>NC_090437.1:507226846-507529876 GCF_031143425.1 Pleurodeles waltl
CACCACACATCCCACAGGCACTCAGACAAGCACCATCCCCATGCAGACACACCACCATCCACTGTCTCCACTGTGTGTCCCCTCCACGTCCTCCTCCTCCCTCCCTGACTCATCTCCACTCACACCTGCATGCACTACATCCTCAGCCATTACCTCCATCACCAGCACGCCCATCACCACACACCGCTCATGTGCAATCACCACCCCCACCACTATTCACACATCCCCTGTGTCCTCTCCCAGTGTGTCTGTGAACCCTCCTCTCAAACTACACAAAGGCAGGCACACACCCACCCAACAGCCATCCACCTCACAACAGCCTGCGGCCCAAGCGCTTTCACCCAAATTCAGCAGACGCACACCTCCTACAACCACTACCTCTTCCTCCACGCCCAAACCCCCTCCATCTTCCCATCCCAGTGTGCCTAAAAAACCTTTCCTGGCAAACTTTGACCTCTTCCCTTCACCCACCCCCGTCCTTCCCCTAGGACCAGGCTTTCCAGGTCCCAACCCAGCACCTCAGCCACGAAATCCCCAGGCACAGTGGTGCCAGCAACTGCGGGGTCATCGAGTGCGCCACCCATCAGGGCTGTCAGTGTGCCACGTAGTGAGGGCAAGGACATTCCGCCACCTGCCAAGGTGAAAAAGGTGCCCACATCCAGGATTGAGAAGTCAAAACTACCAGCCACCAAGGGCTCAGCAAAAATAAAAGGGGATAGTGACAAGACAACTGCGGCACCATCAAAGGTCCAAAAGCAGAAGAGCAGGTCAGGAGAGGGCATGGTGGCACCGACTGAGGGACCAGTGTCACAACTTCTATCCATGACCACACCAACCTGTATGTTGGCGAACACCGCTAGCTGCCCCACTACCACAACCGCCACCTGCACAACCATCTGCACTGCCATCGGCACGTCTACAGCCTCAGCAACAGTCCCCAGCCTCTTGCCCAGTGGGCAGCTGTCCGAGGCTGCAGGAGACGTACTGCTGTGTCACTCAGCAGGTGCTGACCGATGCACCGCCGCCAGCACTGCCGCCACAGACACCGCCACCGGCCCCGCGATGTACTCGGACAGTGGCACCACCGCTGACATGTCTACCATCCCCAGTGGTCAGTCGTCCGAGGCTGTAGGAGAGTTCCTGGACCCTGGGCAGCTTCCATGAGGCATGACATCCATCACTGTTTGCACCTGCAGGCGGAAGACGAAGCCGCAGCAGTGTGGGGTATGTCTCTGCCTCCATGGCGTATCATGCTACCTATACCTCGCCAATCTTGTAGCACACACGCCCAGGTGAGGGAATTGTACCGGCCACACTGCATGTGGAGCACTCTGGGTACCAGGCCCCCTCCAGAACCAGTGGAGAGATACATCCACTACCTCAGTCCTTGGCTGGATGAAGCACTCTGGACACCAGCCCCCCTCCAGAACCAGTGGAGACTATTATCCACTTCAGAGACTGTGGCTTTGTAATCCCCAGGATAAAGAAGGGCAAACCACCCACTTGAGAGACTTGAGAGACTGTGGCTTGGCACTCCCCAGGATAAAGCAGTGGCAAACCACCCACTTGAGAGACTTGAAAGACCGTGGCTTGGCACTCCCCAGGATAAAGCAGTGGGCAAACCACCCACTTGAGAGACTTGAGTGGCTGTGGCTTTGCACTCCCCAGGATAAAGCAGTGGGAAACCACCCACTTGAGAGACTTGAGAGACTGTGGCTTTGCACTCCCCAGGATAAAGCAGTGGGCAAACCACCCACTTGAGAGACTTGAGAGACGGTGGCTTTGCACTCCCCAGGTCTGATGCCCCAGCAGTGTTCTCTCCGTTTCCAGTCAGGTATCATGTGTGGGTTCGCCCGTGCATTTTGGGCCCAGTGGTCCACGGACAATGATTGGTACGCTATCCGGACTTGTGTATTTGGTGTACATATTTGTATATACTGAATTTTTACTATATGATTTTTCATGATTACACTGGTTACAATCACTTCCTTTTGTCCTTGCGTTCGTCCCGGGGATGGGGGCGGTGGATATGTAATGTTTCTGCATGTATATGTGTGTATGTTGTTGTGGGTGAGGGTGGGGGTGGGGTTATTGCGTGTGTGTGTCACTCTCTTCCCCCCTCCCCCTGTGTTTTAGGTGCAGTACTCACCGTGGTCGTCGCCGCCGTTCATACTCCTGGTAGACGAGAAGATCCACCAACATTGGTAACACCTGCAGTTCGGGCTCCATGGCGTCCTGGTTCCTCGTCGGGTGTCGAGAGGTGAGTGTTTTCCCTTCTGTGTACTGTTTCCGCCGTGCTTTTGATCGCGTTGGTTCCGCCCCGGAAAAGTTGGCGGATAGGCGTCTTGAAATACAATGGGTGGTACTTTGTCTTCTGTCTATCTGTTGGAGGTGACCGCCGCAGTGTTTGTTTCTACCGCTGTGGCTGTCGGAGTGTTAAACTGGCTGTCTATGTTGGTGGTTTCCGCCATGGTCGTGATTCCATTTTTTTGCCGCCGGCCTGATGGCGGTATTACAGCCGCTTTAACACCGACCCCCAGGGTTGTAATGAGGGCCTTTATGTCCATTGTCACCCAGGAAATTCAACAATGTAATTGTATCATATTTCTGCCCTTCTTTTGTCCTGGACACTATTATTAAATCATCAATGTACTGAACCAATGTTGACTGATAACACATCACTAATGATTCCAAATACCTTTTCAAGATCTGATTGAAAATGGATGGTGGCTCCTAGAACCCTTGTGGAATTCTACACTAACAGTAGAGTTTATTCAAGAATTTGAAACAAAAGAGATATCTGCTGTCCTCATGAAGAGGCAAAGAAAAGAATGCTTGACATAAGTCTACCACAGTGAACCATGCAGCATCACATGGGATCTGAAACATAATCACAGCTGGATTTGGCACAATTGGGAAACACTTGACCACTATGGCCCTCATTATGACCTGGGCGATAAGCAACGAATACCGTAGTGCTCACTACTGCCAGCATACCGCCGCAGTGACGGACAACTGTCCGCACATAATGACACATACATTCAAAACCATCAGAAAACAGCCACAACCACAAATACGCCAGACCCAATGAACTTGATAAACTGTTGGTACTACTACCCATACCGTTACGCCACCATATCTATGCCCTCCAAATAATGACCCACCAATCACCACAGCGGACATTCAACGATGGTAAACCATTGGCGGTGAACACCGTTGCTGCAGATAACGCCACCCAAAGACAAGACAACATTGGCCAGAACTAAAAACCCACACCTGACACAAATAGACACACCACCCACACACACCGACAGCACTATAAAAGACACATCCACATCACCCACAATCCTTTGCTAACACGACAAGACCACAATAGCTAGCCACTCAAATCACAGAGACAACTTCACACAAACACCACAACCATTCATTCATCCGTCACACATCCCACACCCCACCACATTACTCTACACCCTCTGCACACCACACAACACCCATGGCCCCACAAAGGCACCCCAGTTTCATTGATGAGGAGTTGCGGGTCACAGGTGAAAAAATAGTCAGGGTAGAGCCACAGCTGTTCGGAGCACAGATCCAGCAGATATCCATTGCTGGGAAGATGGAGCTATGGCAGAGGATCGCGGACCAGGTGAACAGCGTGGGACAGCTTCCACGAACAAGGGACAACATCAGGAAGAGGTGGAACGACCTAAAGGGGAAGGTACGTTCCAGAGCAGCAAGGCACCAGCTCACCATCCAGAAGTCTGACAGTGGACCCTCACCTCCGCCCCCACAGCTGACAGCATGGGAGGAGCAACTCTTGGCAATACTCCATCCTGAGGAGCTCACTGGAGTTGCCGGTGGACTGGACACTGGTGAGTCAATTTTACTACCGATCCCCCCACATCTGCATGCCACCACCACCCTTCACTCTGAAACACATCACTCCACTCCATCCCACACAGTGCACCACCACAATTAACTAACCCAAATGCCAAGACCTGCATGCCATACCCACTGCATGCACATCCCTTCAAACCCTGAATATACACCCACCATGAATGCATGCACAGCATGGAGAATTAACAATCCCACAATACACAACCATACACAAACAAAGGTGGCAGGGCAACAGCAATGATACAGGGGAAGCTAGGAATGCAGAATATGTCACAGACATGTAGCATAATACACCACTTACATCCCCACAGGTGCTTCAGCCACTTTCAGCAGCGAGGAGGTGTCACGACTAGCCAGTCCCCCACCAGAAGATGCCCCCAGTGATGACAGCACTCTGGAGTTCTGGAAGTGGATGAACTCCCTGGCCCATCAGGGACCGCTGGTCAGTTGGATACCCCAGCCCACACCCAGTTCACCACATAACCTCCCCCCTCAGTATCCAACACTACAGCAGCCACCCAACGTCACCAGACCTCTGTCCCCAGTCCACACCTCACATGCAAGACAATCAGTGTCCTGGGGTCAGAGGCAGTGGGCACACCGTTCAGCGGACACAGGCACAGGGGTCCAGGGACACTTGGAGGACAGCTGTGTGCCAGGGGGAGGACAGTCCCAGGGAGCCGACTGTTCAGGAGGCACTCACCAATGTCCTGGCGGCTTACCAACAATCCCAGGACAAGATGGGTCAGGTGATAGACATCATGCAGGAGAACTAGCGCCTGCAGGAGGAACACCGCCAGGAGATCAGGAAAGAATTTCAGGCCCTCAACACCACCATGGTCTCATAGCAGGGGTGCTGGGTGATATGGTCAACATTATGTAGGAGTAGACATCACACCCAGCGGGCCCCTTCCCCATGCCAGTCAACTGATCAGCTCTCCACATCTGCTGCAGCTAGTGGACAGGAGGCCCTGCCACAGGACCCACAGGCCACCAGTACCCCTCCCCTGGAGAAGGTGAACCACCCCACAAACGTTCCCTACGACCCAGACAGATACCAGAGACACTTGCCAAGACCAAGACCATCACCAGGAAATGAGCCCATCCTGAATGTGCCCCTTGTGTTCCACTGTGTCACCTTGTCCACTTTAAACTGCAATTGCTCCCCTTCCTATGACCCCTTGGACACTGGACCTGTGCTACAAACAGACTGGACCACTACCCTGGACTATTCCCAACCATCACCCCCGCTCTATTGCACTTTCCATTGTAGAACAATTTTCAATCAACACCCTTGGACATAACTTGTGTAATAGTGCTTTATCTACAGGTAATGTACAACGAACTGTAATGAACTGCATGATCCTGTGTAAATGTCCAGTAACATGTTGACCTATCCAACAAATGTGTCTCAGAAGTCTGTACACATCACAGCAGTACACTGTTAGAACACCAACATTTACAATAAGGGAAGATATAGGTGACAGTCAGGTGAGATGCAAATGGAATGACTGGCATCCGGTGCAGTCACACAAAACAACACTAAAATGTAGTCTTGCTTAGTTCAGCAGTCTTACCTGAGTCATTGAAAGTACTGCTGGATCAAAAGTGACCTGTTGTCCACATCCTCCTCCGCTTCCTCCTTCTCACTGTCCTCAGTGTCCACTGCTGCCACAGCTGCATTGCCACCCCCTCCTCCTTCAGATAGGGTACATGCCGTCTGAGGGCCAAATTGTGCAGCACGCAGCACACAGCAATGATTATGCAGACCTTCTCAGGGGAGTAGCATAGACTGAAGGTCCTTTCGACAATCCTCCTGGTACACCCATGGGCATCATTATACCTATTTTCAGCCCCTGTTCTCGGATTCCTAACAGGGGTCATGAGCCAGGACAGGTTTGGGTAGCTGGAATCACCTGCAAGAAGTAGGTGACACACATTAGCCCAATGCAATGGCATGGGCCATGAATCCTGAAGACATACACTCACAAACATTGAATGGGGACACAGGCTCACCTATTAGCCACACTCTGTGCCTATATAGTTGTGTTGTCAGCTGTGGGACACTGCTATTCTTCAGGACAAAGGCATCATGCACTGACCCTGGATACTTGGCAGTGATGTGGGAGATGTACTGGTCAGCCAGGCACACCATCTGGACATTGAGTGAGTGGAAACTCTTCTGATTCCTCTAGACCTGTTCATTGGCTCTGGGGGGACTAAGACAATAGGGGTCCCTTCGATGGCCCCAATTACATGAGGTATATGTCCATTTGCATAGAATTCAGCCTTCACAGTGGGTAAGTCATCTACCTGGGGGAATGCTATGTAGCTGCACATGTGTTTGAGCAACGTAGACAAAACCCTTGCATGCACAATAGAGAACATTGGCTGTGACATCCCTGCAGCCAAGCCCACTGTCACCTGGAAGGAGCCTGTTGCCAGGAAATGGAGCACTGAGAGTACCTGCACAAGAGGGGGGATTGCTGTGGTGCTACGGATAGCAGGTAGCAGATCAGTCTCCATTTGTGCACATAGCTCTGTGACTGTGGCCCTGTCCAGACAATAGGTGAGTATGATGTGCCGGTCCTCCAGTGTAGCCAAGACCACAAGGTGTCTGTACACCGGTGTTTGCCTCCTCTTATTCCTCTGCAGTGGTTGGTACCTAAGGGACCCAAATGTAGAAAAGGAGTGTTCACTGGAACCATGAACACACTACTGCAGTGTACACAGAGCATGTTTGTATGTTGGACACTGGAACTGTGTAGATGAGTACATTCAACTACGACACACTTATTAATCTGTACATGTGTACCAGCATTAGAAAATGGCACCCGCCTGTCCTGTATTCAGGGACAGGTGGAAGTGACCTTACACAGCTGGCGTTGGCGTCATGGAGTAAGACGGTCCGCACCGCCGTGCAATTCCTCATTGGCTAACATGGCCCTTCATGGAGTATAGGAACTAATGATGAGCAACGTCGGTATTGATGGTGTTCACCACCACAGACGTGACCGCCATTTCCTTTCTAACACTTCACTTGACTCCTGACTTTCCACATAACGACATCTCGACTGCTTGTGCTGCTGTGACCAGTGCCCTGAACCTGCCATGGCTCATACTATAGGGGAAAGGGCCCCAGCCTTCACGTTGGAGGAGTTGTAGTGCCTCGTGGATGGGGTCCTACCCCAGTATGGCCAGTTGTATGGTCCTCCAGACCAAAAGGTGAGTAAACCATGGGTACGTTGCATGCGACATGACTGCATGGAGATGTGTGTGTGTGTGTGCTGGCAGTGTGTCAGGTGGGGGGATGGCTGGTGGCAGCGTCAATGCAGGGGTACGGGTCATGTGTGTGGCTGAGGAGGGAAAGTGCTTTCTGTGGGCCGTATGTGTGACAGGCTGGATTGTCAGATTCATTGTGTACCACCTTCTGTGTTTCCTCTGTAGGTCAACGCCCATCAGAAGAAGGGATTGTGCATGCCATCTGCAAGGACGTGCGGACCCTGGGGGTCTATATCAGGCGGAAATGGTGGGAGGACCAGAGACGCTGGGCCAGGAAGACCGCGGATGCCCAGCTGAGGATGGCCTCCCAATGAAGGAGGGGTGCCCGTCGGAACCTGACCCCCCTGATGTCCCGTATACTGGCGTGGCCTACCCAGAGCTGGATGGGCGCTTGAGGGCATCATAGCAGCCACAAGAGGGTGAGTACAGTGTGTATGTCAACCAACTCTTTTGGTTGGCATGGTATTTGGGTTCAGGGTACTAGTCAGTGGATGTCCCAATATGCCAGTTCAGATATTGGTGCATGGTCCGGCTCAGGATAATAGGGTGAAAAGCATAAATTAAATAGCTAGGTAGGTGACGTCCCATGTCAGGCAGTGCTTAGCTTGTCCAACTTGGTGTGTGGCTGGCAGGGTTTGACTCCTACCTGCTGTGGTACTTGGCCAATGGTATGCTAGTGTGGTCCATACTGCCCATTCTCAGTCTCAGTGTGTGGCAGTGATGTGTCTGCCATCTGTGCTGTTGGTGCTGAGATTGACCCTGTGCTCCCTTTCTATCTCTTCCCCCTCCTTTTACCTTCCTGTCCATGTGTGCATTAGCATCATCTGGTGAAGGAGCAGGGGTACTGGGGAGTGAGGGAGCTACAGCCCACGGGAGCCAGGAGGCAGAGTCCACCAACGCCGAGGGGACCAGTAGGACGGAGGGTGAGGGAAGCACCATGGCAGGGTCAGGAGGTGACATCACTGACACGTCCTCTGATGGGAGCTCCCTGGTGGTGGAGGGCCCCTCTATGACAACCCCAGCTACAGGTTCTACCACCCTCCCAATAGCCCCCCACCAAGTTGCCTGTGCCTGCTCACCCAGGACGGTGGACATCTTCTTCGCCCCAGGCACCTCGGGCCCTGATCCAGTCATCCCTGCTGCCCTCAGTGAGGAGGCTATTGATCTCCTGAGAGCCATCTCTGTAGGGCAGTCAACCATTGTGAATGCCATCAAGGGGCTGGCATCCCAGATGCAGCAATACAATTGCTTCCTGGAGGGCATCCACAGTGGGTTGGCGACCCTACAGAGATCGTTTCAGGCCCTGGCCTCTTCACTGATGGCAGCCAGTATCCCTGTTTCATCTGTCCCCCCTCCTACTACCACTACCAAGTCTCCTTACCCCCAACCCATCCCAAGCACACATCCTGACAAGCATGCACCCAAAACAACACACAAGACTCACACAGACAAACACAGGAAGCACACTTCAGTCCACAAGTACTCAAACAGCCAACACACAGATGCACACAACATCATCCACTGCCTCCACTGTCTCCCCCTCCACTTCCTCCCTCAAAGTCACATCCTTATTCACACCTGCATGCACTGCATCAACATTCCCAGATCCTGCCACCTGCACTGCCTTGCCCACAGTCACTACAACAGCAGACCCACAGACATGCACCCCACACACCACATGAGCAGTCACCACCACCACATGCAGCACATCCACCTCACTTGCAGAAACCACCACAACATCCATCCACACGTCATGTTTGTCCTCCCCCACCCTGTCTGCCCACCTCCAGTAACACACTCGCACTCATACCCTCAACAGCCATCCACTTCACACATGCACACTATCCATACACCTGCACCAAAGTCCAGCACACCTCCTCCTCCTCCTACAACCACTCCCTCTACCTCCACTCACATCCCTCCTCCCACATCCCTTCTCAATTTCCCCAAGAAGCTTTTCCTTTTCTGCCTTGACCTTTTCCTCTCCCCACCCCCATCCAGCCCGTAAATGGAAGGTCCCACCACCCCAGCCCAGTACCTCAAGCACCCAGTCCGACACAGCTCCACCTCCAAAGTCTCCAGCTGGCACTATGGGGCACATGAGTGTTAAGCCAGACCCACGCAATAGTGACACTCCTCCTCACCCAAACGGAGGGCTAAGGTGCTGCCCCCTCCAAAACAGACTGGCAAGACCATGGGACCACCTACAAAACCCAGGGCCAAGGAGGCTCCAACTAAGTCCCTGCCCCAGGAGGCCCCCCAGATGTCAAAGGCCAAGGAGGCTTCCCAGAAATCAAAGGGCAAAGAGGAGCCCCAGACATCCAAGGCCAAGGAGGCCTCCCAGAAATCAAAGACCAAGGAGGCCCCCCAGAAATCAAATGCCAAAGAGGCCCCCAGATGTCAAAGGCCAGTGAGGCTCCCCAGAAATCAAAGGCTAAGGAGGCCTCCCAGATGTCAAAGGCAAAGAAGGCTCCCCAGAAATCAAAGGCCAAGGAGGAGCCCCAGATGTCTGAGGCCAAGGAGGCCCCCCAAAAATCAAAGGCCAAGGAGGGCCCCAGAAATCAAAGGCCAAGGAGGCACCCCTAGACATCCAAGGGCAAGGAGGAGCCCCAGAAATCCCTGGAGAAGGAGGCCCCCTAAACATCCAAGGCCAAGGAGATTCCCCAGAAAGCCCTGGAGAAGGAGGCCCCCCTGGGAATCCCTGGACAAGGAAGAGACCCTGAAATCCCTGGACCAGGAGGCCCACAATATAGTGGCATGGAGCAGCACACGGAACCAGAGACCAAGGGGCACCATCAGTAATCAGTGGACAGCCAGCCCCCTCCTCATCCTGTGGGCAGAAAACCCCTCCTCATCTTGTGGGCAGGAAGCCCCCTCCAGAACCAGTGGGCAGCCAGCCCCCTCCTCATCCTGTGGGCAGGAAGCCCCCCTAGAACAGGAGGGCAGCCAGCCTCCTCCTCAGCCTGTGGGCAGGAAGCCCACTCCTCATCTTGTGGGTAGGAAGTCCCCTCCAGAACCAGTGTGCAGCCAGCCCCCTCCTCATCTTGTGGGCAGGAAGCCCCCTCCAGAACCAGGGGGCAGCCAGCCCCCTCCTCATTCTGATGGCAGCCAGTCCCCTCCTTATCCTGTGGGCAGGAAGCAACCTCAAGAACCAGTGGGCAGCCAGCCCCCTACTCATCCTGTGGGCAGGAATCCCCCTCCAGAACAAGTGGGCAGCCAGCCCCCTCCAGAACCAGTGGGCTAGGAGTCCCCTAACAATGAGCTGCAAACCCCAAAGAGAAAATATTTATCTAAACAAAACAAGACCAAAACAACAAAAATCAACAATACACAAGTTAGGTTATAAATTAAAAAGCAAGAAGAGTCTTCATGTAGTTTTAAACACACACTAACACTATTAGCGTGAAAATGTACCTTGAGTGCGTCAAAAATAACCACGCACAGGCGAGTGTGCGTCAAAAAGGGCTTGCGATGCATCGAATCCACTCACAAGCGGGATCTTGCGTCCTTTCTCCTTTCGTTGGGTCGGGCGTGTCATTTCTCCTCCCTGCAGGAGAGCGATGCGTCGATCCGGTCAGCACTCTCGGGTCCGGGCAGGCCTTGTGTTGTTTTTACACACCCAGCGGTGTTTGCGTCGGAAATCCAGCCGCACGATGATCCAAAAACCACGCACCGTGGGTTGCGATCTCCCAGCCTCCGTCACTGATGCTGCACATCGTTTCTCCAACTCCGTGCGGCGAATCTTCGCTCGCGTTGCAGGCGAGCATCGATTTTCAGCCGCAAAGCTGGCAGCGCTTCGATTTTTCAGCTGCAGACCGGAATTGCATCAATCTTTTCCCTGCACGGCGTCCTGTGTATGGATTTCTTCCTCTTAGGCTGCCAGCTTCTCCTTTTAGCATCCCAAGAACTGGATGGCCACCACAGGGCAGAGTAGGGGTCTCTCCAGAGACTCCTGGTGCTGTCAGAGAGAAGTCTTTGCTGTCCCTGAAACTTCAAACAACAGGAGGCAAGCTCTAAATCAAGCCCTTGGAGATCTTCACAAGATGGAAGGCACACAAAGTGCAGTCTTTGCCCTCTTACTCTGGCAGAAGCAGCAACTGCAGGATAGCTCCACAAAGCACAGTCACAGGCAGGGCAGCTCTTCTTCCTCAGCTCTTCTCCAAGCAGAGGTTCCTCTTGGTTTCCAGAAGTGTTCTAAAGTCCGTGGTTTTGGGTGCCCTTTTTATACCCAAGTTCTCCTTTGAAGTAGGCCTACTTCAAAGCAAAGTCTCTCTTGAATCTGAAATCCTGCCTTGCCCAGGCCAGGCCCCAGACACTCACCAGGGGGTTGGAGACTGCATTGTGTGAGGGCAGGCACAGCCCATTCAGGTGTGAGTGACTACTCCTCCTCCTAGCACAGATGGCTCATCAGGAAATGCAGACTACAGCCTAGCTCCCATTGTGTCACTATCTAGTGTGAGGTGCAACCAGCCCAACTGTCAAACTGACCCAGACAGGGAATCCACAAACAGGCAGAGTCACAGAAATGGTATAAGCAAGAAAATGCTCACGTTCTAAACGTAGCATTTTCAAACACACAATCTTAAAATCAACTTCACTAAAAGATGTATTTTTAAATTGTGAGCTCAGAAACCACAAACTCCATATGTACATCCGCTCTCAAAGGGAATCTACACTTTAATCAGATTTAAAGGTAGCCCCCATGTTAACCTATGAGAGGGACAGGCCTTGCAACAGTAAAAAACTAATATAGCAATTATTCACTGTCAGGACATTTAAAACATATTACTATGGGGGTCATTCTGACCCTGGCGGCCGGTGGCCACCAGGGCCACCGACCACGGGAGCACCGCCAACAGGCTGGCGGTGCTCCCGAGGGCATTCTGACCACGGCGGTTCAGCCGCGGTCAGAAAGGGTAAACCGGCGGTCTCCCGCCAGTTTACCACTGCCCGTTGGAATCCTCCAAGGCGGCGCAGCTTGCTGCGCCGCCGAGGGGATTCTGACACCCCCTACCGCCATCCTGTTCCTGGCGGTTCGCCCGCCAGGAACAGGATGGCGGTAGGGGGTGTCGCGGGGCCCCTGGGGGCCCCTGCAGTGCCCATGCCAATGGCATGGGCACTGCAGGGGCCCCTGTAAGAGGGCCCCGCTTGTATTTCACTGTCTGCTTAGCAGACAGTGAAATATGCGACGGGTGCAGTAGCACCCGTCGCACCTTCCTACTCCGCCGGCTCGATTACGAGCCGGCTTCATCGTGGGAAGGACGGTTTCCCCTGGGCTGGCGGGCGGCCTTTTGGAGGCCACCCGCCAGCCCAGGGGAAACCTCAAAATACCCACCGCGGTCTTCCGACCGCGGTACGGTATTTTGGCGGCTCCCGCCGGGCGCGCAGTGACCGCGCCCGGCGGGAGTCAGAATGACCCCCTATGTGTCCTACCTTAACCATAGACTGCACCCTGCCCTTGAGGCTACCTAGGGCCTACATTAGGGGTGCCTTACATGTAAGAAAAGGCTAGATTTAGGCCTGGCAAGTAGGTACACTTGCCAAGTTGAATTTACAGTTAAAACTGCACACACAGACACTGCGGTGGCAGGTCTGAGACATGATTACAGAACTACTTATGTGGGTGGCACAACCAGTGCTGCAGGCCCACTAGTAGCATTTGATTTACAGGCCCTGGGCACCTCTAGTGTACTGTAATAGGGACTTACTAATAAATCAAATATGCCAATCATGGATAAGCCAATTACATACACATTTTGTAAAAGGAACAGTTGCACTTTAGCACTGGTTAGCAGTGGTAAAGTGCCCAGAGTAACAAAAACAGCAAAATCAGAGTCCAGCACACATCAACAACCTGGGAAACAGAGGCAAAAAGTTAAAAAAGTTAAGGGAGACCACGCCAAGTATGAAAAGTCCAGCAACACCTAACTATGGCACTATCAAAAATAGCAGCAAAACAAAAAGACAAATACACAGAATTCATACATTTACCTCTCCTTAAGGCAAACAGCAATCAGGTTACAGCTTCATCAGGGGGCCCTCAGCATCAGGACAGGGGCAGTAAAAAGGGGTGACAATTCAGAAATGTGGACTTTAAATTCTCTGAACCATCAAATTAATTATTTAAGGCAGACAGCATAGCATTATAGGTTCTAAGCACTACGCAGTAATTGCTAACATAAGCACCAGCACTTTTGCATGGAGCCTTGAAAATAATTAAAAATAACAAAGTATCAGAATGGCACTCCCCTGGACCTCTTTGCGACAGAGGCCCCTCTGGGCCCCTGTTCGTTGGGGGTGGGGGAGTTTCTTGACTGGGAATGAAAGATTAAATCCTTCACTTGTCCCTATCTCGGGCTCTGGTGTGCCATTACGAACAAACATTGGCTTACGCCACTCCTGGTGGTGAGCACTGGCCACCTGGAGCCTTTTCTATAGGCCTCCTGGCCTCTAAGGTGGAAGACTTTGCAGGGAGCTGGTTCCACTGGTTCCCTGCACCAGCCTTTCTCCCTTTCTCTTGTCCTCTGGTGCTTTTCTCCTCCTGTGTGGGTACAGAAGTCCAGTTGTTTCCTCAACTGATCCTCAGGGGCATAAAGGGGACACCCTCACTGGTCTTTAGAATTAACTGGGAACAGAGTACTTAGACCTTTAGGGCATCAAGGGGTTTGTCCTTACCGTTGTCCACCACGTCTTCCCCCATCGCAGTCCCAGTGTCCAGAGTTCAACAACAAAAAGTACTCCCTCTCCCCTGTGCAAGAGTTTTTAAATGGGGGTGGAAGGTTCTAGAAACGAGGCACTGCTGGCCTATCACATCACTTCTCTACCCCTCTCTCAACTGTCCTGCACAACATGCTGGGACAATTCATGACGTCACTGGTCACATCTCATCTGGAGGCCTTAGCTCCACCCCTCACTGACATCAGTACCAGGGCCTTTCCCAGCAAAACATCAAATAAGAGCCCTCTCCTGTGTTGGCTCTAGTAGTCTTGGCTTCCTCCTTTGTTCAGTGGGCCTGAGATATCCCAGCCCTGGTAGAGTGTGAAAGCTAAATAACAGATTTGGATTTTCTTGCCCGTCACTGTTCATTACTCCTTTTGTGTGGGGATGCCTTTGGTTCCTCTGCTGGGCAGCAGAGTAATTAACTTGGCCCTGCAGAATGACAAAGTGTCTGGACTCTGGCCCTCATTCTGACCCTGGCGGTCTTTGACCGCCAGGGCGGAGGACCGCGGGAGCACCGCCGACAAGCCGGCGGTGCTTCAATGGGGATTCCGACCGCGGCGGTAAAGCCGCGGTCGGACCGGCACCACTGGCGGGGTCCCGCCAGTGTACCGCGGCCCCATTGAATCCTCCGCGGCGGCGCAGCTTGCTGCACCGCCGCGGGGATTCTGACCCCCCCTACCGCCATCCAGATCCCGGCGGTCGGACCGCCGAGATCCGGATGGCGGTAGGGGGGGTCGCGGGGCCCCTGGGGGCCCCTGCAGTGCCCATGCCACTGGCATGGGCATTGCAGGGGCCCCCGTAAGAGGGCCCCTAAATGTATTTCACTGTCTGCTGCGCAGACAGTGAAATACGCGACGGGTGCAACTGCACCCGTCGCACAGCTTCCACTCCGCCGGCTCGATTCCGAGCCGGCTTCATCGTGGAAGCCTCTTTCCCGCTGGGCTGGCTGGCGGTCTGAAGGAGACCGCCCGCCAGCCCAGCGGGAAAGTCAGAATTACCGCCGCGGTCTTTCGACCGCGGAACGGTAACCTGACGGCGGGACTTTGGCGGGCGGCCTCCGCCGCCCGCCAAGGTCAGAATGAGGGCCTCTGATTCTAATCTGAGCCCGAGAAATCTGAAAATTCGGAACAACCCCAAGGCATACATATATCTGCCCTACATAATCAATCTTGGTGCACACCTTTCAACCCAGTTTCATACCTGGCTGGACTTTGAAGGCCACATAGAAACAAAACTCACTCTAAGATAGATTTCCCCAATGTATACAATAAAGTGTCACTGCAGACAAAACAGTAAATCACACAGACTTTACCTATGAGTGCCCACTAATATTATTAGGCCTACTCGGGTCATTGGTTGAAGTCTAGATTTAAATCTGAAGCTAAAGTTTAGACCTGAAGTCCCTGGGCCCAGTTCACAAAGATAAACCTAGACGTGAGGTCTAAACTTAGACTTCATGTCTAAATTTACCTTTGTGAATTGGACCCTATGTGTAGCTGCTAAGATGCATGCCCACTTTCAACATACAATTGTCTTTCAATGGATGTTGCACTTTCAGCAAGCAAATGTGGAGAACACGCCATTTTTGGCTTCAGTGAAGAAATCAATTATATCAAGGATGATGTGATATGTAATGTCACCAGTGATGTAACTGATGTGCTGATCTGATGTATCAGAATAGCCGTTGCCAATGAGAGTAACTGTAGCAGTCGTTATCATCGGTATAAACAAGAGGACATCAGAAATCACTTACATCACTGGTATTCTTATATAGCACACCATCATTCTCATCAGCAATGAAGTCATTAACGTTTGCTCTTTTTTGTATGGGGCTCTTTGTTCGCATTATTGCTCACTGAGCTTTTAGTTAAGCATTTTCATCAAACGAAGAACGTTTGCTTATGTGTTAATATAAATGGTAATGTGGCATTCATTCAGTCTTAGCTCCTAGAATTGAGTGCATGTTATACCTAATCAGTAGAGAGCAGAAAAGCAGTATTCTCATGTCCGTAAAAATGTTTATGCTTGTTACATTGTCATTCAGTCACCCCACTACAGAAAAGGTTTTTCTTCTAAGTATTTTTATTGCGGCAGTAATCCTACCACGGCAGTATACAAAACAGGTTTAGTGCTTTAATTACCCTGCAAAAGCTGGATATTTAAATGAACTAACTTGAAAGTGCTGCAAGCAGGCTTTCCAATGCGAATCTACAGCAGCTAATGAAAAACTAAACCAAATGTAAAAACTTCTCAACCATATATTACATTTCCTTTAGCAAAAACAAAGTGAAACTAATCAATTGTGAAAGAAGAGAATAACAGTACAATGAGTAGCCTTCTGTGGAACAACGTTTTAATTTCATAAGTACTACTTTAGCAGCCGCAATGCTTCATGTATATTTTATTATTGTGATATCATTCCAGGCGTTCAACACAGTGCATTTTGCATTTTCCATTCCATTCCTCTTTTCTCTGTTAAATATGAGTCTTTTCTTGCAAGAATATAATACATCAGCATTCCCAGCACCCACCCCAAACCTATTAAAGTAATATAAAGAGAGCTAATTTATTGTTGTTTCTTTTTAGCCCCATCAACACTTCACAAATGATCTCTGTTCAGCTTCTAAGCAGTTTGAAGAAGAAGCAGCTTTGTTTCAATTAAGACACCTATTTTAACAAACGTCAATAATCATTTAATCAGTTAAATGTAACTTTCATGATTTGCTTTTCTTGCTTAATTTTTGTTAGGTCACTCAGATATTTTTGTGTATTAATTCGTTGTTGTAATTCCATGATAGAAGAATATAAGACAATCATTCGACTATGTAAATCCTGATTTGCGAAGGGTTTTCTTCTAACCTAATGTATTAGGTATGAGAAGGTCTTAGGCCAGTCCAGTCTGTTTTAAGAAGTCTTATCACTGGCTTACATTTTTAAATCTGTTCTAAGACAGGTAAATCGTTAACAAATCTGAACTTTGGGCCTACATTTACCCCGTGAAAATCTTTAGTAAATCAGGCTCATTCAGTTTTAATTTACCACTAGCCTATCAGACCTAGCCAGTTGTTTGTTGAGTTTAAACTTAGTAAAAAGTGAACAGGGCTGCCGAATACACTACCTATCGGTTCGGGCACTTTTATTTTTTAGTTTTAATATCATCATATTCATATATAATTAATGGAGAAACATTTTAACTCGTATTAGGGTTAGAACACAACATTCACAAAAGTGAGATCAAGTAATTGTAAGGCAGAGCCCCACTCCAATCCTGACATCATTAGTGCAATCAGAAATAATGTAAAAAATACCAGAAAACAATACGGGAATTGTAATGGATTGGACTGCAATTGAAGTCAGTGTATCAACATCTGTACAGTGGGGGCCTCCTGGCATAGGTGTGAAGCACATTCCCGAACTGAAAGCCGTGATGTGTCCTTCAATGATTTTGCACATATGTAACCTGAAGGATTAAACAAAAGGGTGATAAGGGTGATAATTGCAATGTGCAACAAAGGAAGAAATGACATGCTAAGAAAATGTCTCACCAAGCAAACTGCTTTGGGACAGCTAAGCAATTGCTGATGCACAGGATTTGAGTGGAAAGTTCGATTTAAGATGTATTGCCCCGAATAGAAGACTTGTTGGGCTATTTTATTAGAAATTTCACACGTGCATGGGCAGGGAGGGTTTAACGGTTAACCAGAATGGAATAACAAAGTTGAATGACTATTATGCCAACAATGCCTCATGGTGTGTACTCTTGGGCTCACGTCGGGCACGCTCAGGGCTTCCAATCCTAAAGTGATGTGGTGTGGTTAACTACAACCATGATGAAGTAGGCGGCTGCAATTTGGAGTGGGTAGCCTGTGAAAAGCATCTCTGTCTCTACTGCCGAAAATCAGTCGAGAGTTGGCTTGTCTGATTACTGAATTCAGTCAATATCAAACTTGTAGTTGGTAGGTTTTGATTCTGTGCATTGTGTTTGGGGCTTTATAAAAGTCTATATACTGTCTATATACTCAACGGAGCACAGATCTTCACTTGGTTTCTAAGTCTCTCTGGTCTCCGAGGTCAAATTGGATAATTTCTATCTTACCCCCTCAAAAAAAGGAAGCACAGTATAAGATTGAGGTGGACATGTATGCAGAGTTATAACCACATATTTTGTGGGAGTTGTATAAAGCGTCGATGGCCATGGAAACTCACTACATAGTCTTATTATCTCACGTTGTCACTCACTTTTACTTCTTGCTAGTACAGCTCTATTTTCATGCTACACACTCGTGTTGCTTTTCGTTTACCTCAGTGCTCCTCAGTTTAGTTCCATTTCCTCTCCTCATAGCTAAAAATACCTCTTTGATTGGGGTCGTATTGCTGGAATATTTTCATCTCTATTGCAAAGCCAGCTTTTATTTCCGAAATTGACTGGCAAATATCAAAACATCTCAATGGTCCTTTCGAGGAAAGAGTACAAACGGATTGTTCCCTATTAGGGTAAATCGCGTAGCAATCGTATAGCAAGTACTCCAACACTCAGCGCCATTTTCTCCAGAGTACTGTCACATTAGATTTTGCCTGGTCACACGGATAAGGCTGTACACTTCTCTGCCTAGTTGCGTCTCGCCTTCCAGATGTTGCATTTTACTGGTACTTGGTACATCCTCTGTGGCCTAGGGCTCAGCTTTTTGCCTTCTGCCTTGAGCAGTTCCTTGGATTCGATGTATTCCACAGGGAACCTGCCACACAGGATCATGCAAGTGCAATCATCAGACCTATAGAAATGACATGTAAAGGCTGTGTTAGAAGTGCTTGGGTACACAGCATTGCAGAACCACATGTTTATTGTGTTGTACCGTTTTTGTGGGGTTTGTGTTTAATTGCTTTCAGCAATGCCAGAGTACCTATTGTTTCAGGCCATGAAAGATGTTCCAGGTCTTTGTTGTGAGGAACCAACGTAGAATATAGAGATAATTTGTCACTGTCTAGGACGCGGGGGACGTCACACCCCAAGCAAGCACGTAAATTGCATTAAACACTTAATAAAAATAATTTCAATGAAAGTACAAAAGATAAATACGTTATTACAGTAGAAATAATTGGAGTCAACAGCAGCAGCGGCTCCTCCAATAAAGTGGTGGAGCATATCCCCACAGTTCTGAGTGTGTAGAAAAAGGACAAATAAAGTGATAAAAACGCAACGTTATTAAAATTTTATTTTTCATCAGCAGCCAGGTTAGGGTGGGGCGGGGATGGGCTATCTCACAGGGAGTAGGGGTATGTGCATCATAAGTGCTAATGACTGGCCGGCCGTGCCGGGCTGGCCAAACGGTCATGCGCACTTAGCATTTCTCCACTCGGCTGTATTGCACAGCCGGGAGCAGAATGTGCACAGGCTCCCATTCCCTATCTGAGCACCAAAACAGGTTGCTCAGACAAATCACGATGCTGCTGTCATGCTGCTGACAGCAGTGTCGTGATTGACTTAAGGGAGTCCGGAGGCCTGTGTGCTGTTGGGAGTCAGAAAGAGGAGAGGATGAAGCCAGAACTGTCTCCCAATGGAAAAAATACGTTTTTTTAAATATTTTTGTTTTTATACTCCCCTCCACCCCCATTCAGTAGCAGCCTCCGCTGATCAACAGTTGTCATAACATACAATAAAAATCTCTCTGAAACACACACCTGCCCTTATGTACAAAAAGTAAATACGAGTTAGTCAAGGTCAGTGTTTCTTACAGATTTAACACACTAGTCTATGGTATTCACTTATATACTATTTTCATGAATTTTGTAAAGCAGTTTACTAGTTGCAGATCAGAACTGCTGAAACACCTTAACAGTATAAGGAAATCCAAAATGGACTCTGTGGCATATGTTAGGCATTCCACTAAAGATTATGAACGTAAAACTCATGCTAATATACAGCTCCAAGCCATACAGTTAGCTAAGCATTTGCACCTCAACAGTAAATGAATATCCACTCAGCTACCTACAGATTAACAATCCAGAAGCTAACTTGAATATACCACACACTATGCACAAATTATTATATCATACCAAAGAAATCATCAAAGATGCATCTAAAATTATCAACGACCCACACAAGACAGTAACTTTCCATTAGAATGAACCTCTAAACAGTTTGAAACATAAACAAAAATATTTTTACTTCAGAATCACAGGCGCATGAAGTGTAGCTAGACTCTGAAAGAGCTATAAGACCATGTAAACGGAAGAAATGTATTAGAGAAATACACACAACATAGCATCAAGTCGTTTGTTATGGAACATAGATAGCAACTCATACCACTCATCCGCTAGCAGTAAAGTCATGGTTTTCTGGGGTTTTTGTTGTTATTATAACTGGTGTCATCTCCTTTATAGATAGTTGACCTTAAAATACCACTTACAACTTTGATGGCTTTCCCTAATTATGAATTTATTTCATGCCATAGCAAATCAACAATTCTTGTTAATTTACTAGTCTAACTCAATATTTAACAGAATTTTTTCAATATGGCAAAAGAGCCGACCCATGATTTGACAGGTCTATCTTGCTGATAAACTCGTTCAAATAAATCATGAGGAGTAATACATTTTATGTTGAGGTGACTGACGTCAGCAGATAATACTGACATCTCAGAAAAGTTTTGGGAACTGTAGACCAGTGTTTAAATCTACACATTATAAGGTTAGTATTTCACACGCAATGACAGTTGGTCCAAGCAAACTATAAAAAAACAATGCAAGTCAGAGGCTGCCATTAAAAGACGGTTGACACTTTTTTGTATTTTGATTTTAGTGGTAAATTTTGACACAGTTGTAATTAGGGCCTACTTAATTGTGCAAAGGTACATTCGATTTGCACAAGCCCATGAAGCCATTTGTTAATTTTGCTGCGAGTCTTAAGACCAAACCACTATCCACACATAAACATGCAAACAAATGGTTAGATGTGTTGTAGGAGTAATATGCAGATTAAGGCCCTCATTACAACCCTGGCGGTAAATCCCGCTTACCCCCGTGCTGACCGCCGCCAACATACCGTGGCGGAAATCCGCTACAGGTATTACGACCCACATCTCGTAATCCGCCACAATACAGACACCCACAGAAGTCCGCCACACCAAAGGTCAGTGATGAACTGGCGATAGCAAAACCTACACCGTTACGCCAACAGGAATACGCCCACACTATCACGACCCACGAATCAACGTGGCGGTCATTCAGCCACGGTAAACCATTGGTGGTACACACCGCCAAGCTCAAAATACACACACACTAACAAAACACAACCACATTGGACAATTCAAAATACACACACCTGATACACATACACACACACAGACCCACACCACTATAAAACACACACCCACATTACCCACAACCCCTTACAACGACTTATTTGGAAGAAGCAGGGATAGAGAGAATAGCAAACATAATACAAGCATCCACAGGCACACAACACCATCACTCATACAACATCCACACACCTCAAATAACACACCCCAACACAACAAATCACACAGCACAACAAACATCACCTCACACATCACCCACACCACATTATGGCACCTCAAAGACACCCCAGGTTTTCTGAGGAGGAGCTCAGGGTCATGGTGGAGGAAATCATCCGGGTAGAGCCACAGCTATTCGGATTACAGGTGCAGCAGACATCCATTGCAAGGAAGATGGAGCTATGGCGGAGAATTGTTGACAGGGTCAACGCAGTGGGACAGCACCCCAGAACACGGGATGACATCAGGAAGAGGTGGAACAGCCTATGGGAGAAGGTGTGTTCCGTGGTATCCAGACACCAGGTAGCCGTACAGACAACTGGCGGTGGATCCCCACCTTCTCCCCCATAACTAACAACATGGGAGGAGCAAGTCTTGGCAATAATGCATCCTGAGGGCCTCGCAGGAGTAGCAGGAGTACTGGACTCTGGTAAGTCAAATATTTACTACTATATCACCCCCACCCTACCTGCATGCCATCACAAACTCCTACCCCTACCCTCACACCCATCACCCCAACACCTCACAGATACCCCACTATCACAACACACACATCCCTATACCTTCTCCCTCATAACTAACAACATGGGAGGAGCAAGTCTTGGCAATAATGCATCCTGAGGGCCTCGCAGGAGTAGCAGGAGTACTGGACTCTGGTAAGTCAAATCTTTACTACTATATCACCCCCACCCTACCTGCATGCCATCACAAACTCCTACCCCTACCCTCACACCCATCACCCCAACACCTCACAGATACCCCACTATCACAACACACACATCCCTATACCAAGCCCTGCATGTAACACCAATGCATGGACACCCATTACAGACCTGCATGGACACCCATCACCAAAGCATGTCCTGTAGAGAGACTCACCCAGGCCACAAAATCACCCCTCACACAAGGCCACAGGCAATAATGCCCGCACAGGAGTAGAGGGAAACTCACACATTGCACAAGATGGTACACACAGATACAATAACTATGCATTTACACCCCAACAGGACCCCTACCCAACATCACCAGACAGGAGGTGCCAGCCATATCCAGTCCCCCCACAGAAGAGGCCCACAGTGACGACAGCAGCTCTGCAGGCCTGGATCAAGATGACCAGCCCAACCCATCAGGGACCTCTGGACAGTCGGTTCCCCTGCCACGGTCCCAAACCACTACAGAACCTCCTCCCTCAGGAAACACCACCACAGCACCCACCCAGCGGGCCCATGCCACTGTCCCCAGGACACTTCAATCAGCAGTGTGTCCACCACTACAGGGACCCCAGGCACACCCACTAACCCAAGACAATCAGGGACCTGGGGTCAGTGGCAGTGGGCACACGGTTCAGGGGACAGAGGCACAGGACAACATGGAAACTGGGAGGACTGCTGTGTGACAGGCAGAGGACAGGCCCAGGGAACCCACTCTCCATGAGGCACTCTCCAACATCATGGGAGCATACCACCATTCCCAGGAGACCATGGGCACGGTACTGGCCAAGTTTCAGGAGACCCAGCGGCTGCAGGAGGAACAGTACCTGGGTATCAGGGAGGACTTGAAGTCCAATAACACCACCCTGGTCACCATTGCAGGGGTGCTGGCAGACATGGCCAACACCATGAGGGAGACAGTGGCACACCAACGGGCCCCTGACACTAGCCGGAACGATGAACAGCTCTCCACGTCCGCCGGCGCTAGTGGACAGGAGGTCCCGCCACAGGACCAACAGGCCACCAGCACCCCACCCCCTGCAGAAGGAGAACCACCCCGCAAACGGTCCCTGCGATCCAGGCACAAGACATAGAACATTGCCAAGACCCGTGCCAGGAAATAAGACTCTCCTGATTGTCACCCTTCTGTCCCACTGTGTCATCCTGTCCTACTTGAACTGCCATTGCTCCACTTCCTATGCCCCCTTGGACAATGCACCTGTGATACCAATAGACTGGAATCTACTATGGACATTCCTCCACCATCACCCCAGCCCATTCCACATACCCCTCCACTGATTAGCACTTAACATAACACCCTTGAATCACAAAACAATCTGGAGTCAGTCTGTACTTTCACAAATGTGTTATTACAACCTCTCTGACAAATATCATTGACAATGTTCATTTGCACATACCAAAGTATGACAGTTGTTGGGCAGCAGTAAACATAGCAGAAGGCAGAATGTGGAACCTAGATCTGTACAAAGGAAAGCCAAAGTGAACTGTCAGGGTCCATACACAGAGGTAAAAAGGCAGGTTTATGCAATGTGCTACAGTGGTCTGATATGAGAGGAGCAGTGCCAGTCTCTTACCTGTTTCTCACTGGAAGCATTGCATGATGATGTTGTTTCGGTTGTCTATATCTTCTTCTTCTGCCTCCTCTTCTTCACTGTCCACAGGCTCCACAGCTGCCACAAGACCAACATCAGGCCCATCCTCCTGAACAAAAGGCACCTGGCGTCACAAAGCTAGGTTGTGCAACATACAGCATACCACGATTATCTGGCACACCTTCTTCTGTGAGTAGTATAGGGAGCCACCTGTCAGATGGAGGCAGGGGAACCTGGCCTTCAGGAGGCCGAAAGTCCGCTCTATAATTCTCCTAGTTCACCCATGCACCTCATTGTAGCGTTCCTCTGCCTTTGTCCTGGGATTCCTCACTGGGGTCAGTAGCCATGACAGGATGGGGTAACCAGAGTCACCTGCAAATATCGAGGGGCATCTGTTAGACATACACAAACCCTTAGGGACTACGCCATACCCAGACACCTATTCAAACTGTGTGGGGATCTTAGCCTCACCTATTAGCCACACACGGTGCCTCTGGGGTTGGCACATCACATAAGGAATGCTACTATTCCTCAAAATGTAAGTGTCATGCACTGAGCCAGGATACTTGGCATTTACATGGGAGATGTACTGGTCTGCCAAACACACCATCTGCATATTCGTGGAATGGTAGCTTTTGGGGTTTCTGTACACCTCTTTCATCCTTGCAAGGTGGGACAAATGCCACATGTGTACCATCAATGGCACCAATGATGTTGGGGATATGTCTCAGGGCATAGAAGTCACCTTTCACTGTGGGCAAATCCTCCACCTGGGGGAAAACGATGTAGCTGCACATGTGTTTCAGCAGGGCAGACAACACTCCGGACAACACATTAGAGAACATTGGCTGAGACATCCCTGATGCCAAGGCCACTGTTGTTTGAAAGGTACCACTGGCCGGGAAATGGAGCACTGACAGGACCTGCACTAGAGGGGGTATTCCTGTGGGATGGCGGATAGCTGACATCAGGTCTGGCTCCAACTCGGCACACAGTTCATGGATTGTGGCACAATCAAGTCTGTAGGTGATAATGATGTGTTTGTCTTCCATTGTCGACAGGTCCACCAGGGGTCCGTACACCGGAGGATGACGCCATCTCATCATCTGCCCTAGCGGATGTTCCCCATGGAGGAGAAGGGTGAGCAGAGGGTCATATACCACATAGGTAGCACAAGGGTGTTTTGCACTATTGTGTTTAACTCGGTGTGTGGCGCTGTCTGTCCGTATTCCTGCCCAAAAGTGCTGTGACGCAGTTAGGTGCCCTGCCATGTGCCCCCTGAAATGGCGCCTGCCTGACCTGTACGGAGGGACAAGGGGAAATGAGGTAACTGCGCTGGCATTGTGCAGCGTCACGCTAGGCGGACGAAGACCGCTGCGCAATTCAGCATTGATTATCATTGGGCCCTATGGGTTCCAGGAGCCAATGCCGATGTATGCAGGCAGTGATGGTACGCACCGCTGCGAACGTGACCGCCATTTTCTAACTCTTCACTCACTTGATAGCTGACCTTCAACAGGAGAGGACCTACACTGCAAATGCTGGTGTGACTTGAGTCTGGAAGCGACAATAGCTACAGTATCTGGGGAAAGGGCCCCTCCTTTCACCGCAGAGGAGTTCGACAACCTGGTGGATGGGGTTTTCCCCATTACATGCTACTCTACTGTCCTCCAGACAAACAGGTGAGTACACTGTGTGCATGGTGGATGTGACATTAATGTATGGAGTGGCGTGGATGAGAGATAAATGGGGGGTGGAGGGGTGGCTGTGGCCTGCATGTGAGGATGGTCAGCGTATTTCAGGGCATGGTTGAGAAGTTGTGGCCAATGAGTAATAATAACCAGACGGGGGAGTAAAAAAAATTCTTACTTTACCTTTCCTGTAGGTCAGTGTCCACCAAAAGAAGGGTATTTGGCGTGCCATCGCCAAGGAAGTGCGGACCCTATCATAGAGGGAGCACCCACTGCCGCAAGAGATGGGAGGACCTGCGCCGCTGGAGCAAGAAGACAGCGGAGGTCCAGCTGAGGATGGCCTCCCAACGTGGAAGGGGTGCCCGTCGCACCATGACCCCCTTGATATACCGGATCCTGGCGGTGGCATATCTGGAGTTGGATGGGCGCTTGAGGGCATCACAGCAGCCTCAAGGGGGTGAGTACAGTCACATTCAGCTGACTCTGCATGCTTTACAAGGTGTCTGGGTGGGGGAAGTGGGCTGTGGGTTCCCCTAGGCCAGGGCGAACTTGGCAGGGTAGATCCTTTGTTAGGCAGGCTCTGTGGCACTCCAACCCCAATAGTAGTAGTGGCCATCTACAACTGGTCAGCCTCCTGTGGGTTCCAGGTGTGCAGCAAATGGGCTTAGGCATAGTCCCCCATGGGCAGGTGATTTTCCTGGCTGCCAGTGTGCCACCTAGTGAGGCCAAGGACCACCCTATTCCGCCACCTGCCAAGGTAAAGAAGGGGCCCGCATGCCGAAGAGAAAAGCCGCACCAACCACCCAGCAAGGTCTATTCCAGGACCAAAGAGGACAGTGGCAAGGTCCCAGGAGCGACTTCCAAGGTGGGGAAGGGACACAAGGGCAAAGGGAAGTCAGCTCCGGGCACGGAGCCTCCGGGTGAGGGACTGGTGTCACCCCTTCTGCAAGACAGACCAGCAACCTGTACGGCACAGCCACATTCCCACCACCGCAACAGCCTCCACCTGCACCACTATCTGCACAGCTGCTGCCTCTACTACAGTCACCAGCATCATACCCAGTCGGCACCCTTGCAAGACTGCAGGAGACAGCCTGGTGTCTCCCTCCACAAGTGCAGCCACCTGCACCACTGGCAGCATCTCCACAGCAGCCACCGCCGCAGCCACCGCCACCTGCCCCACAACATACCCAGCCAGTGCCACTACAGCAGACATCAGCAGCATCCCCAGTGGGCAGCCGTCCAAGGCTACTGGAGACACCCTGGACCTGCACACACTACATGAGGCAGCACAACCAGCACTGCCACTACCAGCAGTTGGCAGGCCAAGTCGCCGCGGGGTGGAGTCTGTCTATGCCTCCATGGAGTATCATGCGACCTGTTCCCTAAAAATCTCGTGGCTCAGACACCCAGGTGAGGGAATGGGAACTGCCACACCCCAGGTGCAGCATCACTGGACACAAAGCCCCCTCCAGAACCAGTGGAGAACAGCATCCACAACCCCAGTCCTTGGCAGGATGAAGAACTCTGGGCACCACCAAACCCCCTCCAGAACCAGTGGAGAAGCCACCCACTTGTGAGACTGTGGCCTTGCACTCCCCAGGAGCAAGCAGTGGGTAAACCACCCACTTGAGAGACTGTGGCCTTGCACTCCCCAGGACCATGCAGTGAACAACCCACCCACTTGAGAGACTTGAGAGACTGTGGCTTTGCACTCCCCAGGACCAGGCAGTGGGCATGGAGCCCCCTCGAGGAGCAGTGGCGTTGTCCCATCATCCGGCTGAGGTGCCCCCCTCCCCCTCCCCCAGAGGTGCCTGTGTTTTTTACGACTTGATTCCCCTGCAGTGTTCTCTCCGTTTTGAGGCAGGTGTCATGTGTGGGCTTCGCCCATGCTTTTTGGTACCACTGGTCCATGGACATTTAATGGAACAATATACGGACTTGTGTACTTTCTGTAAATATTTGTATATACTGATCATTTCAATTTATCTTGCCCTATCTGAATTTTCGATTATTGCACTTGTTACAATCATTTCATTCCATCCTTGCGTTCTTCCAGGGGGTTACAGGGTGTACATGTAATGTTGCTGCATGTGTTTGTGTGTATGGTGTTGTGGGTAAGGGGGGTGGGGGTGTTGCGTGTTGCGTGTGTGTCACTCTCTTTTTCCTCCCCCTCCCCTGTGTACTAGGTGCAGTACTCACCGTGGTCATCACCACTGTCTTTGATGTTCCTGGTAGATGAGGAGGTAGACCAACATGGGCAGGACCTGTAACTCGGGCTCCATGGCGTCCTGGCTCCTCGTTGAGTGTCATGAGGTGAGTGGTTTCCGTTCCAAAGACTGTTTCTGCAGTGCTTTGATGGCGTTGGTACCGCCCTGGAAAAGCTGGCAGATTGGTGCCTTGTAAAAGTGTGGGCGGGACATTGTCTTTCGCCTCTCTGTTGGCAGTTACCACTGTGCTGTTTGTTGCTACCGCCGTGGCAGTCAGAATGTTAAAGTGGTTGTCTGTGTTGGCAGTTTCTGCCATAGTCGTGATTCCATTTATTTTACCGCCAGCCTGTTGGCAGTATTACTGCTGCTTCATCACCGACCGCAAGGGTTGTAATGAAGGCCTAAATGCCTTGGGTTTTTGACCATCTACCCCCACCTTCCACACAAAGTACCAAGAGTAGGAATACAAGTGCACGGGTAATTAACGACCAATGTGCAGACAACTGATAGTAGAGAATCATAATTACATGTAAAACGGAATTACTGCATCCAGTAATTACTGGATGTAATAAATCTTCATTCCCTAGTTAAGTTTAAGCACACAATAACACCTGCTGATTTACAGAGAGAAAATGTGCAGTTAATTCTATGACATGCAGATTTTGTTGCAGAAAGCACAAAAATCTGCATAATATGTGCCACTTTAAAAGGCAAAACTTTGTAATAGTTATTGCAACCAATACATTTCAAGGCCTGTGGTAGCTCCAATGGAAGCATAGAGATCCAACTTGCCTAGATTTCAAAATATGGCAGTCAGTCTTCAGGCAAGGGAGTAAGAAGGAGGGCAAACTGCTCACCAAATTGTAAATAACCCCCTAATTAAAACTGTAAATAACCCCCTAAATAACCCCCTAATTATTATAGGCCAGACCTAATAGTAAATTAATTCAGTAGTCTATTATTTTTGATTGTCTTGGTATTAAATATGTCTGTGCAGAAAGTGGTCCATTTGGGATCACTGATTAATTTTTATTGATTTGTGAATGTTATTTGCAATTTTAGATAAAAGTAAACTATGGAATTAATGATTCAGGTCCTCGGCCTAGCTCTTCCTGTGCTGCTGCATCGCTCTCGCTCCTGTCTTCTCCTTGTTTTTCCCTCGTTCTCACTGCTTTCTTCTTGCTTTTTACATTTTTGTGTGCTTTCTTCTTGCTTTTCCCTCTTTTTCACTGCTTTCTCCTTGCTTTTCCCTTTTTTTCATTGCTTTCTTCTGGCTTCGCTCCCCTTTTTTGCGCACTTTCTACTTGCTTTTCCCCCATTTTTATGTGTGCCTTCTGTTTGCTTTTCCCTCATTTTGACTACTTTCTCTTTGCTTTTGCTGCCTTTTTTGTGTGCCTTGTCCTTGTTTTCCCCTAGTTTTACTGCTTCCTCCTTGTTTTTACCCCTTTTTGTGTGCCGCATCCATGCTTTTCTCCTCTTTTCACGCCTTTGCCTTGTTTTTTCCCTCACTTCCGCTGCTGCAAGCTGACTGTTATTTTCCATCTAGCCCTGCCTACCACCTCCCAATGGCTCCCCTCCTCCCAGAACCTACTTAGTGGAGGCTTCAGCTCAACCCCATTCAGTTGGTCCCAGGCTCAGCTATCCCTATGCTATTGCATTGCTGTTGCTCCTGTCTTCTCCTTCCTTTCCCCTTGTTCTCCTTGCTTTCCCCCCATTTTGTGTGCCTTCTCCTTGATTTTTCCTCATTTTCACTGCTTTCTCCCTGATTTTCCCCAATTTTTGTGCGTCTTCTCCTTGCCTTTCCCTGTTTTTCACTGCCTTCTCCTTGCTTCCCCCTTTTTTATGTGCCTTCTCCATGCCTTTTTCCTCATTTTCACAGTTTTTCCCGTTTTGTTTGCTTTCTCCTTGTTTTTCCCCTATTTTTTATGCACATTCTGCTTCTTTTTTCCTAAATTTCCCTTACTCTCCTTGCTTTTACCCAACTTTTGTGTGATTTCTTGTTAGAAATGGGGTCTTTGGTTGGCAGTCAGGTTACCCCCTGTCCAAGCAAGGCCCCTTATTCTAGTCAAGGTAAAGGAGAATCACCCTCAGCTAACCCCCGCTCACCCCCTTGGTAGCTTGGCACGAGCAGGCAGGCTTAACTTCAGAGTCTAGGTGTAAACTATTTGTACCAACACACACAGTAACGCAGTAAAAACATTACAAAATGACACAATACAGGTGTAGAAAAATAGAAAATATTTATCTAAACAAAACAAGACAAAAACGTCAAAAATCCAACATACACAAGTCATTAGTTTTAAAAGCAAAAGAGTCTTAAATCCTTTTGAAAACAGTAAAAACACTGTTAGCGTTGAAAAGTACCTGGGTAGCATCAAAATAACACGCATAGGTGAGTGTGTGTCGAAAAAGGCTAGCAATGCGTACATTTCTCACCCGCAAGCGAGTGATGCATCAATCTGGGCAGCACTCGGGTCCTGGCAAGTGTTGCGTTGCTTTTCCCCGCCCAGCAAGATTTGCTTTGAAAATCCTGCCATACACTATCATCAAAACCACACAATGTGGGTTGCAACGTTATCAGCCTCCGTCATCGGGTGTTGGGCGTCGTTTCTCCAGCTGCGTGCGTCGATCTTCCAGCCGCGATGCCGGTGGAGCATCGATTTCTGCTGTGATGCCGGCGGCGCATCAATTTTCAGCAGCGTCTCGGAAGGTGTGTCGATATTTTCCCTGCACGGCGGTCTGTGCGTGAATTTTCAGTCTTGGTCCGTCTGCTTCACCTGTCAAGGGCCCAGGAACTGGATAGGGCACCACTTGGCAGGGCAGGAGTTTCAACAGAGAGTCCAGGTGCTGGCATTAGAAGTCTTTGATGGCCCTGACACTTCAACAACAGGAGACACCATCAGGACAAGCCCTTGGAGATTTCTTCACAATCAGGAATGCACAACAAAGTCCAGTCTTTGTCCCCTTGCACAAGCAGAAGCAGCAACTGCAGGATAGCTCCACAAAGCACATTCACAGGCAGGGCAGCACTTCTCCTCAGCTCTTCAGCTCTTCTCCAGGCAGAGGTTCCTCTTGATGTCCAGAAGTGATCTAAAGTCTGTGGTTTTGGGTGCTGTTCTTATACCTATTTTTCCCTTTGAAGTAGGCTTACTTCTAAGGAAAATCTCTCTTGTTTGTGAAATCCTGCCTTGCCCAGGCCAGGCCCCAGACACACACCAGGGGTTGGAGAATGCATTGTGTGAGGGCAGGCACAGCCCTTTCAGCTGTAGGTGACCACTCCTCGCCTCCCTCCTATCACAGATGGCTCATCAGGGAATGCAGCTCTTTTTGTGTCAGTGTCTAGAGAGAGGTGCAAACAGCCCAACTGTCAAACTGACCCAGACAGGGAATCCACAAACAGGCAGAGTCACAGAATGGTTTAATCAAGAAAATGCCTACTTTTTTTTAAAAGTGCCATTTTCAAACTCACAATCTTAAAACCAACTTCACTAAAATATGTATTTTTAAATTGTGAGCTCAGAGACCCCAAACTCCATATGTCTATCTGCTCCCAAAGGTAATCTACGCTTTAATCATATTTAAAGGGATGTTTACAGGGCTACTAAGGTGGGTGGCAGAACCAGTGCTGCAGGCCCACTAGTAGCATTTGACTTACAGGCCCTGGGCACATCTAGTGAACTGTACTAGGGACTTACCAGTAAATCAAATATGCCAATCATGGAAAGCCAATTACATACACATTTTATACAGGAGCACTTGTCCTTTAGCACTGGATGGCAGTGGTAAAGTTCCCAGAATAACAAAAACAGCAAAAACAGAGTCCAGCACACATCAACAACCTGGGAAACAGAGGCAAAAAGTTAGGGGAGACCACGCCAAGGATGAAAAAGTCTCACATGTGTCCCTCCCAGCTAAAAGTGTGCTTTCTTCTTACTTTTTCCCTATTTTTGTGTTCTTTCTCAATGCTTTTCCCTTGTTTTCACTGCTTGGTCCATTCTTTTTCCCCCTTTTTGTTCTTTTTCCGTGCATTTCCCTTGTTTTCATTGCTTTCTCCTTGCTTTTTTCCCATTTTTTGCATGCTTTCTTCTTGCTTTTTTCTTATTTCCACTGCTTTTTCCTGATTTTTCCCTCATTGCTGCTCCTGTAAACTGCCTGTTATTTCCCACTTAGCGCCACCCACCACCCCCCAGGGCTTTTCCCTCCTCCTAGGACCTAATTAATGGGGTACGCAGAACAAACACATTGAGCAGGTCCCAGGCCCAGCTCTGCCTATGCTGCTTTATTGCTCTTGCTCCTGTCTTCTCTATGTTTTCTTCTTGTTTTTTGAGTTTCTTCCCTTGATTTTACCTTGTTCTCACTACTTCCTCACTGCTTTTTCACCATGGTGCCAGCACCTTGAGACCCTCATGGATGCCTTGCCATGCTTTATAAATCCCTGATTGATTGTTTGATTGATTGAATGATTGAACTGATGTCCTCCATGATGTGCGATGTAATGTGACATGACGTTACATTACTGATATTTATTACAGTATCCTTCAACTGCCAGTATATTTTTTACATGCTTTTCTATGTTAAAATAGCTGCAGTCTGGAGCTTGCACTTGTGGCTGAAAGAGTGTGTGGTTGAAGAAAGGCCAAGGTACAACATTTGAAGATGCATCTGAGGCTCCTAGGAATGCTCAGAGTTATGTGTTCAAATTATGCACATAAGAATGTCTGTATCTAGAAAGGTTCAATGAGACTTTTACATTCATACCTGATATTGTCCACAAATGTTTTTGAAGGCGCACCATGTTTCCATTTGTGGAGATGAGGAACATGTTCTATTACTGTTATACCGCTATCAAAAAAGATGACCAAAGGCATGGAGAATTTGTCCATGCCTTTAGTCATTCCTACCATGCCTTTGGTAGTCTTTAGTGTTTTGTGGGGCTAATGATCAAGTGGTGCTTCCTGCCAACATTTTTTTACACCTGGCAGGTGGCAAATGGTGTAATCTAGTCTGAAAGACAGGTAGAGAAAAGTGAGTCCAGGAGATCACTTTTTTCTTTAGGACCAGTGCCTAGGATACATCTCATTGCACCCAGGGTACAAAGATGGCATTATCTGGGAATTAAAGTTTAGTTAGTTGCTGCACATCATAATTTATGCCAAAAAGAATGCTGCATTAAGATGCCGTACCATTGCATTTCCATAGTAATGGCCCAAATGCAGACATATCAGAAGACCTTTAGTGAATATCTCCTGAAGGTTTTGCACCTTCTTCCTGCAAAAGGCATCTGCAAATATCTGCTGAGACTAACAAGTGTGTGCTTCCATCTCAAGTAACAGGATTGAGGGTTGAAGTTACTGATGGGAAGCATACTGGCAGAGGGGGTCTGAAAGTGTATGATGCATTTACATCTCTTTATGAGAGTGGTGGTGAAATCTCTTGGGGGATGGTGTCGGTGAAGGTGTGGGAATTATGGCTTTCTAAGTTTTACTTCGTGAACATGACAAAAATGGAATTGTCATGTGTGAGTGTTAGGAATGACCGTATTTTGAGTTGTGTACCCTCGATGTTTTCCTTGCCTTGACTGTTTTTTGCTGGCTGTAGAGCCCTGTGCACTTTAGCCCTGAAAACCAGTGGTAAAGTGTGCATGCTCTCCTTTTCAACATTTTGAAATTGACATACCCTTAATTGGAATATTTAATGTACCTTTAAGTCCCTGGCTTATGGTACCACAGTATATCCAGTCTGTAAGTTAAAGGTTGCCAGTGGACTGCAGCACTCATTGTGCCATCCACTACAGTGTGAACATGACTGCAAGCCTGTTACCAGTAGCCTAGCTGTGCAGGTTTAAATTGCACATTCAACCTGTCAAAATAAAACCTTTTTGACTGGTCTAAATTCTCTGTTTAGATATTGTCACCTCTAAGTTGGTCTTAGTGATTATTAAGGCATGGTGTATGGTATTTAAGAGAAGGACCGTGAAAAGATTAATGTTAAACTTGTGTTACAGTAAAAAGGCGATTTTGACTGTAGCAGGGTTAGCTAAAACAAAGACCTTGGGAGTGGGGAGATGTTCTGTTTCCCTGGAAGACTGATCACCCGATCTCTACCCAGGAACGTTGTTACCTTCAATGGTGCCTCCCCTGTCACAGGTACATGTAGCTAATACTTGGGTCTGCCTCTTCCTTTGTCCATCAGGCACCATGCTCAGTGGGAGAGGAGCTGCCCCCAGAACCTATTTTAAGTGACAGCAGAAGGGTTGCTCATTTCCCTGCCCTCACCTCTGGGGTTGGCACAGGGAAAGAAAGGTTCTGCCATGATAGTTTCATAAAAAAAGGCACACTGTGGGATTGTTTGCAGTAAAAAACTAAGAAACTGCTGCAAAAGTGGGTGGGTTCACCCTTGGAAACTTGTACCACGTTGATTAGGGAGTGACCAGGAGTTTCCCCCACCCACAGGCTGGCAATACGTATAAATATGGCAGCCATAGTGCCACCTTCAGACCCCTTCTCGACCTGTGGAAGAAAAGAAGAGAATTTGAGCTGTTGTCTGTCACCTGAAAAGAGCTCTGAAGACTGTTCCTGCTCACTCTGTTTTACCCAGCATAAAAAAAGTGGACTCCAAGTGGCATGATACTGACCTCCTGTTTGGGCTACAGGGACACTACAAGCTTCAAGAGGTCTTTTTCTGCATGCCCAGCTAACCAGTTCCAACTGAACCTGACCTGGGCCCTGCTGCTGTCCTCTGCTAGAGTTAGTCATGATCTCCCCAAGAACTGTCCCCAAGTACCTGGACCATTGGCTGGTGTTAAAGTGTACTACTCCTAACAAATCCTGAAACCCAGTACTCAGAAATTTATGCCACCATTTTGCTCTGAGAATCTGTGGGGGACCATGACCAGCCAGCCAAGCTAATCTGGCAAGGTGCATTGATGGCGGACCAAAGATTCAGGATGGTCCAGCTATGCTTTCCTCCGGAACAGCAAATCTAATTCAGCAGATCATCATGAAAAAGAAGTCTGATCTCAAGGAGCTCTCTTAGGATACAGCCGGTAACCTTCTGACACTGTAAGAATCCGAACTCCAAAATAGTGACAAGGCCAAATGTAGAAACCTTGAATAAGTGAAGGCAAAATGTATTTAGCTGGTAAGGGACCTACTTTGAGCATGACATTCAAATTTCTTCCACTCTGAGCTTTCCCGCCAAAAGTCAACAGCTTCACCAAGACCATATCCAGCAGCTACTTAATGATATTGGGCCCTCCTCGGTTGTTGCCTTCTGCCTTGTCTTGCTGAGGGTAAGGTGTAATGTTTCACTGAAATAACCCTGGTCTCTATATCAAATCTGCACCCCATCGTGATCAGCTTTAAACATTAATCTTATTCCATCGAAGGGCAACTAGATGTCGCTTTACACTCTTTGATGCTATTTTGAACCTTAACCTTTACATATTCATGACTCTGGGTCACTTATTGGATTTTCATCATTTTTGGTGTATTTTATTTCTGAAAACTAACTAAATTTTTCTAAATAAGTTTGGGATTTGTCTTTTGTCGTGTTTTGACTTTATTCCTGTTTGTGTGCTGCATAAATACATTACACAGTGTCTTTAGGTTAAGCCTGTCTGCCTTGTGCCATAGCTACCATGGGGTTGAACCCAGTATAATTTAGTGATTTTAGAAGCCAACCTTACAAAGGAATGTGGTTATTATGTGACGTGAGTTATACTCACCTCCTCTACTAATAGCTCAATTCCTTTCATTGGTGTTGAGCGGCTGGACACAGGACTTGAGTTTTTCCAGTACCACTGAATGACTTCAGTTAAAAAAAAAATCTCTTTATAATATGACATCAAACTCAGCTTTTATTTTCGTAAATTGGCCTCTGCTTTTTAATTGCCCATTTTTTATTTTTCTTAAATGTAATTCCTACCGTATGATGTTTTGCGAATGGACCTTTGGACCTGAGCAACATTGAGAGCTTCAACATAGCTGAGTTGAAGAAACTGTACAAGGAGAGAAGACTTGAGCTGGCAAAAGGAACCAAGATAGTGAAATACCAAATGGCCCTCAAGAGTCTGGTAGGAGTTCCATCTGCCACAGGTTCGTATACAAGAGCAAGAGGACAATAAGGCAATGGGGGATAAGAACTGAGGAAGAGGAAGGTGGCCTTACAGGGGCTCAAGTCGCAAGGGACAATGAGCCTACATGAGCCAGATCCCCTTCCTTTTCCAGAGCAAAGAGCCTAGTATCTGTCTGCACCCTATCCCAGTCAGAATAGGAGGACAAGCAGACAAAGAGGGCCCTGAAATCACAACTGGCAACCCTTGCCCTGAAGGAACGTAGATTGGCTACAGAAGATGGGAAAGCAGCGCTGGCAGCTGAGGAGAAGAGATTGACCTTCGATGTCAAGAAGAAGGCTCTTCAACCTCATGAGAAGGGCTAGAGAGAACTGGACCTAAGAGCCAAGAAGGCTTCTGAGTCCAGTGAAGATGGTGGCAGTGAAAGTGAAGTGCCTTGATGAGGTAAAAGAGTCCACGTCCCCAAAGATCTGATGCCTAGCTACGTGATGGGAGATGGCAGAATCTGAGGTGGCCCTGTATATGTGTAGAGCCCAAAGGAGAATTAGGGGGCTAGTCTATGGAATCATATGCCAATTGTCCAGTGGGATACTCTGTTGGCCCTGGAGGGAGCAGACCAGATGACCTATGTCCTATTGAAGAAAGCCCTTATCACCAAATTTGTTGTGACCCTGAGAAGTATCACCTGAGGTGCAGGAATAGCCAGAAACAGTCAGCAGATTTTTGTGGACTCATCAAGTAAGGCACTGGATGGTTGGGTGAAGGGCAGCAAGGTTAATGATAATGATGAGCAATATCATTTGATTATGAAGGCGTACATACTTAGTAATTGTTTTACAGAGTGGAAGCAGCACCTAATTCATTCTACGCTCACTAAGCTCAAAGAGCTTGGAAAGGAGGGTGGCTGCTGGATCAGTACCAGAGTGTCCAGAAAAATACCTGGGGGAACCACAAGAAAGGTGATCTGGTCTCCCTTAACAGAAGGATAGGGGAAACAGGGAATACCGCAAGGAGATCTCTAAAGGCCCCCAAAAGAGATTTCAGGAGTCACACCTAAACCTGACCATAAGAGGGGTTGGGTTTAGTGGGAAGAAATCCCTGGGCTTTTTCCAGCCCAAGTACTATGGGTGCTACAAGTTAGAGCACAAGAAAGGGGATGCCAGCTGTCACTGCCACTGCAGTAAACAGCCCCCATGGGTGGGCCGACTCAGGGTGTTGCCAGTGTAATACTGGGGAGGAGGCTGCCCAATTAGTTTGGGAGGAAGGGCACAGGACTAATGTCCCAGGGTAACAAAGAGATGGTGCTCAAGCTCACAAGCCCGATCACACTAAAAAGTATACATAGGGCTCCCCATCAATGGGCAAAAGGCGAGGATCTAAGAGACACAATGACAGCATAACTATTGGTGTCTGCAGAGCAGGTTATTCCTAATGTAGACTGGTAGGTTGTGACAGCTTTGCTCCCACTAGAATGGTGGGGCGATCTCAGGTACTCTGAAAGTAGCTGTGAATCTACTAATGCCTGTTGTTGCTGGGGAATGAGGAAGGACATGCTATCTGGAAAGAAGTAGATCTCAAGACCTATTCGGAGATAGGGTTAACCAAGAGGGTTCTTATAACTACATGGTCCATGATAGTCCATCCGAAGGACCTGGAGCCCAAGACAGTGGCCCTGGTACTTACCAGGAAGAGGAAGGGCAAGGGGTGCGGGAAACCCACTGCAGAGGTTCCCATCGTCCAGGAGAAGGCTGATCCTGAGAGGGAGGCACTGGAAACTACCAAGAAATATATTACTGCTTTGGGATACCTGCCTGAGTTGGGTGGGTGCCAAGCTACAGGACGACTGCCCCAGGCAGAGTTTGGCAAGGTGCAGAGGGGGTGCCCCCCCCCTGTGGGGTTATGGGGACAGACAGAGGCTCAGGCCAATAGCAACACCTCTGGTGATCACCACAGTTATTGGGAGAATGGTTTCCTGTATAGTGAGCCTTAGGTCTCTAAGCCTGGATCAATCCATGTGTTGGTGGTCCCTCATTGCTACCAGGCATTTCTACTGGAGCTGGCTCATGACATGCCACTGGCAGGTCATCTGGGGCACACTAAAACCTTTAACAGAAAGCTCACCTGCTTCTATTAGCCCCAAGTTGAGGATTCACTCAGGTACATCCTGTATTGACTTCCAGATCAGTGGCAAGTAGGAGTAAAGCTTAAGGTCCCCAGGCACCCTTTGCCTGTGAAGGGAACACCCTTTTAAGAGATGAGGATTGACACTATTTTGGCTCTGGGCCCCTAGGCAACAGGTTCAGCCTAGTCTTGGGGGGCCATGCCACAAAGTAAGCTGAGGCCACCCCTCTTAGGACGGTGACAGTTCTTGTGTTGACCAAGGCACTGATGGGGATCTTTATGAGAGTGGGTTTCCCCAAGGAAGTGGGTTCTGACAGGAGCAACAACTTCATATCTGCTTACATGAAGGGCATGTGGGAGGAGTGGGACTGAAGAACACCCCAAATAAATGTGTTTGTTGAAATATTCAACAAAACCTTGAAAAGGCAAGATTAAGGGCCTTACCAATGAGGCGGAAGTGAGACGTCTTGTTACCATTCCTACTGTTTGCTTACAGGAAGGTGTCCCATATAGGAGTGAGCTTTATCCCCTTGAGCTTCTGTTTGGCCACCCTGTAAAAGAACCTCTCAGCGTTGTCAAGGTGGGATTGGAGCAGGTTCCCAAGAAACACCCTCAAGAAGTAGTGAGCTACACATTAGCTCCCAGGTCTCAGAGGAAGGACTTCCTGAAAGAGCACTGAGAAATTAAAGGCAAGCCAGGAAGTGATGAAACAGTGGTATGTTCACAAGGCCACTCTAATAGACTTCCAACCTGGCCAAAAAGTGTGGCTTATGGTGCCCATGGAGACCTGAACCTTACAAGACCCCATGAGTTCAAGGAGAAGAAGAGCGAGGTCACCTACTTGGGGGGGCCTTCAAATATCCAGGAATCTAGTATGGGTGTGGCATGTCAATCACATTAAACCACACTTTGAGAGGTCTGAGTTCACTATACTCATAGTATCAGGTGGTGGTGTAGTGTAGCCATTTTTTAATTTAGCTTTGTACGCGTTAGCTTAACATATTAGGCCTCTGTGCACTTTGCCCTAGATACATTTTATTCAACCTTGCACTGTTATTTTACAATAACCAGTTTTACGGTCTTGTTTTTATTTCATTCTGTCACACTGTGTAGCTTAGTTCAGCACTGTGTTCTCAAACAATGCATTCTTGCTCACTCTGTGCTTCAGTCAAGGCTACAGTCTGGTACATTGCCGGTAAATGTGGTAGAAGTTTAGTCTCTAGTGTTCGTGGAAAATACACATCCTTACATAGGGACGCTTTCTTAGAACATCCGCATGTTAGTTATAAAGACACTTTCTAGTCCCAGTATACAGTACGTAAGAGGGAGATTCCGACCAGGAACCTACAACTAGATGCTGACTGCCTTGTTGCAGATGCTGATGTAGATTACAGGCCTTTGCTCAGGTATGAGGGTTGATGTCCTCCCGGGAGAACCTGAAAGGCAGGCATAGACCTTTACATGCTGTGCTCAGACTATAACTTAGAGAGCACCTAATATATTTGCAGTATGATAGCCTTATTCTTGTGCTTCACTCTCATCGTTACTATTTTAATCCTACTGTGTTGTGTAGTTCTGGTTATTGCAGCTCACGCTTTGCTTTCTAAAATGCAGTTGTTTTATTAAACCAATCTTTAAAACTTAAACTGCTTTTGTCATTTATATATGAGACCGCACTGTGTATGAGAGAACTGGTTGTAACCTGAGTGACCACGACTTCCCTGGGAAGTACTAAGATGTCATGCGCTTGGCTGCCCAATTGTCTTTTCCCTTTGGGAGAGATGAGGCACTGCTAGTTAGCCGGAGCAAAACCCGGATTTAGAGTGACAAGGGTCCTTCACCGTGGGTCAGACTTAGTCCCCCACACTGTGGACGATCTTGCCGCTCAAAATCTAGTAGTCTCATTAGGATAATGAGAGCCTACGCGACATGGCGCCGCCAACGTTTGGTCAGGCTCTAATTTTCGGGTCCACCAGCATATCTCGGTCTCATATAATAAAATGATCCCTCAGTTCCGTATATGGAGACGTCCATGGTACTGAGGATCTCCGCCACCACCGTATAGGTAACCCTATTTACAGCGGGTGGTTGTTCAAGCTTGAACCTTAAAAGGAAAAATCCCGCCTTGGTGTGCCTTCTCTGAATTCTTGGTGCTTTTCTCATGGCGAATCCCCAGGTTGTACAAATAGCTCTTAACATGAGACAATCGCTCACAGCACATTTGCTAGCACACGGCCTTACGGCCCAGGGAGGTCCAGTCACATTTGTGGTGGACGCCCACGCAGCCTATAGAACAGAACTTTTTTACTCTTGGGTCACATTTCCAGCAGTTGATGGGAACACAAATGCATTCCATACATATACAGTAGCGAACGCGCCTGGACAATACAGGGCGTACGCATATTTAGAGATACCTCTATCTTATCAAGAACATAATAATTGGCTTGATGGCGCCCTACCCCATACGATATTACCGGTAAGGTGAGGTCCAGTAAGTAATGATGGTCCTACCTGGCCTTTATTGGCCACATATACACTGCATCCTGCGGCTGCAAATATAGCGGTGGCTGAGGTTTGACGCTTCTATACTGACTTAACAGCAATATATAGACGATTAGTACAATTTGTGATGCAGACACTAAATACAAACCCAGCGCGTGCTGCTCCAGCACAACCACATGCAGTAACACCAGGTATAAATCCGGTGAGTGTACACTCTATTATGGGTAAAGTCCCAGCAAAACGGGAGGAGACTCCATTTTGGCTGGCACAAAAAATGAATACGCTGGAGGCGGTATTTCCCCATACGGGACATCAGGACAAACATAGAATACTATAGCCCTTATTACAACATTGGCGGTAAAAGCCGCTTACCGCCGTGCAGAAGACTGCCAACACACCGCAGCGGCCGCGGAATTCCACCACAGTAATTACAACCCACTGCTCGGAATCCGTCAAAATTGAGACACCCACAGAAGTCTGCCACACCAAAGGTCAGTGATAAACTAGCAAAAACAAAACTTCCACCGTCACGCCAACAGAAATACGCCCACACTATCACGACCCACGAATCCACGTGGCGGTCTTTCAACCGCGGTATTCCATTGTCGGTACACACCGCCACGCTCAAAATACACACATTTACAAAACACAACTACATTGGACAAATCGAAATTCACACACCTGATACACATACACACACCACTCCCACACACCCAATACAATATAAAACAATCACCCACAAACCCCTACGACCAAAATACCAAAAGAAGGCCAGAGAGAGACACGACAAACTACTACCAAGCATCCACAGGCACACAATACCATCACCCACATAACTTCCACGCACCTCACACAACACACCACTAAATATCACCCCACTTATCACAACACACACCACCCCACACATCACCCACACCACCCCATGGCACAGCAAAGACACCCCAGGTTCTCTGAGGAGGAGCTCATGGTCATGGTGGAGGAAATCGTCCGGGTAGAGCCACAGCTCTTCGGAGAACAAGTGCAGCACGAAGAATAGTGGACAGGGTCAACGCAGTGGGACAGCACCCAAGAAATAGGGATGACATCAGGAAGAGGTGGGACGACCTACGGGGGAAGGTGCGTTCGTGGTATCAAGACACCACCTTGCGGTTCAGCGCACTGGTGGCGGACCCCTACCTCTTCCCCTACAACTAACAACATGGGAGGAGCAAGTCTTGGCGATTTTGCATCCTGAGGGCCTCGCAGGAGTAGATGGAGGAATGGACTATGGTAAGTCAATTCCTAACTATTACATCCCCCACCCTACCTGCATGCTATCACATACCCCCACACTTGCCCTCACCCCATCACTCAACTCCTCACAAATGTCCCAATGTCACAAACCACACATCCCAACACCAAGCCCTGCATGCAACAACAAAGCATGGACACCCATCACCAATACATGGCCACTGCACATACCCATACACCCCTCTAAAACACCATCACACAAGGTCCCACACAGGAATGAAAGCACTGGGGTACACGGTCACCCACCCATTGCACACCATGGCACACACAGATGTAATAACCATCCTTTTATACCCCTGCAGGACCCCTACCCAACGTCACCGAACAGGAGGGTCCACACATGTCCACACCACCAACAGAAGAGGCCCACAGTGATGACAGCAGCTCTGTCCAACTGGATCTAGATGACCAGCCCGGCCCATCTGGACCTCGGGACAGTCGGTTCCCCTCACACTGGCACAGGCCACCACAGAGCTTCCCCCCTCTGGAAACACCAGCACCCACCCAGCGGGCCCATACCTCTGTCCCCAGGACATGTCAATCAGCAGTGTGTCCACCACTACAGGGAACCCAGGCTAACCCACCACCCCAACAACAACAGGGTCCTGGGGGCAGTGGGCACACAGTCCAGGGGACAGAGGCCCAGGAACACAGGGGAACTGGGAGGGCTGCTGTGCGACAGGGGGAGGACAGGCCCAGGAACCCACTCTCCACGAGGCCCTCTCCAACATCATGGGAGCCGGTACTGCCCAAGTTTCAGGAGACCCAGTGGCTGCAGGAGGAACAGTATTTGGGCTTCAGGGAGGAACTCAGATCCATCAATTCCACGCTGGGCACCATCGTAGGGGTGCTGAAGGAAGTCCTCAACCCCAGGAGGGACACTGTGGCACAACAAGGGGCCCCTGACACTAGCCTGGACGATGAACTTGCCACCACCTCCGCCGGTGCTAGTGGAGAGGAGGCACCGCCACAGGACCACCACACCAGCACCCCACCCCCTGCAGAGGGAGAACCACCCCGCAAACGGTACCTGAGATCCAGGACAAAGACAGAGAACGATGCCAAGACCCTGCCAAGAAATGAGACCACCCTGATTGTCATCCTTCTGTCCCACCTTGTCACCCTGTCCATCCTCAAACTGCCCCAGCTCCACTTCCTATGCCCATTTGGGCAACTGTGAGACCAATAGACTGGACCCTGCCATGGACATTCCTCTACCATTACCCCTCACCATTTTACAGCACCCTCCAATATTGAGTACTTAAATAAACACCCTTAAAGCACAAAACAATCTGGAGTCTGTCTGTGATTTCGCATTAGTGTATTAACAATTACAGTGTCAAAATGCTCTTTCAATTGTAATGTCAACATACCTATGTCACACAGCTCTAGTCCATGAGGAAACAAAGCAGATGTCACACAGTGGGACCCACATCTCTGAAATCGTAAGGAAAAGTGACAACTCAGTGACCATACACTGGGTGAAAACGACAGACAGTAGAGAGGTAGTAGTGTTAAAGTACATGTAGTAGGCAGGTTTGTATTCTTACCTGTGGAAGTATTGCAGGATCACTGAGTTCCTGTTGTCGATGTCCTCTTCTTCTGCTTCCTCGTCTTCACTGTCCACAGGCTCCACAGCTGCCACAACACCTCCATCTGGACCATCCTCCTGCAGAAAAGGCACCTGTCATCACAAAGCTAAGTTGTGAAGCATAGCGCAGGCCATGATGATCTGGCACACCTTCTTTAGTGAGTAGAATAGGGATCCACCTGTCATATGGAGACACCTGAACCTGGCCTTCAGGAGGCCGAAGGTCCGCTCTATAATCTGCCGAGTTCGCCCATGGGCCTCATTGTAGCGTTCCTCTGCCCTTGTCCTGGGATTCCTCACTGGGGTCAGTAGCCATTACAGGTTGGGGTAACCAGAGTCACCTGCAAATGGCGAGGGACAACTGTTAGACAGACACTAATCTGTAGGGATATCCCCAGATCCACACAAACATTCCTACTGATTTGCTTCCAGGTGCTCACCTAATAGCCACATATGGTGCCTCTGGAGTTGACCCATCACATAAGGGATGCTGCTATTCCGCAGAATGTAAGCGTCATGCACTGAGCCAGGGAATTTGGCATTCACATGGGAGATGGACTGGTCGGCCAAACACACCATCTGCACATTCATGGAATGGTAACTCTTCCGGTTTCTGTACACCTGTTCACTTCTGCGGGGGGTACCAAGGCCACATGTGTCCCATCAATGGCACCTATGATGTTGGGGATATGTCCCAGGGCATAGAAATCTCCCTTCACTGCAGGAAAATCCTCCACCTGAGGGAAAACGTTGTAGCTCCGCATGTGTTTCAGCAGGGCAAGCAACACTCTGGAGAACACTTTGGAAAACATAGGCTGGGACATCCCTGACGCTATGGCCACTGTTGTTTGAAATGACCCACTTGGAAGGAAATGGAGTACTGACAGCACCTTCATTAGAGGGGGGATTCCTGTGGGATGGCGGATAGCTGACATCAGGTCTGGCTCCAACTGGGCACACAGTTCCAGGATTGTGGCACGATCAAGCCTGTAGGTGATGATCACATGTCTTTCCTCCATTGTCGACAGGTCCACCAGCGGTCTGTACACCAGAGGATGCCGCCATCTCCTCACATGTCCCAGAAGAAGGTGCCTATGAAGGACAACAGTGAGCATAGAGTCAACCAACTCAGAGGTACGTACACACAGCTTACACATAACACGAATTATAATTCGAAATTTGCATGTATGAATGTTGAGGCAAGGCCTAGGTATGTGTGACACAGTTAAAAATTAAGAGATGTGGGCCCCTGAAATGGCAGCTGCCTGACCTGTAAAGTAGGTCAATGGGATATGAGGTAACTGCGCTGGCGTTGTACACAGTCGCGGTAGGCGGTCGAAGACCACAGCGCAATTCTGCATTGGTTAACATTGGACCCTATGGGTCCCAGGAGCCAATGCAGATGTACGCCGGCGGTGACAGTACGCACAGCCGCGGACGTGACCGCCATTTTCTATCTGTTCAATCAATCGATTCCTGATCTTCGACAGGAGAGGACCTTCACTGCAAGTGGAAGAGACAACGGCTCGTGTGTCTGGGGAAAGGGCCCCTGCCTTCACATCAGAGGAGTTGGAGAAACTCGTGGATGGGGTCCTTCCCCAGAACACGCTACTCTACGGTCCTCCAGACAAACAGGTAAGTACACTGGGAGCATGCTGTATGGGCTATGCCTGTGTGGAGTGGGGTGGATGAAAGATGGGGGGGAGATTGAGTCATGCATGAAACGACGGTAAGTGCATGTGCCACAGGGCAAGGGTAGGGATGAGGGCCAATGACTGTGACTGTGCAGTTGGTAATAACTTTTCTTTTTCCCCTGTACAATTCGTGTAGGTCAGCGCCCACCAGAAGAAGGATGTTTGGCGTGCCATCGCCAAGGACGTCTGGACCCTGGGGGTCTGTCACAGACGGAGCACCCACTGCCGTAAGAAATGGGAGGACATTCGCCACTGGAGCAAGAAGACGGCGGAGGCCCAGCTGGGGATGGCCTCCCAACGTGGGAGGGGTGCCCATCGCACCATGACCCCCCTGATGTTCAGGATCCTGGCGGTGATGTACCCGGAGTTGGATGGGCGCTTGAGGGCATCACAGCAGCCACAAGGGGATGAGTACACTCCCATTCAGCTGATTCAGCGTGCAGTGGAGGTGTCTGGGTGGGGGAGGTGGGCTGTGGGTTTCCCTAGGCAAGGGCGAGTGTGCTAGTTAGGTCCCCTTCTTCTGGCAGACCCTGTGGCACCCCATCTGTGTACAGTGCCAACTATGCCTAGTCAGGCTCCTGTGACATCCATGTGTGCAGATGTCGGCCATAGCCTTGCAGGCCATGTCCCAGGGATGGAACAGTGGACCCCAAGAGCGCGGCGTAGTGGAGGGAGCTTCTGTGTCTGTCGTGTCCGCCAACGGTAGCGGGAATGCATGCACTCAACATGTCTTTCCTCTGTCGTCCTCCCCCTTTCTGTGGTCTCCCTGTTCTTGTGTGCATTAGCATCATCAGGCGGAGGAGCAGTGGCACCAGAGCAGGAGATAGCTGCATCCCACATGGCCCTGGAGGGCAAGACTACGGACTCGGAATTCACCAGTGGGACGGAGGGCGAGGGGAGCTCCACGGCGGGGACAGGAGCTGAGACCAGTGTTACGGACTCATCCTCTGATGGGAGCTCCCTTGTGGTGGCACCCACATCTGTGCCCCTCCCGCAACTGCAGGTACAGCCACCACTCCCCTACTAGCACCGCCCTCCCAGCAGCCCCTCAGCCTTTGCCCCGTGCCCACTCACCCAGGAGGGTGGGCATCACCTTCACCCCAGGCACCTCAGTCCCTGCCCCAGTCACCCCTGCTGCCCTCAGTGAGGAGGCCATTGACCTCCTCAGGTCCCTCACTGTTGGGCAGTCTACCATTTTGAATGCCATCCAGGGTGTAGAGAGGCAGTTGCAACAAACAAATGCATTCCTGGAGGGCATTCATTCTGGTCAGGCAGCCCTTCAGTGAGCTTTTCAGACTCTGGCCTCAGCACTGATGGCAGCTATTGTCCCTGTCTCTAGCCTCCCCCCTCCAACTACCTCCACCCAGACCCACACCCCTGTACCTCAGCCTACCCCGAGCACACCATTAGACCAGCATGCACACACGTCAACACACAAGGGAAGCTCTGGCAAACATAAGCACCACACATCCCACAGGCACTCATGCAAGCATCACACACATGCAGACACACCAACATCCACTGCCTCCACTGTGTCCCCCTCCTCATCGTCTCCCTCCTCCCTCCCTGTCTCGTCTCCACTCACACCTGCATGCACTATATCTACAGCCACTACTTCCAACACCAGCACACATACCACCACACCCCGCTCACGTGCAGTCACCACCCGCGCTACCATTCACACGTCCCCTGTGTCCTCTCCCAGTGTGTCTGTGACGCCCCCTCCCAAGATACACAAACGCAGGCACACACCCACCCAACTGCCGTCCACCTCACAACAGCCTCCAGCGCATGCACCTTCACCCAAAGTCACCAAACGAACACCTCCTACAACTACAACCTCTTCCTCCACTCCCAAACCCCCTCAGCTACCCGTCCCAGTGTTCCCAAGAAACATTTCCTGTCCACCCTTGACCTCTTTCCCTCACCTCCCCCACCCCGTCAGTCTTCTAGTGCCCGACTCTCCAGTTCCCAACCTAGCACCTCAGCCACAACATCTCCAGGACCAATGTTGCCAGTAGTCACCGGATTCTGGAGTGTACCAGGCAGCAGGGCAGCCAGTGTGGCAAGGAGCCGCAGCATGGACAGTCCCCCACCTGTCAAGCATCAAAAGTTGGCCAGTGCCCGGCGAGAGAGGGGGAAGACTCCAGCCACCAAAGCCGCTCCCAGGGGTACAGGTGGGAGTGTGGAGTCAGCTGCGACACCTTCCAAGGTGGGGAAGGAGCACAAGAAACTCAGCAAGTCTGAGAAGAGCAGCACGGCGGAGAAGACCTCCATCAGCCCCGCTGCCCAGGAGGCAACCGACATCATCCCCGCTGCCCAGGAGGCCACCGCCATCAGCTCCGCTGCCCAGGAGACCACCGCCATCAGCCCCGCTGGCCAGGAGGCCACCGCCATCATCCACACTGCGCAGGAGGCCACCGCCATCATCCCCGCTGCCCAGGAGGCCACCGCCATCATCCCCGCTGCCCAGGAGGCCACCGCCATCAGCTCCGCTGCCCAGGAGGCCACCACCATCATCCCCGCTGCCCAGGAGGCCACCACCATCAGCCCCTCTGCCCAGGAGGCCAATGCCATCAGCCCCGCTGGGCCAGAGAGGACCGCCATCAACAGCCCCGCTGGGCCAGACAGGACCGCCATCACCAGCCCCACTGGGCCAGGCAGGACTGCCATCACCAGCCCCCCTGGGCCAGAAAGGACCGCCAGCACCAGCACAGCTGGGCCAGACAGGACCACCAGCACCACTGGGCCAGACAGGACCGCCATCAGCCCCGCTGGGCCAGAAAGGACCGCCAGCAGCAGAGTCGCTGCCAAGGACCCCGTCGCAACAAGCACCGCTGAACAGCACACCGCCGCCACAAGCACTGCTGAACAGGACACCGCCGCCACAAGCACTGCTGCCAAGGACACCGTCGCCAGAAGCACCGCTGAACCGGACACCGCCACCACAAGCAACGCTGCCAAGGACACCGCCGCCACAAGCACCGCTGGCCCATGAGCGCCAAGGGCACTGACGCTACTGTGTCCGCCACGAGCAGGATGAAGCACTCTGGGCACAAAGCCCCCTCCAGAACCAGTGGAGAAAGGCATCCGCTACCTCTGTCCTTGGCAAGATGAAGCACTCTGGGCACAAAGCCCCCCTCCAGAACCAGTGGAGAAAGGCATCCACTACCTCAGTCCTTGGCAGGATGAAGCACTCTGGGCACAAAGCCCCCTCCAGAACCAGTGGAGAAAGGCATCCACTACCTCTGTCCTTGGCAGGATGAAGCACTCCGGGCACAAAGCCCCTTCCAGAACCAGTGGAGAAAGGCATCCACTACCTCTGTCCTTGTCAGAATGAAGCACTCTGGGTACAAAACCCCCTCCAGAACCAGTGGAGAAAGGCATCCACTACCTCAGTCCTTGGCAGGATGAAGCACTCTGGGCACAAAGCCCCCTCCAGAACCAGTGGAGGAAGGCATCCACTACCTCTGTCCTTGGCAGGATGAAGCACCCTGGGCACAAAGACCCCTCCAGAACCAGTGGAGACTGTTATCCATTTGAGAGACTGTGGCTTTGCACTCCCCAGGATTGCACAGTGGGCAACCCACCCACTGTAGAGACTTGAGAGAATGTGGCTTTGCACTCCCCAGGATTGAACTGTGGGCAAACCACCCACTGTAGAGACTTGACAGACTGTGGCTTTGCACTCCCCAGGATTGAACAGTGGGCAAACCACCCACTGTAGAGACTTGGGAGACTGTGGCTTTGCACTCCCCAGGATTGAACAGTGGGCATGGGGCCCCCTCGTGGATTTGGCGTCATGCACTCAACCGGCTGAGGTGTCCCCCTTTCCCTTCCCCTTGAGGTGCCTGTTTTATTGCTATCTGATGCCCCTGCAGTGTTCTCTCCGTCATGTTCGGGTATTGAATGTGGGCCTCACCCGTGCCTTGTGGGCCCAGTGCTCCACTACTATTCTTAGTGTATATCTTTGTTGATAGTGTATATATATTTTTGCGTACTGGATTTTAATATATTACAATGGTTACACTCATTTAATTTTGTCTTTGCATTCTTCCGGGGGGGTTAGGGGTGTAACTGTAATGTATCATGCTGTATTAGTGTGTGTGTTGTAGTGGGTGAGGGTGCGGGTGGAGGTGGTGCGTGTTGCGTGCATGTGTCACTCTCTTTTCCCTCCCCCTCCCCTGTGTCGTAGGTGCAGTACTCACCGTGGTCTTCGCCACCGGCGTTCGTGCTCCTGGTAGAGGAGCAAGAAGATAAGGGCAGGGAAAATGTGCAGCTCGGGTTTCATGGCGTCCTGGTTCCTCGTGGGGTGTGTAGAGGTGAGCGTTTTCCCTTCGAAGTCCTGTTTCAGCCAGGTTTTTGTTGGCTGTGAATCCGCCCCGGAAAAGGTGTCGGATTGGTAGGTTGTGAGACTGTGGGCGGTACATTGTCCTCTGCCTGTCTGTTGGCGGTGACCGCCATGCTGTTTGTTTGCACCGCCGTGGCGGTCGGAGTGTTGAAGTGGCTGTCTTTGTTGGCGGTTTCCGCCACGGTCGTAATCCGATTTTTTTTTCCACCGGCCTGTTGGCGGTCTTACCGCAGCTTTAACACCGACCGCCAGGGTTGTAATGACCACCTATGTGTTTACCCTTTGGGATGGTTCCTACAGTTGAACACTGTAATACATGGGGCACGGTGTTTGCCGCGCTCTATACAACGGCACACGGTACACCGACACTAGCCAACTTACCGGAAGTGCTTAAACAAATTCAAGATGGATACGGGGCTGCCCCGGCCTTAGATTGAGGAATGCAACTGATGGGCAACTTTGCCATGCTTTCTTCGATAATCCTAAGCAATCTTAAAGGGGAAGCAGTTGCACTTGCAGTGCGCATGCGTCTTCGTGACGTTCCGCAACAAGATCAGGAGCGGGAACTGCCTAAAATAATAGCGGAAACATATTCCAGTATCGGTCGAGATAGCCTGGGGGCTAGACCACAAAAACCTCAAATTCAGGGAAAAATTAATAAAGACAATACTAAACAGCAACCTGAGGGTAATAAGAAGCGCTGGGAGAAAAAACAACAAACACCTAAAAAAGAAAGGGGAGAATCTCCATGTACGGAGACCCCACAGAATAGGTATAATCTCAGAAATAGAGAGAATATTAAAACGTCTGACAGATATCAATATACTGATACCCGCCAATCTTGTTCCTTTCAGGACTCATTGGAAAAGAGAAATGAGAGAGGTGGGCAGTCAGAGCGGAGAACAGAGTACGTGAAACCCAGACAGGAATCACAACACTCTTCGGAGGTGTCTGTCAAGAAGGAAGAGAAACCGGTACAACAAAAACAACAGTTTAAAAAGAAAAAAGTGGCAGCAGTCTCAGCTAGACATGCCACTCAGGAAGAGGGTTCTATTGAAGAACAAGAAATGGGCTCTAGCACTGCTAGACAGCGCAGCAGAGGTCACAATAGTTCACCAGAATCTTCTACAGCATCTGGAGGTGAAAGCAACTGATGACTTTACACAAGTAGAAACAGCAGATATGCGTGTCTCCGAACCCGATAGGGTGTATGAAGTAACTTTACAATTGGAAGGAGACATTGAACGCACCATACACGCAATCTTCTGGGATCGTGTAGTTAAGATATATGACATTTTGGTGGCCGACCAAGATTGGCCGCCTGATTTTGTCTGCACCTGCCCAGCTGCGGAGGAGGTTATTAAACCTTCCTTCTCGCCCCTTGTTCCAGAGGAACTCGCAGAGTCCTATTCTGTAAAATGGGCTCTTGCACAGGCACCTGCCTTATATAGAAATCACGTAGGGTGGGAAAGGGATTCTCCATATCGTGTAATTCCCATTAAAGGTGAACCTCAGCCACAACCGTGGTATCCCATAACGGAGCAAGGACACCGGTGAGAGAAATACTTACACAATTAGAATACCAGGGGGTAACTGAACCCTGTGTCTCACCGATGAATAATCCCTTATTTCCTGTAGCAAAGCCAGACCATTCATACAGTATAGTCTTAGACTGCAGACATTTGAACGGACATACACGTACATATACTATACAAAACTCGCATAGCACCCCATTAATGAGCAACATTGTCCGTAAAAAATATAAAGCGACTTTGAATATCTCGAATGGATTCTTCTGCCAGAATGTAGATCCTGAAAGCCGAGATTTAACAAGCTTTAGCGCACTAGGCTCCCAGAAAAAATTCTGTTGTTTGCCTCAGGGGTATAAGAATAGCCCAGGACTGTTTGCAGCTCGTGTGACTGCTATTTTGCATGAGTTAGACCCTGAAGCGTTGTCATATGTGGATGATATATATCTCACGGATGACGAGTTGCTACAACATTTAAGACGGATAACCCGCATTGTTGTAGGGTTTGCCGAAATAGGCTACAAATGTAACTTTAAAAAATCAAAAATTGCCTTCCTCAGCGTCCTGTGCTTCGGATATGAGCTGTTGAATGAAGGGAAGAGCCTAGCGCCACGGTTCTTAGAAAAGTGTGCACAATTGCATCCACCAAATATGATTAAGAAACTCCAATCATTGTTGGGCTTTCTGAATTTTGGCAGAACATACATTCCGGATTATGCTACATGCATAAAGTCTTTATATGAATTAATTCGTCCTGACTTTTCGAGCAAATTTTGGACAATAGAACATACACATACTCTTCGAGAGTTACAAGCAGATATGCTCGCAGCAAAACATCTACACACACAGGACAATAAGACACATTTGGTCATCAGGGTGATAGCTGGGGCATTGGGTTTACTTATGTCACATTTAATGAAGGTGAGACAGTCCTGATAGCATACAAGTCACACTTGTATTCTACTGCCGAACAACGATTTGCACCCACAGAGAAAATTCGCACTGCTGTACAGATCGCTGTTATTAAAAAGAGACCTCTGGCCCAGGGAAAACGCATTATTGTTGTTTCTCCTATTCTGGCCCTTGAGGCTGTTACAAAAGCTAGCGTCCTGAATGCAAAAGCACTCCACCCAAGATGGATACAATGGGCCATGTCCTTGACAGTCACTGATGTAGACTACATGTTTGACCCAAGATTACAAACTCAGGAATTTATACAATATGAAGTTGAATATCCGGTTCCCGCTGACACATTGCCTATTGATAAAAATCGGGTAGTCATGTACACCGATGGCTCTGCGCAACCAGCGGTTGGAACAAAGCATCAATATACTGCTGCATGTGCGGTTGTGAGCGGCTATATGGAGGGGGAGAAATTCTGCCCCCAACATACCTATACCCAGACCTTAGGGGATTGTACAGCACAATTGGCTGAGCTAAAAGCTCTACTAATGGCACTAGAACATACAGATCCGACTCAGTTTACACTGATTGTTTGTGATTCGTATTATTGCGTCCAGTCTTTTAATGAATACCTGCATTACTGGCGCTTGAATGGGTTCAGAGATTCGAAAGGCAACACCATTAGCACAGATTACTGTGGGGGAAGGTAGCAGACCTGAAAGAGACGCTACCCAAGGTCCATGTTGTGCATACACTTGGACACCAGCGCGTTGGAATACGCGTTGCTGGAAATACTTTGGCTGATGAAGCCTCAAAGTCGGCAGTGGCTGTTGCCACTGTAGCTGCAGTGACTCGTTTGAGTTCCAAACCAGACACAGACATTATGGCTGCCATAAAAGCTATGGTTGATGGCACGCCTTATCCTAAGGGATTTCCTAATAAATACCAATACTTAATGGGAAGTATGCTGAACGCTAAAGTTAAGATTCCAGGCGTAGGCGTGCACGACATCCCCAATAAAGATGTAAGATCACAATTGATTAAAGCAGCACATGAGGGAGTGGCATCTGCACATGCTGGCATGGCAGCTACAATTTCACTATTACAGGCCCGCTATTGGTGGCCTGGTCTCTATAAAGAGTCCCAGCAGTATGTCCTTTGTTGTGACATCTGTCAACAAATTAAAGTTTCAACAGCTAAGCTCCCGCCGCAGACACCCCTCTTAATCTCAAACAGACCGTTACAATTTGTGTACCTGGATCATTGTGGTCCATGAACACCGGATAGTGCATACAAATATATACTAGACGCTGTTGATTCCTGCTCCAGATTTGTGTGGGTGTGGCCGCAGCGCTCGGCTGACGCTCAGACTGTTATTAAAGATTTGCGAGTCTTTGTCGGTACATATGCAGTTGCGGCATTCCATTCGGACCAGGGCCTTGCTTTTGCCTCAAGGGCATTCAGGGACACCATGGCTTAGTTGGGGTCCAGCTCCAGGACTCGTCTCCATTTTATCCCGAGGGAAATTCTGTTATGGAGTGATTAAAGCGCGATTTAAAGCAATCCTTAACAGCCAGAGTCTTAGGTATGGATCGTAGTTGGCTAACCCACCTATATGGAGTTCAGAGAGCACTAAATAACCTGCCTAGAAGGTCCCTGGGGGGTCGTACTTCGTATGAGTGCCTGTTCAGAACACAAATGTTTGTTCCGGATCTTGATGGTCCTGGTGTGGAGGCAGCAGAGACACCCTTTTACATAAATGATCGTGTCACTGTTTTACAGGAATTACAGCAGTTCCGTGAAGATAACTCTTCTAAAAGTGCTGCCTCCACAGGAATTAAGGATGTGCCAGTAACACCTACCGGCTGGATTCCCAGGGTTGGGGATCTTGTGCGTGAAAAGATCGCAGTGAAAAAAGAATTCGGCCCTTCTTATCGTGCACCAGTCCCTGTGTTGGGGATACACAGTACCAGAACTGTTATTCTACCACCGTTACCAGGTGCCAAAGAAAATCGCTTTGTTTCTATTGACAATGTCAAGTTACAACATGTGGCCGATTCTACACAGCCGACCAAGAGGAACGTCAAGTAGTTCCCGAATCCTTCTCACTACTGGAGAAGAAGTTCCACTTCAAGTTGCCTCTACCAACACTGTTGACTCTCCGAGCTTGGGGAGGGTGGATGATGATTTTGCATTAGTTCCACTAACAACAACCAACTTAGAAGCATTTGATCAAGTCACCATGACTACGGATGTGACGGATGGTGCTGTCTACAGTGTACCACTGCGAGAGACACCAACTCCTCCATTGATTACGGCGACGCCTTTTGCACGAACTGCCTCTGGTTACTTTGCCGACAACAACGATGGTCTATCGGACTCGTTTACCTCTTCGACTGCTGACCTGTCAGGTCCACGTAAGCTGATACATTGGCTTAAAGATACGTATTTTGTTTCTCCATGGAACTATCTGAGGTTTTTATTGACTATGCTAGTATTATTTCTTTGGATTGGGTTTGTCATTACCTTTTTTCTGTTGATACATGGTCATTTTCTTCCTGAAAGATCAGCGGTTGAACAGGTGGAGGAGGTGTTGCAACCACATTTTTCATCACATAAGGTTCGAAGAGACTTGTCCTTTGTGAACATTTCTGCAGTGCCAATTCCAGATGGGATTGTGTGGGATAAAGTAATGTTTGATATCTATGGTCCCACTGAAATAATTCAAATACGGTATGTGCTAAAGTTATCCATGAATGATATAGCAATACCAGGCATTGTATCTGATGGTTGGGATGTGAAGACAGTTGACTCAATGATGACAGAATTGCAATATTACACTGTCTATGAAAATGAAGATGTTTACCAGTTTAGAGACAATTATGGTGACATGTTTTGCTATAATTATTATGGGCACCATTTCATACATAAAGCAAGTACTCCCAAAGCAATATTTGACTCTACGCAATGGGAACATTGCCCGACTCCCCCGCAAGGGAGTTCCAAACTTATTTCGATAAATTCACGTATTTTTCTGGGCACCATCAAAAGAATGCTGAGTCATATATTTTAAGTTAACTCCGACTAAAGATAAACAAATGTTGCTGACCAACACAAAATTCATATATTCGGATTCCTTTGTTTCCCGATTGTCAATTGAAGGTTATGAATATTGGTCAAAAATGTTGATTTGAAAAGTGTTTGGGGAACAAAGAATTGGCAAACTACAGGTACAGAAACACTGTTTAGAGCATGTCTCATTCCCGCTCAAATGATTTTTTGAAATGAAACAGTACAGCAGACCAGCTGCTTAAGTTTAGCTACAATCAGAGAATTAAACATGCCCAGTATACCTGCCCCTGCAAAAATTTATAATTGACAGAAATACATAAATGCCACCTTTAGTGAGCTTACTGAATGGGTCCAGAATGGTACATTTAACACTTCATTGACACGTCCAGGTGGGTGGTTATTGTGGCCAGTAGATACCAATGGGTGTCATCAACGTTTTGTTACCTCCTCTGGGGGTTTCCGAACGAGTAGGTCAGACCCTCGCTATATATCACCCGAACATGCTGAAATAATCACAACATATAGTGTAGGAAAATTGTGCCAGCAATGGCTAAAGTCATCCTCGCTAGATGCAGTTAAGACACATCTCACTCTCCTGTCTAATGACTCTGACTTACAAGATTTTTTGTCAGGCCCGAAGACGCCACGTAGGAAGCGTTTCTTGTATGAAGTATACACTGAAATATGGAAGCTTTCCCAACAAGAGGCTGCAGCCCGGTTATGGCAGATAGATCAGGAAAATCTGAAAAAAGCATTAGCTGTTGTGGATAATGGAATTCACACGTTGTCCGACCACATTTATACAATTAACAATATTGTTTCTTCTGCTATAGAGATTATACGATCTGATATGTCTTCTTTATATCATGGACAGAGTCAGACCAGGTCCATTATGCAGTTAGGTTGGACGCTTCAGACACTGAAGGCGGGTCGTGTTCCGTGGCAGCACATCAGTGCCAGGGAAATATTTTTCTCCTTTAATTTGATGCGACAACAACAACTAATGGCTAAGAAGGAGGCGACTTATGTCATGCTTAACATTGAAAAGTTGGAAAAATTGCCTTTTACCGTGGCCGAGATTCCCTCAGCAGAGTGGTTGATACACGGGGTTATTAATCTGCCTATTTCTACATTACAATTCACTTCTTGTTTAAAACATGTTCCTGTAGGCAGATATGAGAAGCTAGGAGATGGTTACATCCATGAGGTGTGGGAGCTTCCCTTCTTGTACAAATGCCTCAATGGCATGAAAGAGGTCTTTCTTAGCGGCAGTGAATGTGAGACTTCAGTCAGCCATTCGATGATTTGTAAGCAGCTGTCCTTGCATGGGGCGTGTAATGCCTCGGTTGCAAACTTGGCTTGCTATCTGAAGGGAGTTCCAGTCCCCTTGATTAAATGCACATTCCAGGTGCTTTCAAACGGCAGCTACGACCTCCTCAATAGTGAAGACTGTTGTGGCATGCGGGCCGGAATAGTTTACGTTGTTTTGGTCACTAAGGTCGTTACTTGCTGCAGGAACGTGTTGTTTCCCCCCACTAAAATTAGGGAGGTAGCAGATATTTGGCCTCACATTACTACTTCCAAGGTGAATTTTGACAAGTTAAGCAGACTGAAAGCTTTGTTGTTTCAGAAGCATGTGGCTCTTACATCTGCACGCGAGACCTACGCACTTCAGGTGGCAAGGTCATCGGCAGAAATACAGTACCTGTTAAATGCAAACTTTCCGAGCCACTTTGGTGAACTCATGGGACGTATATTTAATGCTTCCAGCACGGCTGGATTAGCACATTTTTTCAAAGCTGTTGGTATTGGTTTCGTTCACACCTTCTCTTCCATATTCGGTTTAATACCATTGGTTATTCATTCAATTTTCGGAAGCATTTTTGGGGGATTTCCGATAACTTTGGCTTTATTAGCCGGCATTTTACTGTTGCTGTTGTTTTTTTGCAATGGCTGTCCTACCACAACAAGGACGAATGTGGGCGCTCCCATCAGAGCAGCTGTGTCGTGAAAGCATGATACAGTACTTTGGAGCAACACTTAGAGAAGCTGTATACGAGATACCCTTCCTGGAGGAAGATGATGTTGACTCATTCATAGGCACTGCACGGGATGCCGCCTTGGTTGACACTGGGGCTTTGGAACACACCTGTTCCTTGCTAGTATTTGGCGTGGATTTTCCGGTTTTGTCATCTGCCAAAGTGGAGAATTTCCTGCTTTCCATGATCAATGCATAATTTGGACTTATTCTAAATTGACATTATCTATTGAATTCTGCTTTGGCCGCATGCTCATATTTTAAATTACAAATTACTATGCTTGTGTGTCTTCTTAACTTGTTGAAACTGGATAAGGTTTTACTTATATTTTAGCTTAGGGCATTTTTAGCTTCGGCTTAAACCACTTTCTACCGACAAGGGGATGGTGTAGTATAGCCATTTTTTAATATAGCTTCGTGCGCGTTAACTTAACATATTAGGCCTCTGTGCACTTTGCCTTAGATACATTTTATTCAACCTCGTACTGTTATTTTACAATAACCAGTTTTACGGTCTTGTTTTTATTTCATTCTATCACACTGTTTAGCTTAGTTCAGCACTGTGTTCTCAAACAATGCATTCTTGCTCACTCTGTGCTTCAGTCAAGGCTACAGTCTGGTACATTGCCGGTAAACGTGGTAGAAGTTTAGTCTCTAGTGTTCGTAGAAAATACACATCCTTAAGTAGGGACGTTTTCTTAGAACATCCGCATGTTAGTTATAAAGACACTTTCTAGTCCCAGTACACGTAAGAGGGAGATTCTGACCAGGAACCTACAACTAGATGCTGACTGCCCATTGCAGATGCTGATGCAGATTACAGGCCTTTGCTCAGGTATGAGGGTTGTTGTCCTCCCGGGGGCACCTGAAAGGCAGGCTTAGAGCTTTACATGCTGTGCTCAGACTATAACGTAGAGAGAACCTAATCTAGTTGCACTATGATAACCTTATTCTTGTGCTTCACTCTCATCGTTACTATTTTAATCCTACTGTGCTGTGTAGTTCTGGTTATTGCAGCTCACGCTTTGCTATCTAAAATGCAGTTGTTTTATTAAACCAATCTTTAAAACTTAAACTGCCTTTGTCATTTATATATGAGACCGCACTGTGTATGAGAGAACCGGTTGTGACCTGAGTGACCACGACTTCCCTGGGAAGTACTAAGATGTCATGCGCTCGGCTGCTCAATTGTCTCTTCCCTTTGGGAGAGATGAGGCACTACTAGATAGCCGGAGCAAAACCCGATTTAGAGTGACAAGGGTCCTTCACCGTGGGTCAGACTTAGTCCCCTACACTGTGAACGATATTGCTGCTCAAAATCCAGTAGTCTCATTAGGATAATGAGAGCCTACGTGACAGTGGTGAGGAGAAAAAGAGAGAGCCCCTCCCAGACCTTTTATCTTCCAAGAAGCAAGATTGGTCAGTGGAGGTAGGATGGGTCAGCGAGGGGAGTAGTCCTCTCCCCACACTGACAACAGAGCAGCAGATGAACTGTCACCAGTTATTGGGGCAGTTTGCCTCTCTTCTCTGACTTGCTCCAGGGTTCACCGACTGGTGCACTCATTACACTGATTTGGGGAATGGCATGCGTGACAAAAAACACATTTATAGACTGTCTGACGGAGTGTAGGGCAGTATCAAGGATAAGATTTTCAAGATGCTGGAGTTGGGGGGTGATTGAGTCCTTCTGTAGTCCCTTGTCGGATCCAGTGGTGTTGGCATGAAAGGCTGCCAACCCCCCTCCTCAGGCACCACCTCAGAACTTAGGTTCTGTGTGGACTATAGGGCTGTCAACTCAGTCAGAAAGACTGATGCTCAGCCTATTCCCAGGGCTTATGGGTTCATTGATAGGTTCGGAGAATACAGGTTCCTGATTATCTTTGTTTTAGCATCAGGGTACTGGCAGATTGCCCTAACCGAAAAGACCAAGGTGAGGCCAGCATTCTGTACTCCAGATGGGTACTTTCAGTTTAAAGTGATGTATTTTGGGTTATAAAATGCCCCTGCCACTTCCTGGAGGTTGGTCAGCTGCCCGCAGCTGGGCTGGTCAGTGTAGCCTTCCTGGATGATATTGCTGTCTTCAGCTCTATCTGGTATGACTATCTGTCCAATTTCAGAGAAGTATTTCAGGCCCTGCAACAGCCATACCTGACTATCAAGTCCAGTGAGTGCTAGATAAGGCAGGAGTCTGTGGTGTATTTGGGCCACCAACTTGGCAGAGGTCATGCACAACCTCTCCAGCCCAAGATACAGACCATTCTGGCTTTGGAACCCCCAAAGACTCAGAGAGAAGTAAGAGCTTTGTTAGGCTTCCCTGGATGTTACAGGATATTTGTCAATGGATATGGCACCATTGTTGCCCGCTTGACAGAGATGACTTCCAACAAGCAACTCCAAAAGGTGATCTAAACAGAGGCATGCCAAAAAGCCTTAGACCCTGAATTAAACCATTTTTGCAACTTGCTTTTCCTGTGCTTCTGGAGCTGGTACTTGAGGGGCCCAGAAGCCAGAACATAATGCACCTACTGTGTTCTCCATCATCCTACTGTTGCTTTACCAGTAATGTCCTCTCCCACCCTACACAACATTTATTTTTATAATGTACTCCACCATCTACCCTTGCTAATTGGTTCCTCAGCATCCTGTAGCCGTGCACACCTCAAAAATAGCAAGATAAGCATGTTTTGGGAAGCCATTGAATGCTAAAATCAAGACTTCCCAAGGCACATGATATGCCAGTTGTTGGCTTTCTAGTGCTTTGCTGTAGGTGTTGGAAGCTGATTTCTCCTAACTTAGCTGGCATTCCCGTCCTGAACTTCTGATCCAGCTCTTGATCAGCGCTCCAGTTCCAAAACCAGATCTTTCTTCAGCACGCATCGCTAACTCTGGAAACAATTTCCAAGCTAAGTAGAACATTGTTTGTGTTAAGGAAACTGAACTAAATACTGATAACAATTTGTTGGAAAATAATTACAAAACAAAATAGAATTCAGTAAAGTTAAGTGTCAAAAAACTCTACTTGGCAAATGGCTGTAGAACTCACACCAACTTGAAATCAAATGGTCTCTTTAACATTTGAGGACCTAGCAAGGGGAAAAGGGAAAACACTTTTCTATTTCTGGCACGGAATATAAAGCACAATATGCAAGGCACTAGAAGAGGAATCTTCTAAAAAGAACTCTTAACTATGCAATCGTCCAAGCAAAAACATGAAAAGATTCAACTGAAATAATTTGGCTTTCTGAAGATAGTAAGTAGAACAAGACAATAAAAAGTTTTATCTGAATTCTATGGTTCTGTGGGAAGTGATTGTAGTAAATTGTGTGATGCTGTGTGTAGTAATTGTGACAACTGTGCAGAGTATGCTTATAATAATTATTAAGGCTTTATGTCTTCAGGAGCATAATAATCTCTACAACCAAAGGAACATTTGGTGATACCCAGAGAAAGAGAAAAAAAGAACATTGAGGTACCCAAATTCCCCATTAATATCTACCCACACTCACCAGTAGAGTGCCTTTGCTCATTGTACTTGTGCTGGTTGGGCATACTATGCATACTGCGCAGAGGTAGTGGAGGGGTTCACGTTGCTCTCACAGCAGTCATATGAAACAAGGCGAACAGGTTGTGCAGCAATGTTTTAAGCACCAGTGCTCAAAGCAGCTGACTGCCTTAAGGAGCTCCTCATTCACAAAGATGCATCAGAGTATGGAATATGGGCTGTTCTCTCACTGGTGAATGATGAGGACCTGGACCAACCTGTAGTGTTCATCAGCAGGAGGCTACTCCCAGGTAACAAAGATGGAATGTAATTCAGAAAGAGGCATTTGTTTTGGTCTGGTCACTGAAGAAACTGAGACCATAATGTTTTGGACATATTACCAGGTTCCAACAGTCCACAGATCCCTGAGATGACTGATACAAATGAGGGGTGGCAACACTAAACTGTTTAGATGGTACCTACATTGTATGGACCTCACTATAGAACATTTCCTTAAGATTAACCACACCAATGCGGATGGTCTTTCCAGGTTTCCACCTTAGCAGTGAGTACTCCCACGTACATATTAGTTCTCAACACCTTCTGTTGGCGATGTCTCATGTTCGGAACAACCATCTTTTGCAGGGAGTACCCCCATATTTTTGCCCTGACTACTTTTGTTAGCTGTAGAACTCTGTGCACTTTACCTCTGCTAACCAGGTGTAAAGTGTCTGTGGTCCCCCTTTCAATGTGATGAAATAGACATATTCCTGATTGGCATGTTAAAGTTACCTATATGTTCCTAGTGTATAGTACACCATTGTACTCAGGTCCTGTAAATTAAAGATCACCAGTGGACTGCAGCCCTCATTGGACCATCTACTACTGTGGCAATGTAATCATGGCTGCCGCTTCCCAAATGTAGCTTGGCTATATGGGTTTAAACTGTAAATTTGACTTGTCAATCCTTTTTGGCAAGTGTGCCTTTCACTGATGTGTCTCGCAGCATGAGAATGATGACCATCTGCCAGAATGTGCAGGCAACTCCCCAAACCTAAACACTCCTCTTAAATATTATGAAGACACCCCTAAGTATGCCTTACTTTCCATTTAGTATGGTTGTATGGTATTTAAGAGAAGGACATCTAAATGTTTACTGGTAAACACACCCTTACAGTGAAAAGTCCCAAAATACTATTTTTGTTGTTGTAGGGTTACCGGTTCCATAGAAAAGCATTGGGCTACAATATTACATTTAATGTTGCCATCTCTGCTTAGGAAACAGTTAAATAATTCCTTCTTGGACTTTTTAAAATATTTATTACAGAGACAGAATTGTAATAAATATTTTAGAAGAGGTACTTTAAAAGTTGTCTGTTACCTGCCCAGCGGTTCTAGAATACTATTTGCATGAGCTTCTAACTGTCACTCACAAGCTGAACAGCCCCCTTAGTGAGGTATGAACTTCCTTCCAGAGCTGAGCCAAATGCCTTGGGTGAGGGAAAGTGTTCTATTTTTCGAGCAGGCTAACATTCTGAGCCGTGCCCAACTTCAAAGAGATGTTCCTAGTTACAGGCAGATGTAGCTAACACCTGGGCCTGTCCCTACTTTTTCCCCTTAGCCAGTCAGGCACCAGACCCAGTGGAAGAGGAACTGCTGCCAGAAACAGTTTTGAGTATCCAGAGAGGAGGAGTTGTTTATTTTCCTGCGTAAGTGAACATAGGAGCTCTTCACAGGGGAAGAAATGTTCTAATTTTAATGTTGGCCTTGGGCAGACAAGGACAATGTGAGACTGTTTGCAGTTAATAATGCAAAAAGTCCTGCATAAGTGTGTAGCATTATCCTTTGAAACTTGTACCCCAATGGCTAAGGTGTGGCCTGGAGTTTGCCCCACCCATATGTTGACTTTGGGCATAAATGTGGAACCCACAGTCCCCTCCTCAGATCACTTCTGGACCTGTAGAAGAACAGAAGATGACTGGGCCAGCTGTGGGTGAGCTGAGAAGAGCCTTGAAGATCAGACTTGACTTCAAGGGACATGGTGCTAACTTCCTATTTGAGTGACAGAGACACAACAAGCTTCAAAAGACCTTCTTCTCTATTTCTAGCTGATCAGCTTCAACTTGACCTGACCTGGACCCTCGTGCTGGCCTCTACTGAAGTGAGTTGTCCTCAAGATTTTGGACCCTTGGCTGGTGTCAAAGTGTACTCCTTGTACAAAACCTGAAACTTGGAACTTAGAAACTTTTTGCCACGTTTTTGCTATGGTAACCGATGGGGGACCAGAACACACCTGCCATGCAAATTTGACAAAGGTGTGTCACCTATTGGCCAAGGATTCAGGTTGCTCCCTCTATGTTCTTCTCTACAGCAGCACATCTGATTCAGTGGGATATTCCAGAGAAGATATCCAGCCTCCTGGAACCCTCTTTGGCTACAACCTGCAGCCTTACTCCACTGAAAGAATCCAAACTCAAAAAAAGTGACTTAGTTCAAAGGCAGAAATCATCACCAGACGAAGGTGGGAAAAGCATACAGCCAGCAAGGGATCTTCTCTGGTTCACAAAATTCGAATTTCTTCAACTTTGAACTTTGAACTAGCCTACCAAAAGTCAATAGCTTCACCAAGATGTCCTCCAGTAGCTGTTCAACAACATGGAGCCCTCTTCTGCCACAGCCTGCTGTCATGCCCTGCTGAAGATTTTTGACTTCCACTCGAGAGACTTAGGCCCAGATTTATGACAAAGTGGTGCAGTGCTGTGCCAAAAATAGCAGCACCCGACTGCGCCCATTTTGAAACTGAGGGATGCATCGTATTTACAGGAATACAGCGCACCCCTGTGTTTCTCCGTGCTCCAGGCTAAATTTAGCTGCCAGCGCCAACACTGGCATCCTTGCACCATAGTGCAATGGTGTCTGCGTTGAGGGAATAAATTGTTTATGTGCAGGAAGGTGGCCCTTCCTGCACATAAACAATCTACAATGGTGATTTGGCACTTCTATGTGTGCTGCAAAATGCAGCACACATAGAAGTGCCAAAGAGTCATTTTGAAATGATTGTTTATGTGCAGGAAGGTTCACCTTCCTGCATATAAACAATCATTTAAGCCTTTTGCTCCTTCTATTGCATTCTGCAGCACACATAAAAAGAGCAGAGGAATAAAAGTATTCCTCCTTTTTGTGCCATGCTCACACCACCACTGTTGTGGCTCTAGTTTTTAGTGCTTCCTTGGATTTATACCTTCCTGTAAATCTGTGTCAGCGTCAAAAGCAATGGGTGTTGCGGTGGAACGCCCACAGCAACACCCATTGCACACACCTCTGATGCTGAAAACTGCATCAGAGGACCCCATATTTACAAGGAGACAAGTGGCTTAACGCCTCCTTGTAAATATGGGGCAGTCAATTTCAGTTGACCTTAAGCATCACCCTTTCCCCAGTCATGCACAGCCAAAGGACCACTGTTTGCTCTTAAAAACGTTAAAATGTCATAACTCCTGTTCTAGTTATTGGATTTTCATTGTTTTGCGTTCATTTCTTCAAACATATGGTATTACTCTAGTTTAAGGTTTTTCTTGTTTGGTGTTTTGATCTTATTCTTGTTTAAGAACTGTATAATACTTTGCACATTGTTTCTAAATTAAGCCTGTATGTTCTGTGTCACATCGACCTGGTGATTGAGCTCAGATTCATTTAGTAACTTTAGTTGTTCACACTGGCAAGAACTATGGTTATTACTATAGGTGGATATTCACCCACCTCAACTAATCATGCAATTTCTTACAGTGAGGCTAGAAAAAGAAACATCGGTTACACAAAAAATGTTGAATGATGTGAAAAGAATTACAAATCTGACCAGAAATGGCTTAAACTCTACAGAAAATGGCCAAGAATGAGTGTGTATAACTGTAAATCAAAGGAGAAGAAAAAATAACTGTTTGATCTATCTTTTAAATGCCCCAGCACTCTTCTCTGGCAGGGGTCTCTAGCTTGGCTGCCTTAAAACAATACAGTGTACTTCTTTGCAAAGCCTTCATCTTTAAAGCAGAGCTCAAGATGTTGCAGTCCCTTGAGGTTCTTCAGATTTTACAGTACAGTTATCAACTAACTTGGCAAAGACTCCAGCGATTCTAAATGGATAGTCATGTAATATTACAGTAATTGTGTGCCGTGCTAGGCAAGCCTCATTCGCCAGAAAAAAGTATTTGAAAAAGTGTTAGCTAAGGCCTGGATTGTTCTGTACATTGCACCTAAAAAATAGCAAAATCATATCTATTGCAGGCTGTTAACAAATGTTGATTATGATTTTTCATTTGTCAAAAATGTATATAAAATCTGACATAATTCATTTTTTACATCCTGCTCCTCCCAAGTTATACGGTATGTCTGAAAATGTACTTGGGAGGGGCAGAGTGGAAAAATTAACAGTTTTACAAATTTCACTATGAACAACACTGCTAAACAAATTAAGCTAATGCTCCAGACACATGCAGCAATGCTACTGCTCAATTACATAGAGCAGTGGTTTTTAACCTGTAGTCCAGGGAATCCCCGGGTATCTGCGACACCTAATTACGGTGTCTGAGACTGCTTATAAAATAAAATAATATTAACAGTTTCATGAAGTGAATATAAATAAAAAGCAAAATTTAACATTTTAAAACGTTCTATAAATGTGATGGCATTTGAAATTGGAGACTAAAAATTGATTCAATGGAGCAGTGCAAATGTAACAAACAGAAATAGTATGGATGATGAGGGGCCTGCATTATATTATTATTATTACAATGTTATTTTTTATACTTGTGGATCCAATAACATATTTAATCATTTGTGCTTTTTTTCGATGAGTGCTTGTTTCCGTAATTTTGTGTATTGACTTGCAGTTTAAATCATATAAATTGCTTAGGCCAGGGTCCCCGGATTCCAATTATGACTCCTTGTGGGTCTCCAGATTCCAAAAAAAATTCAGTGCTTGGCCTCAGATTCCAGTAGCGATTAGGTGTGGGCCCCAAGGAGTCAAAAGTTTAAGAACCACTGGCACACAGCAAACATAATTAGAGAACAGAGAGGCTACAATAAACATACATGGTTAGCAGTAGTAAGAACATACAAAGTTCTTTTCTAATGCAGACCTTGAAATGCTTTCACTAAAGTCGTGAAATGATAACCATAGCAATAAGCGCCCTCTGGCCTTCCTAACTGTACATGAATAATCCCTAAATTATTTGCCTTAAATATATTTCTGAAATACAATACATTTTTCAGGAACAAAATCATTTTGTCGAAATCTTCAGCTTGCCCCTTTCTGAAAACACTGACATTTCAGCATGACATTCAAAAGTTGTATTAAGGATTCGCCTTTTGGAAATAATTCCCCTACAAAAATATTTTTGACCTGACATGCCTAATATTCATTTTTGCCAATACATTTTTGTGCCGGAATTACAGTTTGTCTGTACTTACACACACTATTGTCATGCATGGACAGATTCAACCTTTCAAATAGGTGCCTGTACCTAAACATACGGTCTCACACCCATGCCCCTTTACAACGTATCTGAAAGTAATGGCAGTGATCCAGTCTTGATCGCTACACGATCCTTCCCTCACAACTCATCCTTGTTGTTAGTGGCAGTAATGGCAAGTAGCAGGAGTAAGGAGATGCGGGCTCTGGGGGATGAAGACATCTCATGGCGGAAGAGATGGAAAACTCAGTTCTCCATATCCCGGGCCATGAGGAGGTCATTTATCCTACGAGGAGCCGGTTACGGGATCCCGGGAGGAGATGCTGTGGAAGGCAGGTTGAAACTTTAGAGGGCAGACTGATAACAGGAGGAAGAGGCAGAAAACAGAGACGAGAGCAAGTAAACATGCAGGCAGTAATGGTTGTCTCATATTTAGTCGCTACCAGATGCCATCTCTTCCTTCCATTAACTTAACCTGGAAAGGATCAACCTATGAGTGTAGTAAACCGAATCTAAAAGGCAGGTTTCAGCACTTTCTGGGGCTGTGAGCCATCAAACTGCTTCACAAGAGCCCTGAAACAATTGCTACTTGCTGCTTTTAGTGGCACTTCGTTGTCCATATTGCTGCCTCTCCGGTGCACACGATTGGGATACACGTGAAGATGCCCTGCTTTGTATGTTCATCTATATATATATATATATATATATATATATATATATATATATATATATTCTCGGAACTGCAGAACGTCTACTGCAAGACTTCGGTATGAGGGAGCAGCTGAGCAACCTACAAACCAAATTCTCCTCCTCCCTTCTCTAAGTCTTGTGGCGACCTGCCCCAAGTATCTGCATTTTTGGTCCCCTCCAATTGGCAGGTGTTAAATGGTGTATTATCTGGGATGATACTTGCCCTAATCTACATAGCATGTCAGTTCTTGGTGATGCTTCTCGAAGCAGAGGTCAAGAAATAATACACTTATCAGAAATCATAGATACATCATTTTCCATATTATTCTATGGCCTCGTGGTTACATCTTGGGATATTAGAAGTTCTTCTGATAGCATCTGTGTGAACAGAGAGATGGCGCTGATGCAGTAGTTCATGTAGTAAAATGAAGCTTGGAATTCAAACAATAGCCACAATGGTTTGGGTCTTGAAATGGGTGACAACTTCATAAGTTATACTCAGAATATCAATATTATCATCAAAAAGAAGGGGGAAAAAAACGATTTCAAGCCTCTGGAGAGAAGTAGAAGAACCTCATCAGATCCCACTGACAAGCAAAGGCTCCCGAAGGCATGAATCTAGCAGCTGAGTTAGCCTGGTCCCAGGAACTCTCAACAATTGATAAGCCAGGTCACTTCCCACTGTAGCTATCTGCAGTTTCTAATTTTCTAAGAATAAGGTTTGTTAAAACATTTAAACTTTTCGGGCGTTTAGCTTTGCTAAAATGTTAGATTATAAATTCATCTGCTAATGAAAGATGGGATATAGGAATCTAATGTCTTTGTTAGAAGACCTACAGGCAAAATAGACTCTTCTTCTTACCCAAAGTAGATGATGACACCTCAGGCTATGGGCAATGCTTGCATGACCCTTTAATGCTCACATTTCCTGACATGTTTCTTTCATTTTAATGTGCTACAGATGTAAGAGCATTCCCATTCCAGGATGCAGTGATGGTCATGCAGGAAGTCATTTCTACGTTAAAGCAGTGTTAGATGGCTACCTAGGCCACCCCCGCCAGAGGCACACGTTTCACCTTACAATCAGCAATTTTAGCTCACAAATCGTAACCAAAGCAAACACTTCAATCAGGTAAACCAACTGACATTTCCAAAACCATTTGTGCACCTAAAACGTGTAGATATAGGCCTGATAAAGATCTACTGTGTAGAATAATAATATCACGTTATATTACTTCTTATATACTACTTGAGCCTTTGCTATGTTTTATAAGTAATGATTGCTCATTGTCTATAACTTTAGTAATCAGACTTGTAATCCAAATGAAATAATACATTTCTTGTTTGCATTAATATTTATGGGTGAAATCACCCTCGAAACTTGAGCAATCTTGGAGCCAGCTGCTTGGTTTAAACAAGTAGTTCACTTTGCAGTTCTGGATGGATCTCTGAAATAGAAAAGTATTTATAGCTTTATTGTGTCTGTCAAGAAGAGGGCTGCCAATCTGTCACTACTTTGCTTGTAAACCTTTCAAGTAAGTGTATTTATCCAGTTTTAAAATGATAATTCCCTGGAGAACTTCTTTCAGATATGTATCTTTCTCCATCAATACTGTACTTTCATCTTTCAGTGATGGCAATTTAATGTTAGCCGAAAACTCTGAAAAGTATTTCCAATCGCATTAAGTACAAAGGATGTTTTCTTATGAAAAAAAGAAAATAATTTCCTATTCACTGGATAAAATATATCTTCCCCAAAATTGAGTTCTTACTGGTGCTGTGGTATATTTTCTGAAGCAATTAGTTTTTGCTGAAGACCCTTGAGAAAAGTGGGTTGTTTATGTTTTTGCTAAAGATTTTCACAACAGAGCAGCCTTGCACCAGGACTGAGACTTTACTAAATTGTAGTAACTGTCCATACAATGGAATAGGGTGAACAAGGAACACCCATTAGATATCAGGATATCCATGACCTGCCCCGAGATTTTCCAAGTCTGCAGAAATTGTTGACCAAGGCCTCCCACAAAGTCACCCACCATTTTGGAACCCTCAGTAAATACATCCCTTGACTTTATCCAACAGAATAATTCTGAGTTCCATAAATTTCAAGGTCCAGCAAGAAGTGATCTGACTGAGTAGAACCAATCATCTTCAAGGAGGCTTCACGAACTTGGTCTTCTGCGGCTCGCAGGTGCCACTCAGAGCTTCTTCAAACCAGCAATCCACATTCATGAAAGGCTCCTGCGTTGGATTTAAACCTCCTGGCGCCCTATTCAGTCTCCAGATTAGCCTTGTTTATCATTTCTCCACTGAAATAAACTTACTGCTTCAATTTGGTTCCACTTTATTGTGGAATTGCCAACTTGGGACTTCTCCAGCCCAACCAGATGTCTAGAGAATAGGTACATATTTCACAGTATTGTTAGAAATTGAGTCTTTGGATGGCAGTCAGGTTACTCTCCTGTCCATGCAAGGGCCCTCACTCTAGTCAGGGCAAAGGAGAAACAGACCTGGTTAAGCCCCACTCGCCCCCTTGGTAGCTTTGCACAAGCAGGCAGGCTTAACTCAGAAGCAATGTGTAAAGTATTTGTACCAACACACAGAGTAATATAGTGAAAACACTACAAAATGGACACCACACCAGTTGAGAAAAATAGGCATTATTTATCTAAATCAAGAGCAAAATGAAGACAATCCAACATACACAAGTTAAAACATGAATTTTCAAAAGAATAATAGAAAACAATGGAAACAATGATTTTGCACAAAGTACCTGGTGAGCGTAAAAAATAAAGCCGCACAGATTAGTGTGCGTCAGAAAAAGCAGCGATGCGTTGATTCCTTCTTCGCAAGGGAGGCCGTGGCGCAATTTCTTTTCTGGTTGGCTCAGCGTTGCGTCGTTTAACTTCCTGCACTATTGCACTCACAGACACTGCCGTGGCAGGTCTGAGCCATGTTCACAGGACTACTAATATGTGTGGCACAACCAGTGCTGCAGGCTTACTAGTAGCATTTGATTTACAGGCCCTGGGCACCTCTAGTGCACTTTACTAGGGACTTACTAGTAAATCAACGATGCCAATCATCGATAAACCAATCATGGATAAACCAATCAGCAATTTACAAAGAGACCATATGCACTTTAGCACTGGTTAGCAGTGGTAAAAGTGCCCAGAGTCCCAAAGCCAACAAAAACTGGTAAGAAAAAAATAGGAGGAAGGAGGCAAAATGTTTAGGGATGACCCTGCAAAAAGGGCCATTTTCAACAAGTATTTTTGTATTTTCATTGAAGTAAAATTCTTTCTTTTCTAATTTACGTTTTAGTTTTCTCACTACATGTTATATCTTTTATCATGCAACTGGTTCAGACAATTATGTTCTTTGTTTCTATAACTGTACTGGTGTATGATCTTTTTCATAAATATAATAGCTCACAGTTTTTTCTCTGGGGATTTCTCTACTGTTCATTATTTCAAACTATCAATTGTAAGCCAATATTTTGTGTATTGAAACCAGTTTTCCTTTTAGTCTTTCTGTTGACACACAGTGTGTGAGCTCAAATTAAGACTGTTGCTTCGCTCCATCAAAGATTAATATTTGGATTCCATATTTTTGGCCTCGCAACAGAGTCTTCAGAAATATCTTAATATATTCATACAAACTGAAGATTTTGTTTGAGGGGTTGTTTTTTAGAACTCATATGAGTACCAAAGGTCCTTTATTGTGTCACAATTCATACAATGACACTTGTGAAACTCCCAAACATGTTGATAGTAATCAAACTGCATTTTACTGTCTGCACTGATAATGTACGTGCCAGTGGTATCTATCTGGAAAGTGTTAAATCTCAGAGGGAGGCATTTAGACAATCACTGAGGTGAAACAGAATTTGAAACACCACTGTCCCTAAAGCAGTTATTTGGAACAACTCGCTAAGACAAGGTCTACAAGGCTAAACACTGGCAGTAGTTTAAATTGAGTAAGAGATTGGGCTTTCTTCCAAACAACTTGAAGATCGCATTCTTATCAGAGAAATTTTCAAACTATGTGACTTCGGGACTGAGCATAATGGCAGTAATTTCGAGAATGTCCGTCATGATTGAATTAGAAAGACAAACAGATCAATATTTGGATAAGATGTCTGCGCTTTGCATATACGTGGTAAATTATGAGTCTTTTTCAGAAAAAAAAACACGGTTAGGAGCAAGAGATAAATGAGGCATCATAAAACCAGTGTGAACATGCAGTGCACCAAGAGCAAAGTATTCTCTTCAGAATGTGCTGGTGATGAAGATAGCAAGTTTTGGCCTGGTCCAATGAGTAATGTGTATTTTGTTTCAATGTTTATACATGTTGCTCAAAAAGCGTTAAAAGGATGTATCTAGCCACAGCTGCAGAAGATGTACTTATGTTCCAATCAATAATATTTAGGGCCTCATTACGAGGCTGGTGGTCACCAGACTACCAGCCTTGCCGTGGCGGTCTTACCACCCCGGGCCCGGTGGTAAAGACCGCCACATCACAAGCTGTGGGGTTTGGCAGAAGCCAAACCTCCACAACGCCCCCTGACCCACCAATGCAGTCGCATTGCCACTGTCAGCGGTGAGCACCTGCATTACAGCTGCACGCCTCAGAGTGCCGGCTGGATTGCAAGGCTGCAGACCGCCAGGCTTTCCGTGGTGGTCACCCTGCCACAAAAACCCTGGCAAAAATGCACTCGGCGACAGGAATCCCCATTCCTGTCACCAGCACACGCACCCTCGCACATCCACACACATGCAGACAACCTCCACCTGTACACACACTTACAAACATCCACCACCCCTTCACTCATGCATGCATTCACATACATACCCCTCGGCATATGCATACATTCACACAAACAGCCCCATTCACTCGCATACATGCAGGCACACACCCCCACTCAGTCACAAACATGCAGACACACACCCCCACTCACTCGCAAACATACAGACACAAACTCCCACTCACTCGCAAACATGCAGACACACACCCCCACTCAATCGCAAACATGCACTCAGACACCCCCATACATGTGCACAAACACGCACACACATTCACTTGCATACATTCACGCATTCACCCCCCCTCTGCATACAGGCACAATACACCCCCCTCCTCATACACGCACACAAACACACACAGATACCCTCCGCCCTTCAGATGCCCACTTATCTTTGTTGAGAAGGTCATCCGGGAGGGGATGGGTCCTGGTGGTCTTGCACCGCCAGCAACACCACCCCAGCAGGATTCCGGCAAGCCGTATTACGGCTTGTAGTACGGTGGGTGGAGTCTTGCTGCCATGGCAGTGCTGGCGTTGCAACCACCTCTTCGGAGTCGGGCTTCTGCCCAGAAATTGGCGGAAGTCCTCCAAAGACTCCTAATATGGTGGGCAACAGATGGTGTAGCGGTCTGTTGCCTGCAGCAGCTTCAGCAGTCTTCCAAAAACACTGCTGAAGTCATAATGAGGTCCATCATCTGGTGCCCTGCTCCAGCCATGCCTAAAGCCTACTCTCTGGCTGGGCTGGGCAATAGGGACAAAGGAAGGGAAAAAGGCACAGGGAAAAGAGGGTTTATAAAAAGTTGGTCCACAACGTCAGCATTCAGCAGCAAGGGAAGGAAATTTGGGAGTGCATTAGCCTGTCTTTATCACTTTTTTAAATGCCAAGCTCCAGAGTCATGAGCATGAAATGATGTGAGTGACTGGGGGATTAACACACTTCAGGAATAGGTCGCTAACTAGGGTACGGAGTGACCAGCATTGATTTAATTGGCTCTAGTCCAATACAGATAGAGTTCAAGGGGAGAAAGACTGTTGGCTATATTTATGTATTTGGGAGAAGAGAGAATCTGTTGGGTTACAGATATGTGACTGATTTTGGTATCACATTAAATCCTTTTGACCTGGACAAATCATGCTGATCTCTCAGTTGGGAAAGGATTTCCTAGTATTTGAGGAGAGATTGCTCATTAAATTTGAGCACAATATTCTGCTAAGGGAAGTGGCAAAACCAGCTGCTGGTAAAGCGTAAATCGAGGAGGATTCCTAACCTATTGTTATAGTTATTAAGAAAAGAAACACAAAGGTTAAATAAGTTAGGGGTGTGATTGAGGACATGGAGGCCTCTGAATGCATGGCACTGGCAGTTTTGACACCCAAGAATGGAGGTAAAAGCCTAAGAATGCGTGCACCTTTGAGACTGGAATTTAAATATTTGAGTTGACAGACATCCACTAACCAATATTTCAGAATAATTAAAGGTTTCAATGAAGGCAAAAATGTTTAGTGTAATGAAACTGTTGTCAGCGTAGCATCTGGTATTGTTGCAAGATGAGTGGGGTCATTTATGTCTCTGTGACACTATTAGGGCCCTTTCCCTTTGTTATGATGTAATGTGGGTTGGTGTCAGCTGTGGCTCATTTTTAATGGGTAATGAAAAAGGTGAATGAAAGGGTTAAAACAGGTAATGTTTTTTGCAGGATGTTATAATGCATGGTAAAATTGGTAGGCACATCACAAAGTGTTAATGGATAGGTTGGATAGTTAAAAAGTGATATTACAGTTAGGAGAAAATACTAGTTTTGTGTACATAAGATGTTGTATGGGGGTTACATCATTTCAGATGAGACTATAAGTACGAAAGTAGATTTGGTTGAGTCAATAGTTAAAGCATCTGCCCCTAAGCGTTCTAGTTTGCAAAGTTTAGGTGCAGAATTGGTAGAAAATTGAGATAGAAGGTGGTGGAGTTTGCTTCTAGTACTATCAAAGGCACACAAGTCAATAACTCAGGTATTGAGCAGGAGGTGCTGGCTTGTACAGGGGTCATTTTGCATTTGAAGTTTTTCTCTTTAAGTATAATCTTTGTTGTTAGTCATGTTCATTGTTTATTAATTTACATGTTCACTTGTAAGGGGGGGTGAGCAAGCTGCAGCCCAAGTTAGAAGATGGGTCAAAGGTCCTGGGATTTCAATTTGAGTGTAGAAGATTTGCCAAGACTGAAAAAACAAGGCAGCTGGCTAACTTTTCAGGTTCTCTATAAACCAAGGACCATAGAAGGGTGTTACAGGGCCCTTATTTAGGGAGGAAAGAGACACCTTTAGTGCACAGGAAGGGGATACACTCTCCCTATGTAACTGACACCTAACAAAAAGTATCCCACATCCAGCTATTTCATGCAAGGGATCTGATATTTCCTTTGGGTAGCGCACTACTGTGAAGGAAAACAAGCAGTTTCCTTTGTAAAACCCTCAGTCACTCTATTAGTGGCATGCTTTATCATCGGATCTCATCCTGATCCCTAAGCACCAGGATGGGCTCAACCATATTCTATACAGCACTTTGAATATTACTTCAGCTAGGGCCTTCAGAGTATAATAAAAAATACCTTAAACAACCAAGGCATCTCTTTAGTTGTCGTTGTTTGAGTATAGTTAAAAACAGACGTGAGAGTAAGAATATAATTATCCTGTTACTCTGTTAGCTGGTCGATATGTTTCAGCTCCAAAGTCAATGGCCTCTAGGTTCCAAGGCTTTCATCAGGACACATACACTGCACTGGGTCATTCTATAGATCAGTCCTACTATTTAGAACAGAGAAGCAACATGAAACACACTTATGCATGCATCAACAGGTTTTATTCTACCAGACTGCCCAGAAAAACAGGTCTTGATTCCTAACTAGGAAACTATACCATATATTACCATGTGGGGTGGGGGGCACCGGGATTCAAAGTAGGTCTTTGGATAGCATGTTGCCCTTGGCAAATGTGTGACTACAGGGGCATGACCCCCTTCTACCATGTGGTAATATATGGTTCTTTAATTGCGAATCATGACATTTTTCGCAGGAATCTGGGGGATGCATCCAAAAGTGTGCTACCTATTGTCTGTTTATTCTGCACAGGAGGCCTGAACATTTCTCAATTTCCTTCATAGCAGGGTGACATCTAGAGGATATATTAGAATACTCACATGAAATAGTTGGGTGTAGTCTACTTTTTGCAGTGTGTAACTTTTCAGGTTGCCTACCTCTGTTGTTGATGTTGACCAAATTTACTCTGTTTTGCGGGTGTTGTGTCCCAGATGAGCAGACCCACTAAAAACCTCTAACATCACTGAGCACCTGCGCACATGTGAAACCTGTAGTAGAATTTGGAGGAAAACATGTAACATAGTAACAGAAAAACACTGGACTGGATCTCTTTCTCGTAATAGATTTGCCACAGGCGAGGGGTGGACCAAAACAGTCTCAGTAATTGAGGAATGGAAGGACCACACATATGTGTAAGAGTACTAGCTGGAGTTTATTTGCATCATATATAGAAGTGATGCAGCTTACTGGTTTTGGTAGAAAATGTTGTTGTATTGAGTCCTCATGCAGACCACAATACCGTACAAGGACCCAATGATGGTATCATAAACCAGACTGGTCAGTAATTAAGGAGGTAAGCAACAGATAGGTAACTGAAGGTAGCAAACACAGAAAAGCACAATTGTGGAAAAGGAGACCTAAAAGGGAATATTATGTGAGTGAACCTAGAGGGAAGAAAACAATAAACACAAAGGACAGATAGCAGGTTTGAACTGGATTGAAGCAAAGAGCCACAACAATGATGTATTGGCAGTCAAAGTTTGCATCACAGAAATGATTTTGAATACTGAATTTACCCTTACGGTCCCACGAGTCTACCAATTACCAGAAATTGAGTGTCTAAGGGAGTCAGCCAGTTAGTGGTCTAGTGTTCCCAATCACTTTTGTTTCCATTGTCCCTTTCTTCACAATCGTCAGTCCCTTTTATCCCTATGCTTGCCAGCCACCTGAACCTGATTCCTGATCCTCTTGAAGAATAAGCCCCATGGGAACATTCTCTTACAGGTATATCGTAGGCTGTCCAAGCCACTAGATATTGTAATTGACCTCAATGTATAAATGGGTCTACGATCTACTCTTTGTGTCCTCAAGATTCGACTATCAAAACCGGAGAAGGAGTGCTTGCTACACCCGAGGTGGAACTCTAACTCAGAATATGTGAAATAAAGAATAAAGTGAGGAGAGAGACTGACAAAGTGCTCACCTTCCCCCTTTCAGAAGAAGGACCTACAAATTGAGGCATGAGATTAGAATGGGACCCTGTAACTGTTGGGTGTTTAGAAGACAATAAAACCCCGTTCCCCTTCTGGTGTACAAGTGCTGTCCTTTGGTATCTATCTGCAAAACGTTTGTATTGTGCTTTGTCTTGCAACAGATTCAGATGTGGAGCCTTTTCAATAGTCTGAAATCTTTGCAGAGTATGGTCACAGAGGGACTTTGGAGATAGTTATCTTCAAAGATCCATCTATGGATAGAAACCATTGTTACAGCAGAATTGAGAATTTCCTAGCAAAGTGTATTAAGTGTTACTCAAGGCAAACTCTGCCAGTGCCATGGCTCGGTACAAGGCATTTTGATAATCCATCAAGAAACATTGCAAATATTTTCCTATAGGTTGACTAAGCCTCTCTGTCTACCCATTCACTTATGGATGGTAGCTGGTAGATTTGAAGTGTCTGGTGGGGGGTGCTTGGCATCGACAAAGATGACCGGCCTTTGAATAGCTCCGCTAGGGTTGCAAGTTCTACAAGCTTATTGACCATAGAATGAAGGTTCAGATTGACCACGACTGACTACCTCTATGTGGGGGAGTCTGAGAGCTGAAATTGATCCAGAGATTAATGCGAGCACTCGCCGTCAAGCCGTAAACACCGCGCTCCAGTGGCTGTGGTGTCTCACGGAAGATGGCCAAGACTGATTCGGGAAATCTCTTCCTGAACTGTAGGCTGATTCTGGGAGACACTGCACGGGGGTGCTTGTACTGCTGTGATCTGCTGCTATCCCAGGGGATTCCCCTTTCCTCAGCCTGAGAACCACCTCTGGTGTGCTGACCGGAAGGTTCTATGCATTTCCATATATCTGTGCAAACAGGGCCTGTACACTTAACATCCCTATTCTCAACGATGACCCACCAGCAACTGAGGGGGGAACAACACAGTTGTGCTCCTTTTCCCTCCTCCCATCAGAATTTTATCTGAGGTCGTGGGGCCTAGACTGCGCCATTTTGGATTGGGGAAAGAACAGTGAGCAACTTCATGGATTGGGTGAAATACACTCTAACCATCCAGCTTCCCTTTTAATAAACAGCTCATTCCCTCTTCTACAGGGAGGTTCTGGTGCTGTCACGGTATATTCCCCATGGTAAGCTGCCAACTGTACTCTGTGCAGGCCGTGGATTCACATCAGGTCTCCAAAGGAAACAGCAGAATAGGAGATCGGTGATTTTTGTGGACCAGTTTGAATTAACTGAGTGCCACATCGCCTCCTGACCATTCTTCCAGTAGATATTGCCGTGATACTTGCTGTTTCGATTAAATAGTTCTCACCACTAAAGGAGGCCAGAAGTCAGCATTGGCAGCCATATTGGATTGGGCTACTACATGACCATTTCACTTCGGCCAGGGAAGCCAGGGCAGAGGTTGCCCGGTTGGAATCCTGAATAGTACCCATTGTTCTGCCCCACAATCAAATAGAGTTGGTCATACATTGGTGGCTAATTGGTTTCACTCTGGTCACTATATGCATTCTTTTCAGCACCTTCCTCATGCTCCTAAATGTGGAAAGGCAAATGATCCAGACAACTAACGTTTTTGAAAGCTCTAACTGGTGCGAAGGGGAAAAACCAACAATCCACCATGGCAACAGATCAATCCACTACCCTAGAAACACTTATGAAAGAATTAACAGACAACAGGTGTTCTAAGCAAACAGGAGACCATTTTTCCTATATCACAATGAGCGCACTGAAAAATATTCTTGCTGATAATTGTCTTATTTTAATCCAAACTCAACTCTACTGATGCAAGGGTTACTATGCTGGAGGCACAGACTCTATAATTTTGTCAGATTGGAGGCAGGCATTTTTGAACTTACAATGAAAAGTCACAGATTTTGAAGACTGCAGCAGAGAAATAACATCAGGCTGTAATTTCTTGCAGAAAATTAAGAGGGTTACAAGATCTATGGTTTCCTGTGCAATTTACTTCCAAACTCACTGAGTGTAGAATTCTCAATGACTCTAGAATTCGAAAAGGCTCAAAGCCACTTGCTACATCAAACCAACCACAATCAACTATCATGTGTTTTTTGCACCACCTGTATGTCAGGCAGATCCTACAACAACCACAACAGCAAGAACCCTGAGATTATAAGGGGAACAGTCTCACCTTCTGTGCAGACGTTTCATATGATACTCACATTCTGAGAAAGTAGTTTGTTGCCCTGCTCCCTATTCTTAAGCAAAAGGGGTCCAATATAGTCTTCTTGAGCCAGCCACAATGATCCTGACGATTGACAGACACACTTGCAAATGTGTGGACTCCCAACTCCTTGATAACTTTTTTGATACACTGAAAGACTCACCAGTTAGAACACTGACACTTGCACCTCACAGAGCCACAACCTACCCAGGATCCACAATGACTACTAAGGATGATTCAGATCAAGGGTCTAGCGGAATGTCAGATAAGATACTAGGAGTGATAACTCTTTTAATCTTGAAATGTCTATTCATATTTCTTTGGGTCCTTCAAGATTGTTGATGGGAGGAAGAATGTTGTGATATGGTAGAATGTTCTGAGAACCATGAGTGTTGTTCCAAACATGTACGGAAAAATCATGTTGGATTTTAGGAATTGTGGTGCATTTTACGGTTATTTCACCCTGTGAAGAAATGCTGATTTTCTGTTGAGATTTGGTGAACCATCCATGAGAGAGAGAAAATATTTTTCTCTCGTTGCTTTCTGGTGGAATTTATGGTTAGCATACCAGAGACTTCAATAAGGACATGTTCTCTGTAAATGGACAAATATCTCCCTCAACCATGCTCAAAACATTCTGACATTCTGGATTAAGCTTGGCCTTCCAAAGTCAGAAGCAGTCTGTAAATTGATTCCCTGGTGTTAATCTGGAGTAGTAAGGGACAATTAGAATGCTAAATTCCGTTTTCATGAAAACTGCAAGGCACTCCTGGATCTCATGTTGATAGAATGGGCACAATAAACCTTAAAGCTTTTCTTATGGAGCAGATTAAAGTAAAAAAACGGAATGAGGGGTTTAATTCTTCTATGGGAATTATGGTTAGCGCCCCAGAAAGTTAAAATAAGGACACATTTTCTATAGGTTCTAAAATATCTTCCTCATTCATGTGAGAACATAAGTCTGTCTTGCTGAGTGAAACATGTACTTCCAACAGAAGCAGCAGACGGTTAGTTGATACCTGAGTGTTCTACAATGCCTTCTCCACGCAGTTCAAATGAAAGGAGAAGGTAAATGCGTCCATTACTTACCCCAAATAGCATTACTCCTAGTCCTACTCCTTCGCCTTCCTTAACCAATAACTGTAAGGAAGGCGAGGGAGGGATGGGAGGTAATGTTCCACATTCACAACAGATGTGAGGCACCAAGTGGCTGGAATATGAACAGTTGAATCTAAAGCCTTTCATATGATACAGACAGACATAAATGAGCATTGATGGGTTAATGTAGGTGAGAGAGAAGCATGGGTTTTAATCATTTAGGTGGTCATTACAACCCTGGCGGACGGTGCTAAAGCGGCGGTAAGACCGCCAACAGGCTGGCGGTAAAAATTTTGGAATTATGACCGTGGCGGGAAATGCCAACAAAGACAGCCACTTTAACACTCCGACCGTCAAGGCGGTACAAACAAACAGCGCGGCGGTCACCGCCAACAGACAGGCGGGAGACAATGTACCGCCCACACTATTATGACAGGCCAATCCGCCACCTTTTCCGGGGCGGATTCAACGCGGATAAAAACACGGCGGAAACAGGCATTTCGAAGGGAAAACGCTCACCTCTACACACTCCACGAGGAACGCCGACACCATGGAGCGGGAACTCCATATTCTTCCTGCGCTAGTCTTCCTGCTCCTGTACCAGGAGCACCAACGCCCACGGTGAGTACTGCACCTACGACACAGGGGAGGCAAAAAACAGGGACACACACACACAACACCCCCACCCCCACCCACTACAACACACACACCAATGCATATCTAAACATTACAGTTACACCCCCAACCCCCCACCGGAAGAATGCAAAGACAAAAGGAAATGAGTGTAACCATTGTAATATATCAAAATTCTGTAAGCAAAAATATACATATATACACTAATAACAAAATATACACCACGAATAGTAGTCCAGGTATAGCACCATTCATGGTCCGTGGACCACTGGACCCAAAATGCATGGGCGAGGCCCACACAAGATAACCGAACATGACGGAGAGAACACTGCAGGGGCATCAGATAGGAATACAACAGGCACCTCAGGGGGAAGGGAAGGGGGGGCACCTCAGCCGGATGAGTGCACGACGCCAGATCCACGAGGGGCCTCCATGCCCGTTGATGTATCCTGGGGAGTGCAAAGCCACAGTCTCTCAAGTCTCTACAGTCGGTGGGTTGCCCACTTCTGCATCCTGGGGAGTGCAAAGCCACAGTCTCTCAAGTCTCTACAGTGGGGGTTTTGCCCACTGTTCAATCCTGGGGAGTGCAAAGCCACAGTCTCTCAAGTCTGTACAGTGGGTGGGTTGCCCACTGTACCATCCTGGGTAGTGCAAAGCCACAGTCTCTCAAGTCTATACAGTGGGTGGGTTGCCCACTGTACCATCCTGGAGGGTGCAAAGCCACAGTCTCTCAAGTCTCTACAGTGGGTGGGTTGCCCACTGCTGCATCCTGGGGAGTGCAAAGCCACAGTCTCTCAAGTCTCTACAGTGGGTGGTTTGTCCACTGCTGCATCCTGGGGAGTGCAAAGCCACAGTCTCTCAAGTCTCTACAGTGGGTGGGTTGCCCACTGTACCATCCTGGGTAGTGCAAAGCCACAGTCTCTCAAGTCTATACAGTGGGTGGGTTGCCCACTGTACCATCCTGGGGGGTGCAAAGCCACAGTCTCTCAAGTCTCTACAGTGGGTGGGTTGCCCACTGCTGCATCCTGGGGAGTGCAAAGCCACAGTCTCTCAAGTCTCTACAGTGGGTGGTTTGTCCACTGCTGCATCCTGGGGAGTGCAAAGCCACAGCCTCTCAAGTCTCTACAGTGGGTGGGTTGCCCACTGTTCAATCCTGGGGAGTGCAAAGCCACAGTCTCTCAAGTGGATAACAGTCTCCACATGTTCTGGAGGGGGCTTTGTGCCCAGAGTGCTTCATCCTGTGCAGGACAGACGTAGTGGATGCCTTTCTCCACTGGTTCTGGAGGGGGCTTTGTGCCCAGAGTGCTTCATCCTGCCAAGGACTGAGGTAGTGGATGCATGTCTCCACTGGTTCTGGAGGGGGCTTTGTGCCCAGAGTGTTCCATCCTGCCAAGGACTGAGGTAGTGGATGCATGACTCCACTGGTTCTGGAGGGGGCTTTATGCCCAGAGTGCTTCATCCTGTGCAGGACAGACAGAGTGGATGCATGTCTCCACTGGTTCTGGAGGGGGCTTTGTGCCCAGAGTGCTTCATACTGTACAGGACAGATGGAGTGGATGCATGTCTCCACTGGTTCTGGAGGGGGCTTTGTCCCCAGAGTGCTTCATCCTGCCAAGGACTAAGGTGGTGGATGCATGTCTCCACTGGTTCTGGAGGGGGCTTTGTGCCCAGAGTGCTTCATCCTGCCAAGGACTGAGGTAATGGATGCATGTCTCCACTGGTTCTGGAGGGGGCTTTGTGCCCATAGTGCTCCATCCTGCCAAGGACTGAGGTAGTGGATGCATGTCTCCACTGGTTCTGGAGGGGGCTTTGTGCCCAGAGTGCTTCATCCTGTGCAGGACAAACGGAGTGGATGCATGTCTCCACTGGTTCTGGAGGGGGCTTTGTGCCCAGAGTGCTTCATCCTGTGCAGGACAGACGGAGTGGATGCATGTCTCCACTGGTTCTGGAGGGGGCTTTGTGCCCAGAGTGCTTCATCCTGCCAAGGACTGAGGTAGTGGATGCATGTCTCCACTGGTTCTGGAGGGGGCTTTGTGCCCAGAGTGAATCACTCACCCTGTGACGGTCCCTCTTGCATCACTGCCCCTGCCGCTCATGGGCTAGCGGTGCTTGATTTGGCGGTCCTTGCCCTGTTCAGCGGTGCTTGCCCTGTTCAGAGGTGCTTGACTTGGCGGTCCTTGCCCTGTTCAGCGGTGCTTGCCCTGTTCAGCGGTGCTTGACTTGGCGGTCCTTGCCCTGTTCAGCGGTGCTTGCCCTGTTCAGCGGTGCTTGACTTGGCGGTCCTTGCCCTGTTCAGCGGTCCTTTTCCCTGTTCAGCGGTGCTTGCCCTGTTCAGGGGTGCTTGACTTGGCGGTCCTTGCCCTGTTCATCAGTGCTTGCCCTGTTCAGGGGTGCTTGACTTGGCGGTCCTTGCCCTGTTCAGCGGTCCTTTCCCTGTTCAGCGGTGCTTGACTTGGCGGTCCTTCATTGCCCAGCTGTGCTGTGGCTGGCGGTCCTTCATTGCCCAGCTGGGCTGTGGCTGGCGGGGTCCTCCTGGGCAGCGGGGCTGTGGCTGGCGGGGTCCTCCTGGGCAGCTGGGCTGTGGCTGGTGGGGTCCTCCTGGGCAGCTGGGCTGTGGCTGGCGGGGTCCTCCTGGGCAGCTGGGCTGTGGCTGGCGGGGCCCTCCTGGGCAGCTGGGCTGTGGCTGGTGGTGACCTCCTGGCCAGCAGGGATGATGGCGGTCTTCCCCGCCGTGCTGGTCCCCCCAGACTTTGTGGGTTTCTTCTGCCCCTTCCCCACCTTGGGAGGAGTCACAGCTGTGTCCACACTCCCCCCTGTGAGCGGTTTTGGTGGCTGGAGTCTTCCTCCTCTCCCGCTGGGCACTGCCCAACTTCTGGTGCTTCACAGGGGGTGGACTGGCTGTGCTCTGGCTCCGTGATACACTGGCTGGCCTGGTGGCCGGTGCATTCCACATACCTGTGACAACAGGCACCACTGGTCCCGGTGATTTAGTGGCTGAGGTGCTAGTATGTGACCTATGAGTTCGACGGGGGGTGGTGGGAAATAGGTTAAGGGTGGACATGAAAAGTTGTTTGGAGACACTGGGACGGGTAGCTGGAGGGGGTTTGGGAGTGGAGGAAGAGGTGGTGGTTGTAGGAGGTGTAACTTTTGTGGATTTGGGTGCAGGTGCAAGGGCGAAGGCTGAGGGGCTGCTGGGAGGGCGGTGCTGGTAGGGGGGATGGCGGCTGTACCTGTTGAAGTGGGGGGCACAAATGTTGCCGCCACCACAAGGGAGGTCCCATCGGAGGACGAGTCCGTGTCGCTGGTTGCAGATCCTGTGACCGCCGTGGTGCTCCCCTCAACCTCCGTCCCACTGGTGTATTCAGAGTCCGTAGTATGGGCCTCCATGCCCATGTGCGATGCAGCTCCTCGTGCTCCGGTGCCACTGCACCTCTGCCTGATGATGCTAATGCACACAAGAACAGAGAGACCTCAAAAAAATGGGGGGAAAACAGAAGAAAGACATGGCTTACCGCTACCGTTGGCGGACAAGACAGACACAGCAGCCCCCTGCACTACGTCACGTTGTTGGGCTCTACAGTGCAATTCCTGGGAAATGGCCTACAAGGCTATGTACGACATATGCACACATAGATGACACAGATGCATGAATAGCTGTAGTTGGCACTCTACAGAGGTGGGGTGGGGGGCCACAGGGCCATGCCTTACGAAGGGGCCTAGCCTACGGAACTCGCCGTGGCCTAGGGAAACCCACAGCTCTCCTCCCCCACCCACACACCTCCACTACGTGCAAAGTCAGCAGAAAGAGTGTACTCACCCCCTTGTGTCTGCTGTGATGCCCTTAAGCGCCCATCCAACTCAGGGTAGGCCACCGCCAGGATCCGGAACATCAGGGGGGTCATGGTTCGACGGGCACCCCTCCCACGTTGGGAGGCCATCCCCAGCTGAGCCTCCGCCGTCTTCTTGCTCCAGCGGCGAATGTCCTCCCATCTCTTCCAGCAGTGGGTGCTCCGTCTGTGGTGGACCCCCAGGGTCCGGACGTCCTTGGCCATGGCACGCCAAATATCCTTCTTCTGGTGGGCGATGACCTACATGAAATGTACAGGGGAAGAAGAGAAGTCATTACCAACTGCACCGTCAAAGTGAGTGGTCCCCATCCCTACCCTTGCCACGTGACACATGCCCCCACCATCTTTCATGCACGCAGAACTCTGCCCCCTTCCCTCTTACAAGCAGCCCTCTCCACACAGGCATAGCCCATACTACATGCTCCCTGTGTACTTACCTGTTGGACTGGAGGACCGTAGAGTAGCGTGTACTGGGGGAGGACCCCGTCGACAAGCTTCTCCAACTCCTCAGATGTGAAGGCAGGGGCCCTTTCCCCAGACGCACGAGCTATTGTCTCTTCCAGACCGAGGTACCAGCAGCACTTGCAGTGTAGGTCCTCTCCTGCTGAAGATCAGGTATCGAGTGATTCAACAGCTAGAAAATGGCGGTCACGTCCGCGGTGGTCACGTCCGCGGCGGTGCGTACCATCACCGCCGGCGTGCATCGTCATTGGCTCCTGGGACCCATAGGGTCCAATGTTAACCAATGCAGCATTAAGCCGCGGTCTTCGACCGCCGACCACGACGGTGTACACCGCCAGCGCAATTACCTCACATCCCACTGTCCCGCTTTAGAGGTCAGGCAGCCGCCATTTCAGGGGCTCACATGGCCTAATTACCAACTGCGTCACACATACCTAGGCCTACTCTCAACACGCATACAGGCCAGATTTTGTGTATGAATCGTGTTCTGTTTAAACTGTGGGTACATACCTCTGACTTGTTTGACTCTGTGGTCGCGGTTGTCCTTCATAGGCACCGTCCGCTGGGACATGTGAGGAGATGGCAGAATCCTCCGGTGTACCGACCGATGGTGGACCTGTCAACAATGGAGGAAAGAAATTTGATCATCGTCTACAGGTTTGACTGTGACACAATCCAGGAACTGTGTACCCAGTTGGAGCCAGACCTGATGTCAGCAATCCGCCATCCCACAGGAATCCCCCCTCAAGTGCAGGTTCTATCAGAGCTCCATTTCCTTGCAAGTGGATCTTTTCAAACAACTGTGGCCATGGCATCAGGGATGTCCCAGCCTATGTTTTCCAACGTCTTGTCCAGAGTGTTGTCTGCCCTGCTGAAACACATGCGGAGCTACATCGTTTTCCCTCAGGTGGAGGACTTGCCTACAGTGAAAGGTGACTTCTATGCCCTTGGACATATCTCCAACATCATAGGTGTCATTGATGGGACCCATGTGGCTTTGGTACCCCCCACAGGAGTGAACAGGTGTACAGGAACCAGAAGAGTTATCATTCCATGAATGTACAGATGGTATGTTTGGCAGACCAGTACATCTCCCATGTTAATGCCATGTTCCCTGGCTCAGTACATGACGCCTACATCCTGCAAAATAGCAGCATCCCTTATGTGATGGGTCAACTACAGAGGCACCGGGTGTGGCTGTTAGGTGACTCTGGTTACCCCAACCTGTCATGGCTACTGACCCCAGTGAGGAATCCCAGGACCAGGCCAGAGGAACGCTACAATGAGGCCCATGGGCGGACTAGGAGGGTGATCGAACGCACCTTCGGCCTCCTGAAGGCCAGGTTTAGGTGCCTACATATGACAGGTGGATCCCTATTCTACTCACCAAAGAAGGTGTGCCAGATCATTGTGGCCTGCTGTATGCTTCATAACTTGGCTTTGCGACGACAGGTGCCTTTTCTGCAGGAGGATGGTCCAGATGGCGGTGTTGTGGCAGCTGTGGAGCCTGTGGACAGTGATGAGGAGGAAGCAGAGGAAGAAGACATTGACAACAGGGACTCAGTCATCCAGCAATATTTCCAGTGAAACACAGGTGAGAATACATTCCTGCCTACTACAAGTACTTTTACACTTCTACCTCTATCCTGTCTGTCGATTTCACCCAGTGTATGGTCACTGAGTTGTCACTTTCCCTTACGGTTTCACAGGTGTGGGTCCCAACGTGTGTCATCTGCTTAGATTCCTCATGGACTAGAGCTGTGTGACATAGGTATGTTGGCATTACTATTTCCTGGAAATTTTTTCACTGTAATTGCAAATACACTATTTCAAAATCACAGAGAGACTCCAGATCTTTTGGTGCTTTAGGTGTGTTTATTTACATACAAAATATTGGAGGGTGAAGTTAAATGGTGAGGGGTGATGGCGGAGGAGTGTCCATGGCAGAGTCCAGTCTATTTGTCTCATAGGTGCATTGCCCATATGGGCATAGGAAGTGGAGCTGGGGCAGTTCCAATATGGACAGGGTGACAAAGTGGGACAGTGGTTTGACAATCAGGGTGGTCTCATTTCTTGGCAGGGGTCTTGGCATCGTGCTCTGTCTTGTTCCTGGATCTCAGGGACCGCTTGCGGGGTGGTTCTCCATCTGCAGGGGGTGGGGTGCTGGTGTGATGGTCCTGTGACGGTGCCTCCTGTCCACTAGCGCCGGCGGAGGTGGTGGGCAGTTCATCGTCCATGCTAGTGTCAGGGGCCCCTTGGAGTGCCACAGTGTCCCTCCTGGTGTTAAGTATTTCCTTTAGCACCCCTATGATGGTGCCCAGGGCGGAGCTGATGGTTCTGAGTTCCTCCCTGAACCCCAAATACTGTTCCTCCTGCATGCGTTGGGTCTCCTGAAACTTGGCCAGGACCGTTGCCATCGTCTCCTGGGAGTGATGGTATGCTCCCATGATGGAGGAGAGGGCCTCATGGAGAGTGGGTTCCCTTGGCCTGTCTGCCCCCTTTCGCACGGCAGCCCTAACAGTTCCCCTGTGTTCCTGTGCCTCCGTTCCCCGGACCATGTGCCCACTGCCCCCAGGTCCCTGTTGTTGTTGGGGTGGTGGGTTATCCTGGGTTCCCTGTAGTGGTGGACACACAGCTGATTGACGTGTCCTGGGGACGGAGGTATGGGCCCACTGGGTGGGTGCTGTGCTGGTGTTACCAGAGGGTGGAAGGTCTGTGGTGGGCTGTGCCTGTGTGAGGGGAACCGACTGTCCCGAGGCCCACGATGGTCCGGGCTGGTCATCTGGATCCAGTTGGACAGAGCTGCTGTCATCACTGTGGGCCTCTTCTGTGAGTGGGGTGGAGATGTCTGGACCCTCCTGTCTGGTGAAGTTGGGTAGTGGTCCTGCAGGGGTGTAAAGGCATGATTATTGCATCTGTGTGTGTCATGGTGTGCAATGGGTGTGTGACCGTGTACCCCAGTGCTAGCATTCCTGTGTGGGGGCTTGTGTGATGATGGTTGAGGGTGGTGTTATGGGTATGTGCAGTGAGCATGCTTTAGTGATGGGTGTCCATGCTTTGTTGTGTCATGCAGGGCTTGGTGTTGGGATGTGTGATTTGTGTTATTAGTACATTTGTGAGGAGTTGGAGTGATAGGGGAGGGGGCGAGGGTGGGGGTCTGTGACAGCATGCAGGTCGGGTGGGGGATATGATAGTTAAAGGTTTGACTTACCAGAGTCCATTCCTCCACCGACTCCTGCGAGGCCCTCCGGATGCAGAATCGCCAAGACCTGCTCCTCCCATGTTGTTAGTTGTGGGGTAGGAGGTGGGGGTCCGCCGCCAGTCCGCTGTTCCCCCGTAGGTCATTCCACCTCTTCATGATGTCGTCCCTATTTCTTGGGTGCTGTCCCACTGCGTTGACCCTGTCGACTATTCTTCGCCATAGCTCCATCTTCCTAGCTATGGAGGTGTGCTGCACCTGTGCTCCAAATAGCTGTGGCTCTACCCGGACGATTTCCTCCACCATGACCCTGAGCTCCTCCTCCGAGAACCTGGGGTGTCTTTGCCGTGCCATGGGGTGGTGTAGGTGATGTGTGGGGTGGTGTGTGTGGTGAGAAGTGTGGTGATATGTAGTGGTGTGCGGTGTTTTGTGCATGGACGTTGTGTGGGTGATGGTGTTGAGTGCCTGTGGCTGCTAGTTTGTGGATGGTGGTGTCTCTCTCTGGCCTTCTTTTGGAAAATATTTGGTCATAGGGGTTTATGAGTGATGTGGGTGTGTGTTTTATATTGTATTGGGTGTGTGAGTGTGGTGTGTGTATGTGTATCAGGTGTGTGCATTTCGAATTGTCCAATGTGGCGGTGTTTTGTATTTGTGGGTGTTTTTTGAGCGCAGCGGTGTGTACCGCCAATGGAATACCGCAGTTGAAAGACCGTCACATGGATTCATGGGTCGTGATAGCATGGGCGTATTTCTGTTGGCGTGACGGTGGAGGTTTTGTTTTCGCCAGTTTATCACTGACCTTTGGTGTGGCGGACTTGTGTGGGTGTCTGGATTTTGTCGGATTTCGAGATGTGGGTCGTAATAGCTGTGGTGGATTTCCGCTGCCGCGGCGGTGTGTTGATGGTCTTCTGCACGGCGGTAAGCGGCTTTAACCGCCAATGTTGTAATGACCCCCTAAATGTGTGACCTATACTTTGCACAACGATTACTGCAGAAGGTGCATTAGCTTATTGAGCTAACGTGGCTGCTTTGTGGCTGGATCTAAGTGAATTCAATGCTGTCCTGGCAGATTGCAACTGTTAGACCTGTCAACCATAGGATTGTCTTTCCCCAAACATTTTGACTTACTCCTCCATTTTTTGTTGATCTTGTTGTTGTTGACCTTAGAACTCTGAGCACTTTACCACTGCTACCAGTGCTAAAGTGTGTGTGCTCACTCCTAAAACAGAGTAACATTGGCTTACACCAAGCAATCACTTTTTACATAGTAAAGTGGCAGTACGTGCACCCAGGGCCTGCAAATTAAATGCTAATAGTGGGCATGCAGTACTCACTGTGCCACCCACTTAAATAGTCCTTCAAACATGTATTTTTGAAACACATACATTACACCTAAGTTTGACCCTGAACATCACACAGGGAAAGATGCAGTGTATTTAAAACTTTGGACATGTACTTTTACGTTTTTTGCATCCTGGTAGTTAAACATCCTTAAATTCAATTTTCACTAATGCAAGGCCTACCTCTCCCACAGGATTACATTGGCTTAGTTTACTACATTTAATAAGTGATAACTTTCAATTGGGAGCAGGTAGGAATATCAAGTTTGGTGTGTAACAAATTGTAGTTTAAAACCCTCTTCATTGGTAAAGTCAGACTATAAGCCACTATTCTGCCCTTTTAGAAAGTTGCCACTTACTTGTACTAGCCATTTGGTGCCTGCAGCCAGTGTCCTGGATCACATGACTGGGTGTAGCTGGCAGTTGGTCTTTGAGTATTGCTTCCACACAGTGAGACAAGGCGGAATAGGGTTTGGCAAGATGGGCCATCGCTGACTTGATGGGGGGGGTGGAGCTTTCACCTACCACAATTGCAAATTACAAAGGCTTTTTTCTGAGCACACTCACAAAGAGTTTGAAAGTAGTTTTGTGCCCCCAAAGAGGCTGGGGCCAGGACCGGAAGGCAGGAAATTCCAAACACCTTAGGGTGGACACCTCCTGAAGCTTTCCCAACTTAAAAGCTGACACCAAATATAAATATTGGACTCACGGACCCAACTCTTCAGTTCACCTCTGGCCTTATAGAGGACTCAGAAGGACTGCTCTGTTGCTCTGCTGCAAGAAGGACTATTTCTCTGCTGCCCTGCTGCCTAAGTTAAAAGGACTGGACTTGCATCTTGAACCTAGGAACACCAGAGTAGCTCCAAGGCCTTGAAAGTGGGCCTGAAGGTGCTCTGCTAGACCATATCTGGTCTAAGCAGAAGTGAGCAGTGCAATGCATTGCCTCACAGCTCTGCATTGGAACTGCCACTATGTGATGCAACATGGACGCTGGACCCTGCAGCTCTTCTGAACTACCATTGCACAATGCTTCCTCAATGCAGGGCATTGCATCGCAGCTTCTCAGAACCGCAGTTGAGGGACACATCCTTGATGCAGAACCTCACATCGCAGCCCCACAGTACCCTGGAATCACAGCTGGGGGACACATCCTCAATGCTGGACCTCGCATTGCAGCCCATTGGGACTGCTGCTACATGACGCATCCTCAATGTAGGATCTCACAAAGCTCCACAACCAGAATGTAAGGTTCCTGTTCAGTATGCCTAACTTGGTTCATGTGTCCACCCCATGCTCCTGGTCCAGCATGACCAGATAATCACAGTTGGCGCTTGGCATTTTCAGGCACTGTTTTCACTTAAATTCTTTAAATTACACCCCACTGTTCTACTAATTTTCTTTTTGTTGTTTTGGTCTCACATATTTTATTACAATTTACTCTGTTTTTCTAAGTTGGTGTGGGATGTGCCTTGTGTTATGTTTTCACTTTATTACTGTTTGAAGTGTATAATAATACTGTACACATTGCCTCTAAATTAAGCTTGACTGCTTTTATGATAAGCTAACAGAGGATTAAGCATGGGTTTATTCAGGTTTGCTTGTGACTTCACACTCACAGAAATTGTAGTTGTTACTTGCGTAGGTTTTCACCCCCTCAACCAAAAGCCCAATTTCCTGCAGGAACCTAATACAGTAACACTTCTCAAGGTCCCCTGGCCACCCCATTTCCAAAAAACAGACTTACTTTTATTGAGGGGGTTGTCCAATCCTCTTTCTCCCTGATATACAGGAAGGGTGGTGGCTGGAAGGGGTCTTGTAGTGTGTGTGGAGGAGGTATGGTCCTCTGTTGGTCTCTATTTTATGTCCCACGATATTTTTTCAGTCATAATATATTTATTACACTATTATCATCAAGCAATATTTTGAAGTTAATATTCAGGCACCAAACCTGTGACATAGTCGCTGAGTGCGCTCCTGGGTGCTGTATTGCACATCTACAGTTGTGAGGAAGCACTGTAAAATTACATTTACTCCAAAAGCTGCACTGATATTAAGGGAATAGTTCAGTTTGGTTCACTGAACTTACTTGGTGCATCGAGTAACAGTTATTCATGTGCTACATGTGTACTTCCAGAACCAAGTTACATCAACCCCAGATTCTTTGAGCTTCATTTGAAGCAAGCAATATCTCTTATAATAGCTGCATTCTAGCAGATACTGTTATTCAGTGCTCAAAATGGAAAAGTAAATACTTCTTTTAAAAGTTGAGAGTGGAAGGATACATTAGGAGACCAATTCACGAAGGTAAACTTAGACCAATAGTCTAAATTTAAACCAAAAGTCAAAGTTTAGACCTAAAATCTAACCTTACTTATCGTAAAGTTAGACTATTGATCTAAGTTTAGACCAAAAGTGAATTGGGCCATTCGTTTTGAATTCTGTGCATTATTACAATCTGTGACATAGCTACAGTCAATGTATTAGGCAGCCTTCACTACTCTTTAACTTAATTTTTAATGATATGTTACTGTTATCATAACTATACAGTTACCTTACTGGTTCAGCAGCCACAAACTTTTCTCTGTGACTGTTTGCTATTGCACACAGTGCGCCAGGCATTTGTCAGCTACCCTAGCCCATTGTTACCCACCTTGTTGCAGATGAACATGGCCCTACAAAGTTGTCACATGTACCACAGTCGGCATTTCATTGAGAAAGAGCACTATTTTTTTATTGGCCTATAGCTTTGTCCTCCATGGTCAGATCTGAAAAAACATGCTTTTTGGCTTACTCTGCTTCGTTCCGGCATGCCAATTATTGTGCAGATCCATAAAGAAAATAACATTTTTAAGGAAGTGAAAAAATTTACAAGTTCCTATTGTTATTTAGCATCCATGTGAATTTGTGCTCAGACATACAGTAAAAACAGTTTTATGTCAAACGTGCCATGAAAGTAGAACTGTACTGAAAAATGCGTGATTTTGTTGGATGTGGAAACCCGTTCAGTAATTTTTGTGAAATAAGCATTTGAAAAAGGTGCAACTGGGCATGAAAGGGTTACAACTTTTGTCTAGCTATGTTGTTTCAGGTCGCAATTCAGTGGTTTATGACCAGTTTCAAAAACGTGATGATGGATGAAATGCTTGAATCAACCTCAGCCACTCGGGATGCATCCCAATCCATTTCTTTTTGCCCACCATCCCGTCTCGGTTTAGACCCATCTGTATGTAAATCAGTCTTGACCCTGTTCCTCTTGGGAACAGTTCAGCCCCGAACAGCCAGGCTAGGTCTTTCCTGACTAGGAACATTACTCTTTTCAATTAGAGCCAGTGGTCGCTCCTTTGATTACATCATCCCTAAGCTTTAGAGCACCTTCCCATTGCAAATGAGTAAAACTGAGTCAGAACTCAAATTTAGGAAATCACAAAAAACTTTTCTTTTCAATTAGTCAGCTCAGCTGGGGTATGAGACCTGATTGCTATCTTAGCGCTGAGAGAGCCCTTTGGGTAGCCCTGCGCTTTACAAATTCTGGAGACTAGCCTAGACTATATTTGACTTTTTTGACAAATGTGATAAATGTCTCATAAGTTTTTTTCACTATCTTGTAAATCGTGAATTGACTTTGGATCACAACTTTTTCGCGCTGTGAAAAACAAATTCCACATGAAAGGGAAGGCACTATAGCAAATGTTTGATCTCAAGGTGGGGGGATTGAGAGACGTGGAAATGTGAGTAACAAACCAGGAAAATTAAAATGCAATTTGCGAGAGCTACCATTTTAAGTAGTGGTTTCCCAGAGAATTCCAAATAAATGAGGTTAAAAAAAGAAGCAAAAAAGACAGATACGGGAAGGTTGTGCGGAGTGAGGGTTGGCGACCCGTAGCAGCTTGGGCAAGGGCCTGGTTACAGGTCAGGACTAGTGTTGAATTCTTGCTGTGCATAGCCAAAGATTGTGCACAGTGGCGTTGGAAATAAAGTGAATTATTAAAAAACATAGAAATTCATGAAAAACCAGTTAACTGCCACTAGGCAGTTATAGTTAGGTCCATGTTTCCATAGAAAAACTGTTGTTTGGCTTACCTATTTCTTTTGCACCATTTGACAAATCTTCTAAAAGTTTTCCCAAAAAGTGCCCCAGTGAATCTTGTTGTGCATGGAAAGTTTCAGGGCGATCCGTGAAGCGGGGGCGGAGAAGGAGGGGGGGCGGCTCAAAAAAGTTGCATTTCCCATGTTAATTCCTATAGGACCTTTAGACACGACTACAGCATAAACTACTGGAAGGAATTATACAATATTTAGCAGAAAGCTATGTTTCGGTATGCAGATTACGCATTTGCTTATTCGATGAAAAGCCATCCAGTACTTTAGGAGATATTAAAGGGAAAGCACATGTGTATATCTGTGACTCTTGACTATTTTGTGACGGTCACAACGTATTTGCGAATATACACAACAGAGATGCAGTGATTGGCTGGCGGTGACCTTAGGGAATGGGTTACAGTTCCCGGGGCTGAAATTTGAGATGGTACAAGGGGTCAGGTTGGAGGTACCCTCACCCCAGAGCAGTTACATAGGACACTATGGTGGTCCATTTATGGCATTCAAATATTTTTTTGGCAAGGCTCACGATATTTGCGAATAAATCACGACGCTCAGTGTAGCCCCCTGTGAAACGCCCTCATGAATGTCAGCAACAAAAACTACAGTCATTCAAATGCTATTTCATTCCCTTATGCACCCACTCACACACTCATGCACCCACTCTCAGATCCTCTCAGAACCTGATGCACCCACTAACAGACACACTTGGATATGATGTACCCACTCACAGACCCACTCAGACCATGATGCACCCACTCACAGACCCACTCAGACCCATATGCACCCACTCACGGAGCTACTCAGACACTGATGCACCCAGTCACAGTCCCACTCAGACACTGACGCACCCACTCAGAGACCCACTCAGACCCTGACGCACCCACTCACAGACCCACTCAGACTCTTTAGCACTCACTCACAGACCCACTCAGACACTGATGTACCCAGTCACAGACATACTCAGAGAATCACACACCCGCTAACAGACCCACTGACTGACTCATGCACCCACTCACAGACCCATTCAGAGACTCACACACCCACTCAAAGATCTACTCAAAGACTCATGTACTCACTCACAGACCCACTCAGAGACTCAAGCACCCACTCATAGACCTACTGAGACACTCACATACCCACTCACAGACCCACTTACGCACCCACTCTCAGACCCTCTCAGAACCTGACGCACCCACTCACAGACCCACTTGGATACTGATGTACCCACTCACAGACCCACTCAGACCCCGATGCACCCACTCACAGACCCACTCAGACCCTTATGCACCCACTCACAAACCCACTCAGACACTGATGTACCCAGTCACCGACCCACTCAGGTACTGATGCACTCACTCACAGACCCTCTCAGACACTCATGCACCCACTCACAAACCCACTTCGACCCTCATGCACCCACTAACAGACCAACTCAGACACTGAGGCACACACTCACAGACCCACTCAGACCCTGATGCACCCACTCAGACCCTTATGCAACCACTCAAAAACCCACTCAGACCATGATGCACACACTCACAGACCCACTCAGACCATTATGCACCCACTCACAGACCTACTCAGACACTGATGCACCCAGTCACAGTCCCACTCAGACACTGATGCACCCACTCACAGACCCACTCAGACCGTGACGCACCCACTCACAGACCCACTCATACTCTTCAGCAGTCACTCACAGACCCACTCAGACACTGATGTACCCAGTCACCGACACACTCAGAGAATCACACACCCACTAACAGACCCACTGACAGACTCATGCACCAACTCACAGACCCATTCAGAGACTCACACACCCACTCAAAGATCTACTCAAAGACTCATGTACTCACTCACAGACCCACTCAGAGACTCAAGCACCCACTCATAGACCTATTGAGACACTCACATACCCACTCACAGACCCACTGATGCACCCACTCTCAGACCCTCATGCACCCACTCTCAGACCCTCTCAGAACCTGACGCACCCACTCACAGACCCACTTGGATACTGATGTACCCACTCACAGACCCACTCAGACCCCGATGCACCCACTCACAGACCCACTCAGACCCTTATGCACCCACTCACAAACCCACTCAGACACTGATGTACCCAGTCACCGACCCACTCAGGTACTGATGCACTCACTCACAGACCCTCTCAGACACTCATGCACCCACTCACAAACCCACTTCGACCCTCATGCACCCACTAACAGACCAACTCAGACACTGAGGCACACACTCACAGACCCACTCAGACCCTGATGCACCCACTCAGACCCTTATGCAACCACTCAAAAACCCACTCAGACCATGATGCACACACTCACAGACCCACTCAGACCCTTATGCACCCACTCAGAGACCTACTCAGACACTGATGCACCCAGTCACAGTCCCACTCAGACACTGATGCACCCACTCACAGACCCACTCAGACCGTGACGCACCCACTCACAGACCCACTCATACTCTTTAGCACTCACTCACAGACCCACTCAGACACTGATGTACCAAGTCACAGACACACTCAGAGAATCACACACCCACTAACAGACCCACTGACAGACTCATGCACCAACTCACAGACCCATTCAGAGACTCACACACCGACTCAAAGATCTACTCAGAGACTCATGTACTCACTCACAGACCCACTCAGAGACTCAAGGACCCACTCATAGACCTACTGAGACACTCACGTACCCACTCACAGACCTACTGACGCACCCACTCACAGACTCTCTCAGACCCTCATGCACAAAGTCAAAGACCCTCTCAGACAGTCAAGCACCCACTCATAGATGAACTCACACTTTGATGCATCCATTCACAGACATAGGCTGAGCCTGAGGCAACCATATGAAGACCTACTAACGCCATCATACACCCATTCACAAACACAGTCACACACTCGTGCACATATTCACAGACCCAGTCATATCCTGACGCACCCATTTACAGATCCACTCGCGCTCTGGTGCACCCATTCTCAGACCTAGGTCGAGCCTGATGTACCCATATACAGACCCACTGCTGCTGTAATACCCCAATTCATAGACCCACTCAGATAGCCATGCAGTCATTCACAGATGCACTCACACCCCGTTGCCCCCATTTACAGAGCAAGGCTCAGCCCAATGCACAGATACACAGATCGACCCATGCCCTCATGCACCTATTCATACACCCAGTAACACTCTGATGCACCCATCCACAGATCCATTCACTCTGATGCACCAATTCACAGATCTAGGCTATGTATAGAGTCAGAGACAGTCACAGATATGTTTGTAGAGTTTAAATAAAAGTAATTTATTGAAAATTGCACAGATGTACACAGATATACATTAAGAATGGTTTGGTGTGCATTGGAAGCTTGCTTTTGTTTTTTGTTTTCGTGACTTTGCCACGATCATCACAATGTTGTTTGCCAATATGCTGAAAACTTTAAAAAAATTATATTTAAGAAAATAAAAAGAAATTGGGTAATAGGGTGGCCCTAAGAAGGGCCTTTGTGTTCATTATTAGTATGAGATAGTTACATGTAAGACTGGATGCAGAATTTGAGGTTTGAAAGAAACACTCTGTTGCCTGCATCTGTAAAGTGCACACCATCACCTCTATATATGCCAGTCATGTTAAAGTGTATGTTGTTGTTGTGTACACAGCCTATGTTATGGTCCCTGAGAAATGCAGAAACAGCTTTATTAACATGTTTCCTGGCTTTGTCAATCTGTGGGCTGAATTAGGTAGACCAGTTCCATTTCTGTCTGTGGCATATGTTGGAGTATACCAAGACATTGTGAGAGAAAAGTTTCATTAAATGTGCAAAGGTATGCTTCATTAATATTTCCACTCTTACCCCAGTCAATGTGCCCAGGTCATTACCACCACAGTGCACATTCATGAGGTCAGGGGGATGGTAATCTCAAATGCTTTTAACCAAAGGCAGCAATTGATAGCACTTTAAGCCTCTCTGGCCAATCCGCTTAGGCACAGTAGGCTAACCCACGTCCCAGTCAATTCCACTCTTTCTAGCATACTCAATAGCCCAAAAACATAGCTGTGACCAACAATCCACACTCTAGCCATTGTGAAGTGAAGCAGTAGAAACAGACAGGAGAAGGCTGGACCTGATTGAACCACTGTTGAAAATGACATGCAGTTAAAATGGAGATGTGCTCCTAAGCTTCAAAAAAACATGGGCCCTCATTATGACTTTGGCGGTCTCAAAACGAGACTGACAAAGCCACGGGTGCCAGGAGACCACCAGTGCTGGCGGTCTCCCAACTGCCATATTATGGATACTGCCGGATTTCCGCCACAACTTGGGTGGAAATCCAGCAGCAGCCATGCTGGCGGTCGGAGGCACCAGGGCAGTGCCACCACCTGCACAGCCCCACCAGAAGGACTCCACCAGGCGTATTATGACCAATAATACAGTCTGGTGGTGTCCTGCTGGCGGGGAGCTGTCGGCAGTAGCAGCGCCCCTTCCCATTCCCTGCCGGACAACCTCCTCGCCAGACAAGGTAAGTTGGATGTCCAACAGAGGAGGGGTGTTGGAGGGTGGGGGCAGTTGTGTGTGAATGTGTGGTGTCTGCATGTGTGTATGAATGTGTGAGTACATGTGTGAATGCATCTGTGAGTGTTGTGGTGTATGCTTGGTTGTATGCATGTGAGTGAAAACAGTGAGTGCGTGTCTGAATGTCAGTGTGTATGTGTGCGAGCATGTTAGTGTGGATGTGTCCCTGAATGCGTGTGAGTATGTGTGAGTGAATGCATGTATGGATGAGTGTGAGTGAATGCGTGTATGGAAGTGGAGGTGAATCGGTGTATGCGTGGTGCATGTGGGTGTGTGTGTGCAGGTATGCAGGAGGGGGGTGGTAGGCGCTGTGACTTAAAGGGGGGTGGGGCTCTATGACTCTAGGAGGTGTGGGGGCAGGGGTGCTGTGACTCTAGGGAGCTCGGGGTGGGGGGTGGTAGGGTTAGGTGATTGCTGCAGGGGTTGAGGGAGCCTTTTACCGGTGACAGGGAAGGAATTCCCTGTCACCCGTAGCCCTACCGCCATGGTTTTCGTGGTCGTGCTACCCCAGAGGAGATCATGGCGGTAGGCAAGCTCTTTATACCGCCGGTGGACTTGTGTGGACCGGCGGGTCGGAGATGAACATCTCCGGCCTGGCTGTTCATACCGCCATGGTGATATGAGTGGAGATGTGGTGGTATACACCGCCAGCCTGTTGGTGGTGTATACCGCCACATTAACCCTGGCGGTCAAAAGGCTGCCAGGGTCAAAATGAGGGCCATAGTTTTGGTTGGGTATTGTCAATGTATAGGCGACTGAACTTAGGTAATACTTTCAAAGGATTAGTAAGTAGATTTTTCATTGGCTCTTAAAAAAATAGAAAATGTAATGGAGACTTACAAATAGATTTGCTTCTGTACTGTAAACCAAACCTGCTGCAGGTCAACTTTTAACAAATATGCCCCTTGTAGAATGTGCTAGGAACTTGTGACCTACTGGTTCTGGTGGGTTTCTATGGAGACTGTGCTACAAGTGTATTGGGGGAAGGGTGATAAAGAGAGACTCCTGTGTTTCCAAATTTTAAGTGAAAAGTGCCTGGTTTCCTAGAGTGGAAATGCTAATAACGTGTGCTATGCTGTTGAGCTCACAAAACTATTAAGCTATGTGTGGTTTTTAACACCTGTTTTTTTCACAATTTTGTCGCAATCATCGAGATTATGTTGTGATCAGGTAAAAAAACTCTACTATATTGGGTTCTTCAGAAACGTTCATGAGAGGTTTAACATACAATAACCATTCAGAAGCGTTGTTGCATAACTGAAAAATGAAAGGTATGCTTTTATTTGCTCTTTTCTGCATTATCACACAGTGCAAAGCTGAAAGGAATGCTATTTATGGTTGCTATGTGTAAGAGTGCTCATCCATTCTGATTCTTAGTTTTGACAATTCCTGAGAGTTTGGAATATACCTGATAAGAGCAAAACATATTTTACCAACGCACTCAATTTTCAGGTATGTCAATAAGTTTTAATTTTGTGAAAAGACATTTGATTACAACTACAGATCTCTATATAAAGTTGTTGAAAGACAGTATAAAACCTATTGAAAAGTACTGAAAGTAACTGAGACCATCTTTGTGTTGCAAAGTAAGTATTGCTATATATTCATTAATAGGTGAGTAAGATACCATTTCTGTGATGTGCAGAGTATGGTGGTCATTCCGACCTAGGCGGGCGGCGGTTGCCGCCCGCCCGTCGGAAGCCGCCTGAATACCGCCCCGCGGTCAATAGACCGCGAGGGGTATTCTGACTTTCCCGCTGGGCCGGCGGGCGATCTGATTCAGATCGCCCGCCGGCCCAGCGGGAAAGCGCCTTCCACAAGGAAGCCGGCTCGGAATCGAGCCGGCGGAGTGGAAGGCGTGCGACGGGTGCAGCAGCACCCGTCGCGCTTTTCAGTGTCTGCATCGCAGACACTGAAAAGCCTAGTTGGGCCCTGTTAGGGGGCCCCTGCCGTGCCCATGCCATGGGCATGGGCACGGCAGGGGCCCCCAGGGGCCCCGCGACCCCCCCTACCGCCATCCTGTTCATGGCGGCTTTCCCGCCATGAACAGGATGGCGGTAGGGGGGGTCAGAATCCCCTCGGCGGCGCAGCGAGCTGCGCCGCCTTGGAGGATTCTAAGGGTCAGTGGAAAACCGGCGGGAGACCGCCGGTTTTCCCGTTCTGACCGCGGCCAAAGCGCCGCGGTCAGATTGACCAAGGGAGCACCGCCGGCCTGTCGGCGGTGCTCCCGCCCCCGTTGGCCCTGGCGGTAGAGAACCGCCAGGGTCAGAATGAGGGCCTATGTGTCTTTGAAGTTAGCTCATATTCTGTTCCACAGAACTCCATACAATACATGTGCTCCTTTTCTGCATAGTCTAATTGCTAGAAACAAATCTGCTTGTTAAGGTTTAAAGTTATATTTAAGAACGTATTAGAAGATGGGAAAGTTTTACAAGTGTATACATCATGGCCCTCATTCTGACCTTGGCGGTCGGCGGAGAGGCGGCGGTCGGACCGCGAACAGACCGGCGGTATTAAAAATGGCATTCTGACCCTGGCGGGAACCGCCAACACAGCCCGCCAACTTAACACTCCGACCGCCACAGCGGTACAAACAAACAGCGTGGCGGTTCCCGCCAACAGCCCGGCGGCAGACAAAGTACCGCCCACCCTATTACGACCCACCAATCTGCCACCTTTTCCGGGGCGGGAGCACCGCCGATAAGAACACGGCGGAAACAGACTACGAACGGGAAAACGCTCACCTCTACGCACTCCACGCGAGATTCCGGCAGTATGGAGCCAGAGTTACAGGTCATCCCCGCACTCCTATTCCTCCTCATATACCAGGAGCACGCCCGGCGGGCGGAAGACATCGGTGAGTACTGCACCTACGACACAGGGGAGGGAAAAGATTACCGGCACACACCCACCCACCCACACCCACTACAACACACACATCAATGCATTCCCACAGATCACTGTCACAACCCACAAACCACCCCCCTCCGAAATAATGCAAAGACCAAAAGAAGAGATCATAAACGGGCAGATATATTGAAATATGTACGCCATTAATCCCAAAAAATAAATAAACTATGTACAAAATATATACAGCTACTAAATGTAGTCCAACCACTGTCCGTGGATCACAGGGGTCCTGTGCAAAGGGGCAAGGCCCAGTCCCACGACAAGAACTCCACGGAGAGAACACTGCAGGGGCATCAGAAAGAAAATAGGACAGGCACCTCAGGGGGAAGGGAAGGGGGGGCACCTCAGCCACTTGAGTACACGACGCCAGATCCACGAGGGGACTCCATGACCACTGGCCCATCCTGGGGAGAGCAAAGCCACAGTCCAAACAGTCCATACAGTGGGTGGCCTGCCCACTGGGCCATCCTGGGGAGAGCAAAGCCACAGTCCATACAGTCCATACAGTGGGTGGCCTGCCCACTGGGCCATCCTGGGGAGAGCAAAGCCACAGTCCATACAGTCCATACAGTGGGTGGCCTGCCCACTGGGCCATCCTGGGGAGAGCAAAGCCACAGTCCAAACAGTCCATACAGTGGGTGGCCTGCCCACTGGGCCATCCTGGGGAGAGCAAAGCCACAGTCCAAACAGTCCATACAGTGGGTGGCCTGCCCACTGGGCCATCCTGGGGAGAGCAAAGCCACAGTCCATACAGTCCATACAGTGGGTGGCCTGCCCACTGGGCCATCCTGGGGAGAGCAAAGCCACAGTCCATACAGTCCATACAGTGGGTGGCCTGCCCACTGGGCCATCCTGGGGAGAGCAAAGCCACAGTCCATACAGTCCATACAGTGGGTGGCCTGCCCACTGGGCCATCCTGGGGAGAGCAAAGCCACAGTCCATACAGTCCATACAGTGGGTGGCCTGCCCACTGGGCCATCCTGGGGAGAGCAAAGCCACAGTCCATACAGTCCATAACAGACCCCACTGCCACTGGAGGAGGCAAGTTGGCCAGAGGACATCCTGCAGCCCTGCCCGAGATAGATCCTGCCCTAGCACGTCTGCCAAAGGGCCAGCGGTTCTTGCCCTGAAGGGCCCAGTTCAGCGGTTCTTGCCTTGAAGGGCCCAGTTCAGCGGTTCTTGCCTTGAAGGGCCCAGTTCAGCGGTTCTTGAGACGGCGGGGCCCAGTTCAGCGGTTCTTGCCTTGAAGGGCCCAGTTCAGCGGTTCTTGCCTTGAAGGGCCCAGTTCAGCGGTTCTTGAGACGGCGGGGCCCAGTTCAGCGGTTCTTGCCTTGAAGGGCCCAGTTCAGCGGTTCTTGAGACGGCGGGGCCCAGTTCAGCGGTTCTTGCCTTGAAGGGCCCAGTTCAGCGGTTCTTGCCTTGAAGGGCCCAGTTCAGCAGTTCTTGAGACGGCGGGGCCCAGTTCAGCGGTTCTTGCCTTGAAGGGCCCAGTTCAGCGGTTCTTGCCTTGAAGGGCCCAGTTCAGCGGTTCTTGAGACGGCGGGGCCCAGTTCAGCGGTTCTTGCCTTGAAGTGCCCAGTTCAGCGGTTCTTGCCTTGAAGGGCCCAGTTCAGCGGTTCTTGAGACGGCGGGGCCCAGTTCAGCGGTTCTTGCCTTGAAGGGCCCAGTTCAGCGGTTCTTGAGACGGCGGGGCCCAGTTCAGCGGTTCTTGCCTTGAAGGGCCCAGTTCAGCGGTTCTTGCCTTGAAGGGCCCAGTTCAGCGGTTCTTGAGACGGCGGACGGTCTATGGCCAACTGCTAAATGCCTGGTGGTGCCCTCCTGGGCAGCGGGGATGGTGCTCCTTCACTGCCCACCTGGGCTGTGGGTGGTGGGGCCCTCCTGGCCAGCTGGGCTGGGTCCTCCCTGGGCAGCGGCTATGGGGCTGGTGGGCTCTCCCGGGGCAGCTGTGCCGGTTCCTCCCGGGGCAGCGGCTATGGGGGTTGTGGGCTCCTCCTGGGCAGCAGGCCTGCTGCCTGACCTCTCCAACTTGCTGCCCTTGCCCTCCTTAGTCGTCGGCCTGTGGCCCTTTCCTCCCTTTGGAGCTGTGGCTGGTGACTGTCTCTGGGTGGTGTCCGGGGGGGATGTAGAAGGCGGGCTCCTGCGGCGCCCCTTCCGCCTTCTGCTCCTCTTCCCAGGGGGTGGGCTGGCTGTCCCCTTGCTGCTGGGCGAAGATCCAGACATGCGGGCTGGCGGGCTCCAATACCCCTGCACCCTTGTCAAGGGGGCTGCAGGGCTGGTGGTGGCTGAGGTGCTCTTCTTACCCCGACGAGAAGGAGGGGGGGGGGCTCAGGGTCAGGAAAGAAGTTAGTAGTGGCGAGGAAGAGCTTCTTGGGACAATGGAGAGTGGTAGGTACAGTGGGAATGGGAGTGGAGGGAGAGGATGTGGTTGTAGGTGAGTCACGTTTGCTGTCTTTGGGTGCAGGTGCAGGAGGGATAGGCTGTCGTGAGGTGGATGGCTGTTGGGTGGGTGGGTGGCTGCGTTTGTGTGGTGTGGAAGAGGGGGTGACAGACACAGTGGGAGAGGACACAGGGGACGTGTAAATGGCAGTGGGGGTGGTGACTGCACGTGTGCGGACTGGAGTGGAGGGTGTGCTGGTGATGGAAACACTGGCTGATGGTGAGGTGAATGGAGGTGTGAGTGTAGACGTCAAAGGGAGGGAGGAGGGAGACGAGGAGGTGGGGGTCACAGAGGTGGTAGTGACTGTTGGCATGTCTGCATCGGAATGTTGCGTGTGTGAATGTCTGCGTGATCTGTGGTGCTTATGTTTGGATGAGCTTCTCTTGGGTGTTGAGGTGTGTGCAGGCTGGTCTGATGGTGTGGGTGGGACAGGCAGAGGAACAGGAGACTGGGAGGAGGGAGTTAGTAGAGGCAGGCAGGAGACAGGGACAATGGCTGCCGTCAGTGCTGAGGCCAGAGCCTGGAACGATCGCTGATGGGCAGCCTGACCCGAATGAATGCCCTCCAGGTACGCATTGCTGCGATGAACCTCCCTCTCCACCCCCTGGATGGCATTCAAAAGGGTAGTCTGCCCAACAATGAGCGTTCGGAGGAGGTCAATGACCTCCTCACTGAGGGCAGCGGGGGTAACAGGGGCAGGGCCTGAGGTGCCTGGGGCGAAGGAGATGCCCGGCTTCCTGGCAGAGCGGGCACGGGGCGAACGCGGAGGGGCTGCTGGGAGGGCGGAGATGGTGCGCTGGGTGGCGGCTGTACCTGTAATGGCGGGGGGCACGGATGGTGCCACCCCCGCAAGGGAGCCCCCTTCCGAGGACGTGTCCGTGTCGCTGCAGGCTCCAGTCGTCCCCGTCGTGGAGCTCCCCTCGCCCTCCGTCTCACTGGTCCAGTCTGACTCTGTGGCATGGCCCTCCTGGGCCATGTGAGATGCAGCTCCCTCCTGCCCCGATGCCACTTCTCCTCCGCCTGATGATGCTGATGCACACAAGCACAGAAAAACAAACAAAAAGGGGGGGGGAGAGAGAAATAAAGGGATATTGATTACATGGATCTCCGGTACCGTTAGCGGACATGACAGACACAGATGCCCCCTGCACTAAGTTGCGCACTTGGGGTCCGCTACGCATTCCGTGGAACATGCCCTACACGCCTAGAGTTGTCAACTGCACCCATGGATGACACGGCCCAGGGATGGCTGTACTGACACACTACTGAGGGTGGTGGCTGGGGACACAGGGGCTTACGGGGGTGCCCAGCCTACAGATATCGCCCTGGCCTAGGGGGACACACAGCCCTCCTCCCCCACCCAGACACCTCCACTGCGCAACAACAGAGTAGATAATGCTTGGACTCACCCCCTTGTGTCTGCTGTGCTGCCCTCACGCGCCCATCCAAATCAGGGTAGGCCACCGCCAGGATCCGGAACATCAGGGGGCTCAGTTGACGGCAGGCACCCCGCCTACGTTGGGAGGCCATCCCCAGCAGAGACTCGGCGGTCTTCTTGGTCCCGCGGCGGATGTCCTCCCACCTCTTGCGGCAGTGGGTGCCCCGTCGATGGTGGACCCCCAGGGCCCGGACTTCCTTGGCGATGGCACGCCAAATCCCGATCTTCTCATGGGCGCGGACCTATGTGACACGTACAGGGAGGGAGAAATACCACGTTCAAGTTACTCAGCATTTTCCTTTCCAGTGGCCCAACGCCCCCCATCCCCGCCAGGCCCCCCGCCAGGCCCAACATGCCCCCCATCCCCGCCAGGCCCCCCGCCAGGCCCCCCGCCATGCCCAACATGCCCCCCATCCCCGCCAGGCCCCCCGCCATGCCCAACATGCCCCCCATCCCCGCCAGGCCCCCCGCCAGGCCCCCCGCCAGGCCCAACATGGCCCCCATCCCCGCCAGGCCCCCCGCCAGGCCCCCCGCCAGCCCCAACATGCCCCCCATCCCCGCCAGGCCCCCCGCCAGGCCCCCCGCCATGCCCAACATGCCCCCCATCCCCGCCAGGCCCCCCGCCAGGCCCAACATGCCCCCCATCCCCGCCAGGCCCCCCGCCAGGCCCCCCGCCATGCCCAACATGCCCCCCATCCCCGCTAGGCCCCCCGCCAGGCCCAACATGCCCCCCATCCCCGCCAGGCCCCCAAGCCAGCCAGTGGCCCCAAATCCAGATAGAATTAAACTCACTTGTTGGTCTGGAGGACCGTAGAGTAGCGCATACTGGGGGAGGACCCCATCCACAAGTTTCTCCAACTCCTCTCCAGTGAAGGCAGGGGCCCTTTCCCCAGTCGCAGCAGCCATTGTCCCTTCCAGACCGAGGTCACAGCAACACTTGCAGTATAGGTCCTCTCCTGTGAAAGTTCAAGTCGCAAGTGGATAAGTAGATAGAAAATGGCGGTCACGTCCGCGGCGGTGCGTACCGCGGCGGTGCGTCCCGCCACCGCCGGCGCCCTTCGCCATTGGCTCCTGAAACCCATAGGCTTCAATGTTAACCAATGCGGCTTCGCGCCGCGGTCTTCGGCCGCCGCCCGCCGCGGTGTGCCACGCCAGCGCATTGACCTCACATCCCATTGTCACACTTCACAGGTCAGGCAGCCGCCATTTCCAGGGCCCACATGGCTCAATTTCAACTGCGTCACACAGGCCTAGGCCTTGCATAGCCACTCAGACACGCCATTCACTGCATAGAGAATCGTATACTGTGCTAGCTGTGAGTACGTACCTGTGGGTTGCCTGACTGTGTGCTCCATGTTGTCCTTCCTAGGCACCGTCCGCTGGGTTGGGCGAGGAGACGGATGAATCCTCCCGTGTACCGACCGCTGGTGGACCTGGCGACAATGGAAGAACGCCACATTATCCTGACCTACCGTCTTAACCGTGCCACTATCCATGAACTGTGTGCCCGGCTGGAGCCCGACCTGATGTCCCCCATCCGCCAACCCACAGGGATTCCCCCTCTGGTGCAGGTCATGTCAGTACTCCATTTCTTGGCAAGTGGGTCATTTCAGACAACCGTGGGAATTGCTTCTGGGATGTCTCAGCCCATGTTTTCAAAGGTGTTATCCAGAGTGTTGTCTGCCCTGATGAAATCCGTGAGGAACTACATCATTTTCCCTGAGGTGGGCGAACTGGCTACAGTGAAGGGTGATTTCTACGCCCTTGGACATATTCCCAACGTAATTGGTGCCATTGATGGGACCCATGTGGCTTTGGTTCCCCCAAGAGACAGGGAGCAGGTGTACAGGAACAGAAAAAGTTACCATTCAATGAACATCCAGGTGGTGTGTTTGGCTGACCAGTACATCTCGCATGTAAATGCCAAATTCCAAGGGTCAGTGCATGACGCCTACATCCTCAGGAATAGCAGCATCCCTTACGTGATGGAACAGCTACAGAGACACCGTGTATGGCTAGTGGGGGACTCTGGGTACCCCAACCTGTCGTGGCTACTGACCCCAGTAAGGAATCCCCGGACCAGGGCAGAGGAACGGTACAATGAGGCCCATGGGCGTACTAGGAGGGTGATCGAACGCACCTTTGGCCTCCTAAAGGCCAGGTTTCGCTGCCTGCATATGACCGGTGGATCCCTAATGTACTCACCTAAGAAGGTGTGTCACATCATCGTGGCCTGCTGCATGCTTCACAACCTGGCTTTGCGCCGCCAGGTGCCTTTCCTGCAGGAGGATGGTCGAGACGGTGGTGTTGTGGCAGCGGTGGAACCTGAGGAGAGTGACGAGGAGGAAGACGACGGGGCTGAAACAGACAACAGGGACAGAATCATTGAACAGTACTTCCAATAGGACACAGGTAACATTTCAAAGATAATTTAGTAAATGTTAACTACTCTGCAGCATCTCTGCTGCCTGTCTATTTGCCCCAGTGTATGATGACTGAGTTTTGGCTTTTCCCTCCCTATTTCAGATCTGGGGTCCCCACTACGAGTCCTGTGCTTCGTTTCCCCATGGACTACAGCTTTGTGGCAGCTGTTTGTTGACTTCACCATGTACAAGGACATATTTGCACTGTCATGTCAATTACAATCTATTGAAATCACAGCCAGACTCCTGATATTTTGGTGCAAAATAGGTGTTTATTGAAGTGCTCAAAATGGGATGGGTGGTTTCAAGTGGGTGGGGGCTATGGTGAAGGAATGTCCATGGCAGAGTCCAGAGTAACAGTCACACAGGTGCATTGTCCAGAGGCCTGTGGAGAGATGGAGCATGGGCAGTTCGAGGATGGACAGGGTGACAATGTGGGACAGTGGGATGACATCAGGTGGTATCCATTGCTGGCGGGGGTCTTGACATCCTACTCTGTCTTGCGAGATCTCAGGGCCCTCTTGCGGGGTGGTTCTTCTCCTGCAGGAGGTGGGGGTCTGGTGGGCTGCTGCTGTGCGGGGGCCTCCTGTCCACTAGCGCCGGCGGAGGTGGATGGCTGTTCTTGGTCCCGGCTAGTGGCAGGGGCCCTTGGGTGTTGTTCAGTGTCCGCCCTGCTGTTTACGAGGTCCTGCAGCAGCCCTACCATGGTAACCAGGGTGGTGTTGATGGCTCGGATGTCCTCCCTGTACCCCCGATAGTGTTCCTCCTGCAGCACCTGGATCTCCTGGAACCGGGCCAGTACCGTCGCCATCGTCTCCTGGGAGCGGTTGTATGCTCCCATGATGGTGGTGAGGACCTCGTGGAGAGTGGGTTCCCTGGGCCTCTCCTCCCCCCCCTGTCGCACAGCTGCCCGCCGAGTTGCCCTGTTTCCCTGGGCCTCTGCCCCCTGGCCGGTGTGCCCACTACCACTGCCCCCAGGTCCCTGTTGTTGTTGGGGTGGTGGGTTATCCTGGGTGCCCTGTAGTGGTAGACACACCGCAGATTGACGCGCCCTGGAGACAGAGGCATGGGCCCGCTGGGTGGGAGCTGTGCTGGTGTTCCCAGAGGGGTTAGGGTCTATAGTGGCCTGTGCCTGTGTGAGGGGAACCGACTGTCCAGAGGTCCCCGATGGTCCGGGCTGGTCATCGGTGTCCAGATCGACAGAGCTGCTGTCATCGCTGACGGCCTCTTGGGTGGGGGGTGTGGATAATTCTGGCCCCTCCGCCGCGGTGTGTTGACGGTCGGGTCCTGCAGGGGTATAGAGGTATGGTTATAGTTTCAATGTGTCGCATATGGGTGTATCTGTGGGTTCTCGTGTCCCCAAGTGCTGGCATTCGTGTGTGGGGGCTTTGGTGAGGGTGGCTTGTGGGGGGGATGTGTATATGCATTGGGCATGCTTTGGTGATGGGTGTCCATGCTTAGTGGACGCATGCAGGCCTAGGTTTTGGGATGAGTGGGTTGTGATGGTGAGACATTGGCGGGGAATAGGTGTGGTGGGGGTGGGGGTGAGGATGGTGTTGGGGGTGAGGATGGTGGTGGGGGTGAGGATGGTGGTGGGGGTGAGGGTGGGGGTGAGGATGGGGTTCGAGGATGGGGGTGAGGGTTGGGGTCTGATTTGGCATGCAGGTGGGGGGGAAGCAGTATTGAAGCTTCAACTTACCAGTATCCATTCCTCCGCCGACTCCTGCGAGGCCGTCAGGATGCAGGATGTTCAAGACTTCCTCCTCCCATGATGTGAATTGTGGGGGTTGAGGTGGGGGTCCTCCGCCAGTCTTCTGCACGGCGATGTTGTGCCTGGATACCATGGAACGCACCTTCCCCCGTAGGTCGTTCCATCGCTTCCTGATGTCTTCCCGATTTCTGGGGTGCTGTCCCACTGCGTTCACCCTGTCGACAATCCTCTGCCATAGCTCCGTCCTCCGGGCAATGCTGGTGTATTGTATCTGTGTGCCGAACAGCTGGGGCTCTACACGAACGATTTCCTCCACCATAACCCTGAGTTCTTCGTCTGTGAAGCGGGGTTGTCTTTGGGGTGCCATGGGGTGGTGTGTATGATGTGTGGGGTGGAGTATGTGTATTTAAGTGAGTTGAGTGTGGTGGTGTGTGTTGTTTTGTGTGTGGATAGTGTGTGGGTGATGGTGTTGAGTGGCTGTGGCTGTTATGTTTTGGATGCTGGTGTCTCGCTCTTGCCTTCTTTACGATTTTGTAAGCGTAGGGGTTTGTGGGTGATGTGGGTGGGTGTTTTATATTGTATTGTGTGTGTGGGAGTGGTGTGTGTATGTGTATCAGGTGTGTGGGATTCAAATCGTCCAATGTGGGTGAGTTTTGTTCGTTGGTGTGTATTCTGACCGCGCCGGTGTGTCCCGCCAATGGAATACCGCGTTTGAATGACCGCCGCGTGGATTCGTGGGTCGTAATGGGATGGGCGTATTTCTGTTGGCGTGGCGGTGGAGGTTTGGTCACCTCCACCTTTCCGCCGACCGCTGGTCTGGCGGTCTGTTGTGGCGGTCGGATTTTCGGAGGTTTGCCTTCTGCGGGTCAGAATGACCGTGGCGGGTTTCCGCGACCGCGGCGGGATTATGGAGGATTTCTGACCGGCGGTAGGCGCCTTTTACCGCCGAGGTCAGAATGACCACCCATGTGCTGCTCCAAGACAATGGGCCTGATTCTAACTTTGGAGGACGGTGTTAAACCGTCCCAAAAGTGGCGGATATACCACCTACCGTATTACGAGTCCATTATATCCTATGGAACTCGTAATACGGTAGGTGGTATATCCGCCACTTTTGGGACGGTTTAACACCGTCCTCCAAAGTTAGAATCAGGCCCAATGTGTTGGTTGGAATTCTGGGACGTGCAGTCTTATTTATTCTTTTTTAGAGGAGATGTTTGAAAGTCAGTATTGAAAGGGAAGAACATGCACAGTAGAGATATATGAAGTATAGCCTTTTATTCTCTAATACTGGCACTGAGGTAGTTATTGAGCTAGTTATGTATACATTTACAAAGTCATAGATGTAATTAAAGAGACACTCACCTGGCAGCAGATGTACTAAAACATTACAAGGCGCTACTATAGGTGGACACGTACACTCACTGTATATATATATAGGCGACTACTAACAAAATCTTGTCAGGTGTGCTGACAAATGCTGCTTTAACCATGTGTCAGGTCTAGTAGTGCAGAGCCTGTGTCTGATCTCTCAATGCCTAACTAAAAATGGGCCTGTAAACCCCCTTTTTTAGATGTCAAACTCACATTTTAGTACACATATTACACTTTTGTGATATGCTGCAGGTATACCAACAAGCATGTTGTTTGTGCTCAACATGCTCTTCCAGACCTGTAAGCCGTACATAGAGTATACCACTCACCAAGGAACTGACATTCATCTTTCCAAAGCATGGATCCTATGTCTGAATCAGTGACAGACTGACAGAAAAATGTGTACTTTCTGTGAGATGATCAGAAAGTACTTATATATGCAGCACTATCTAACGCAGTTGCATACACACTAATATAGCACTGTATTCACTAATAGAGGCACTCAGGTATTTTTTTAGGCACTTATGTACACATTTACAGAGCTATACAGGTACTTAAAGAGGCACTAACATAGCAGCACATCTACTGAAACATCTTACAGCAGTACTACAGGTGGATGCCTACATTCACTCAGATATATAGGTAAAATACTGACACAATCTTGTCATGTATATCAACAAATACTGGTTTAATCATGTATGAAGCCTAGTAGTACCGAGCCTGTATGTGCTTTCTAAGTGCTTTACTAAAGTTGGCCTGTAAAGCCCATTTTTAGGTCTCACAGTTATGTTTTAGTTGAAATAACTCACCTGTGTAAAATGCAGTAGGTATGCCATCAAGCATAGGTGTAAGTGCTCAACTGATTACGAAATGTGCTTTTCAGATTTAGAAACGAACTCATGCACTTGCAGACCCCTACGGCAAGCATTACATAGAGTATACCAGTCAGAAAGCAACTGACATTCATGTTTCAAAACCATGGATATTTTGTCCAAGTTAGTGACAGAGTGACAGAGAGGCTTCTACATTCAGTCACATACTGCGAAAGTATTAATAAATAAAGCACGATCAGGGGCCATTGGAGACATACTCAAATACCACTGTATTCTCTAATACAGGCACAGGTATTTGTTTAGGCACGTATCTACACATTTACAGAATCATACAGGTACTAAAACAGGTACTCCTATGCAAGCGGATGTACTGAAACGTCTCATGCCACTACTCCATGTAGACACGTACATTCACTGAGATGTCTAGGCAACTGCTATCTTTTCTCGTACTTAGACAAATACTGCTTTAATCATGAATGCAGCCTCGTAGTGAAGAGCCTGTATGTGCTTTAAAACTGCCTAACTGAAGTTGGCCTGTAAAACACCTTTGTGAGGTCCCCAACTCACCTTTTAAGATAAATAATTCACGAATGTGTGTGTATGATATCAATCATAGTGAAATGTACTTAAGTGGTTAAGTAATGTACTTCTCAGTTTCAGAAAGTTACTCATACACTTGCAGACATAAAAGCATGCACCACATGCAGCATACCACTCACCAAGCAGCTAATAATATTGCTTCAAAACCCTGCATCTTGTCTTTCAGCCAGTGACTGACCAACAGACTGACTTCTACATTCTAGTAAATAGTAAGTAAGATCTTTATTTGGACATAATAATATCCACAAAAGAAACACCAATAAAAACATTCCCGCAAATCACCTAAACCAGATATAGGTTCAAGATACTAAAATTCACACGAGATATAAAAGCATATAAAGCATAAATAACACTTACAGATCCTCCCCTACATACAATTCAAACAAACACCTATCACACAAGTGTAGTGAAAATAGGTAGGTTTGAACACTGACTTTGTGTTTCACCACTGTGCATATTAGTTGTTCAATGTTCACCAGTTGCAGATTACATTTTGTATTTAGTTTAGCTGCCTATTGGCTTTATCATGGCGTTAGACATTGTATTTGAGACATTGCAGATGAGCTGTGTTTTTTCTACATGGTAAACTAAGCTTGGTTTTTCGTATTTTCTCTTACCAAACACGATAGCATGATAAGAAAGCACATATTTTTTTGTTTTTCTTCAGTGCAGGGAACAGGTTGACCTTGGAGCGGGAGCCTTGAAAAGTTGGCCAATTTTCAAAGTTTTTCTTCCAACACTGACCTACAGTAGCCAGCATGCTTGAAAATTTACATCTGAGAGGGGAGGGCCTTTCAGAAGGCTTTTTTCATGATTGTTTAAGCTATAAAAAGGTGGCCCTGGTCAGTAGCGAGGGGAATTTCCAAGACCTCAGTCAGGACTGGACATCAAATGCCTGACACAGTCACTTGTCCCATGAGGGTGGATATCTCTTTCTCCCAGTTGAACAGGGGTCATCAACTTGCTGGCATGAGAAAGATAAAGAGCTTGGCAGGCCCTACGGTGATGAATTTTGACTTTATCCTTTGTTTTGCAATTATGCTATAATATAATTACATGTATTTGCTGTGTACATTGCAGTTGAGAATCACTCTGACATATTTTCCTTTCATTGCTGTGACTATTTTTAAACGTGTGCCTTCAACCTACTAATCTCCTTCATTTTTTAGGAACCTTGTGGTGGAATAATAATAAATGTCTTCTTTAAACTCAGAAGTGCATTCCAGAGATTTTTGTCAGCTCAGTCATTAGTGAAAGCAAAACACATGAGATGTAAAAAACATAAAATATTAAAAACCCTTACAAGTCCCCGCCTACGTACAATTAATTTCGACTGTTTTAAGACAGCATCCTCTTAGCCAGGCCACAGCTCCTTTCACAAAATGGGCCATGAAGCTACATACCTCATATTTGTTTAATTGGCAAAGAAAAAGCAAAGCAGCCCTGCAATTGGTAAAAAAAGATAATTTCGTAGTAGCGGTACCAAGTGCGATTTTTTTTAGGGGTGCATAGCATTTACATAAGAACAGAAAATGTAGCTTTGTTTGTGGGGAGTGCTCATCACAGGGGCAGATACAAATACTGCTGGAGGAGAACTGTCTTTGAGGAAAAGACAGCTGCCAATGAAGTGACCCTAATCTGAAGCGGGTTGGAAGCAATCGCTCATACACATTATGTACAAACAATAAATAAGGGGTTGGGTCGGGACACATTTGTACCATACAATAATCTTTGACAGTTTCCATGTCCACTTCATTTGAATCACGATCCGCCCACCTTAGCTCAAGGAAGCAGTCACATATCCACGTTTTATCTTTTTGGTAATCAAATACGGATTTTCAAACAAATGTGGGCAACACACTTCATTCAGAGTTCTTTTGATATATTTCAGCCATGGGATTGAACAAGCGGGATCACTAAGAAGGCAATCCTGAATTATCAGCTGGTTGAGGACGGCTTCTTTCTTAAGCCAAATTGCACACCACAGCTCCAGCGGGGCAATGCTAATTCTCTCCTGTTAATATTCAAGACGCAATTCCTGGTGGGCAGAAAAATGGGGAGTAGAGGGTGGGACACCCAACAACCAGCGACATAATCGATTTTCCTCTGCCTGAAGGTTCCTAGCATCTATATACCCCCACAACCCCATACCATAGGTCACAGCCAGCAGATATGTTCTCTTATAAACCAGGGGGCAACGAGCTTCCACCCTATGTTGGCGGCCAGAGTGGGTAATACCCACTATACGCACCATGCGTAAAACCCTGTTTTTTAAGCAGGGACGCCAACTACATGCTTCATCAAATTCTAGCCCCAGATACGAGAAGGAACTTACTTTTGTTAAAGTGCATTCTCCTATCCGCATAGGGTGTGTCTTGGTATTTTTAGGGCAACAGACCATTACAAAGGTCTTCGAGGAGTTGGTTTCAAGGTCTGAATTTTTCATGAACTCAAGAAAACTATCCACTAGCAGTTTGAGCCCATTTGCAGTCCTCACCTATAAGACTGCATCTTCTACATACAGTAGAGCTGCAATGGCGTTATTGTGTATGCGGGGCACATCAGCACCTGTAGAAACCAAGATTTTATCTAGGTCATTAATGTATAAAAGAAATAGAATGGGGGCTGGACACACCCCTGATGTACACCCCGATTTACACCAAAATAGGAGGTGGTCTCGCCATTCAACCCATACCTTATTTTTGTCCTTTGCACCTGGTGAAGGAGTCTCAAGAGATCTACTAGGCCATCATCAAGACCCATATTTAGAAGAATTGCCCACAGCTTTTCCCTATTAACATAATTGAATGTGCTAGAGTAGTCCATAAAGGCCAAGTGAATGGACCCACCTTTCACATACTTGTACTTGGCCTTGAGAAGGTAAAGGTTCAGGCACTGCTCAGTGGTGCCCAGACCTTTCCTTAAACCATATTGGGCCCAAGTAAGAATTTTTTACTCCTGCACCCAAGAGATCCCAAGAGATCAGACGTTCCAGAACCCCCCCTATTTATTTTGAGGAGGAGTCGAGCAGCGAGATTGGCCGATAACACCTTTTTTAGAAATAAGAACCACTACAGACGTTTTGCACGATATAGGGGGTCCAACCCTGCACACCATATTAAAAATCTTGGTTAACAAAGGGGCCCAAAACTCTGAGTATTTTATAAAACGGTCCATCGGGATCCCATCCAGACCGGGGGCCTTATTTAGGTGACTATCACAAATCGCCTTTAGAATCTCACTCTTTAAAAAATTGGAGCCAGGATTCAAGGGAAAAGTTGTCTGTACAGATTGACCCTTTACCTCGTTAACCCCACAGATACCTGAAAAATAGCCGACCCAAGCATCAGGGAGGATATGCGATGTGATTGCTTCTGGCAGTTTGCCATGTGAGAGGCCAGCCTGGACTACCCTCCAAAAAGCCTGGGAGTCCTTCTTTGGGTTTTTCCACTGCTCTATCTTAACTTCAGCCTTCCGCTGTTTTACGGCGTGGGTATATGCCTTTCTACAAGCAGTGACAGTGGCTCTGTCTTTAGGGTTTTGGCTAAACGCCTGACGCAGGGAGGCATTGGCTACCCTACACGATCTATCAAACCACAGACAGTCAGTCAAAGGGACATTTTTAATTGGTATACTCATGAGATCCCTAATATAAGATATGAGCTCAGCAAAACCTGTTAGGCAAATGGCAGGGTCACCACTGCTTACTTGACTTAATATCTGCAGCGATGGGAGCGAGGTTTGCACCTGAATAAACACCGGATTTGCTAAGCAAAAACTACCCTCCTACCATTGTCCTTTGCTCCTAGTTTTTGTCTGGGACTAAGTTCTCTCGGTTTAGTCTGGGAGGACACTTTAAGTTGAACCACCAAGGGGTTCTGGTCACTGAAAACAGAAGGAATCACTTCTAGCCCATGGTTCAGGGTTAAGAGGTGCTGAGAAACAAATATGTAGTCAATTGTGGAGCTGCAGCCCCGACCAATAAAAGTTAGTGCAATCGCAATATCTGGGCAGGATTTGGGGTCAACCAAGTCATGCACCAGAAGGAGGGCAGATAAGTGCCGACACTTCAGGTTCAGCCCCGTTTGATCCACTTCACTATTAGCGGGATCGAAAGGGGAATCCACTGAGGTGGACATATCTCTCAGTTTGGCATTGAAATCCACTGCCAAAAGTACATTAAAGGGCCGCCACTTGCATGAGCCCTATCAGCCAAACAAGTGACAGCAAGAGAGAGGTCAAGAAAGTAAGAATTGTTCGTAGATGCAAAATTATTGTTGTAGTAATTCACCAAATAAATGCTTAGCTTTCCATCCTAATGTACTTCAAATGCTTGAATTCCATCCAAGTCCATTGCTATTTGTAAGACCTTATAACCAAGACTAACCATGCCACCAGGCCCCCTTTAGCACGACCTGAAGGTGAGGGGGTGGCAAACTTATTAAAGCTACTGTATTCACTAAAAAACAATTCTGAAACAGCCCAGGTTTCCTGCATAAAGATGATATCGAAATTTGATATAAACAGCCGCCAACCCTCGAACTCTAACTTTGAAGCCAAGCCGGCCACATTCCAACTAAGGAGTTTCCAGTGTTGAGTTTTATAAGTTGATGAACACCTCTTGGATGGCAAAGCAGCCAGTAACCCTGGAACATTTCTAGGTGGATTAACTTCAGGTACAATCTGTTTGGTGGCAATATGTCCCTTCTCCACCAAATTCCCCTCCCCAGTGGTTCTACTAGGCTAAATTTGGGCTGCCAGTGGTAGTCAATCCACCAGTTCCAGTTCACTCAAAACTGAGTAGTGATTGCTAAGTGGAAGATGGCTTGGAAGGGAAAGACTCCCTGAACCCTATATAGGGGCTCGGTGGAAAGTCTGGGTGTTCTCAATGTTCTGAGCATCTCTTGTGGGGGCTACATGTTTGTATAAAAAAAAGTCCAACAGTAGAATTCTAATCTGTTTCAGCCTCACCATACTGGCATCAGCGATCGCTAAAAGTTCCCTGGCAACATCTCGGATCTCGAAAGTTGACAATCACGAGGTCTCCAAGTGATTGTCTCCTCACTGAGCCTATACCACCCACCCAATGGACAAACAGGATCTCTTTACAAAGGTCCCACATACAACTTACATTCGTATTTAACCAAAATGTAACTTTGTTTATAAGGGCTGAGGTAGATTCCTTTATGGGGCCTTGAAGCTTAGGGACATTGTCCAAAATGACCAATGTCCAAAGCCTATGGACAAGAGGCTGCTGGCAGATTTATAACAGGGTACTATGGTAGGGGATGCCCAGCCTGTTGTTGTTCACGCTGGCTACCAAGGGATGAAATACTATTTGCAATTTGAAGATTAAGTTCCTGTGTGTGTGAATTAACAGGAAGTGTGGCCAGCTGATCAACTGAGCTACCTTCTCTACCCCCATTCTGTGAACCTGTGGAGATTTGTGTGGCTGCTCTAAAAAGGTGATTAGGTCTCATGACCATTCCCCTAACAAAGGGGCAATCGAGGGCCCCTGACTGAGATGCTACTGACAATACTTGCAGGGGTCCTTCACTGACATTAAGGCTAAATTACCCAAACTAGATTCTAGTGTTGCTAATCAATTGTGGATTAGTTACAGCTTAGAGTCCAAAAAATCATTGAACCAAATCTTCAGCGAGGCCCAAGGGTCAACATTTGGGGGTTGTGAGGGCACAGAACTAATGAGAGTATCTTGAGTCAAGTACTGTGACTTTGGGGTAGATTTAATGTTTGACTTAGCAAGCCTCCTTTGCCTTTTTGGTAATGGGCTGGAGTCAAAAGAGCCACACAGAGACTCTGGCACACCAGAACAATCAACAGTACTCACATCTACATCCCCAGCTAAGTTATCCGAAATCACCCCTTCCAGGTCCAAGCAAAGGTTTTGGGTAACAGGGCCTGGGGGTGGCGTATTATGTGGCGTATTTTTGGCAGAACCAATATTGCATCCAGCAGCAGCGCTCAAAGGCTTTCTAGGGAGCCTAGATTCAATATCATCTGCCACTAAAGAAAGACGGCGCTCTGCCAACTTTATTTCATTTGAAACCAACTTCACTTAGCGTACCAGAAAGTTTTCAATAGAGGATCGGGAATGAGGTTGCAAAGTGGACATAGAACCTGTGGTCACCTTACTTTTCCCCATTATGCCACAGGTCACTAGGAAAAAGGCTAACAAGATCTAGAAATGCCTACGACAGTAATAGCCCAAATGTACGCATCAAAAATGTAAAGCCTAAAGAGTGTGGGCTCAGCCCAGCCGGTCACTGATGGGTTAAGATGGGCCCATTTTGGCTCGGTCTTCGCCCGGGTGCGGCCCGTGCATGGCCCGCGCTGCGATGTTCTCCCACGTGCTTTAAAGCGCTTGTTGGTCTGGTGAAGTGGGTGCAGGTACTGAGGAAAATGCTCACATCCTGGGCCAAAAAGCAGTCTGGGATATGTAGTCCCTCTTACAGTTGCTAGCATATCCCACGCTGCAAAGTGCCCCCACGTGCTTTATAGCCCTTGTTGGTCTGGTCAAGTGAGTGCAGGTGCTGAGGAAAATGGCCGCCTCCTGGGGCAACAAAGCAGCCTGGGATATGTAGTCCCTCTTACAGTTGCTAGCGTCTCATGCTGCGAAGTGCCTCTACTCGCTTTATAGCGCTCATTCGTCTGATCAAGTGGTTGCAGGTGCTGAGGAAAATGGCCGCCTGCTGGAGCCACAAAGCAGTCTGGCATATGTAGTCCCTCTTGGAAGTTGCTGGCGCATCCCCTAAGGTACTGTGAAATCGACCTTCTCAATACACTTCTACATTCATTCACAGACTAAAAAATTACTTATATGTGCAGCAGTATCAAAGGCAATTGCAGACACATTAACATACCTCTGATTTCCCTAACAGAGACACTAAGCTATTTGTTCAGGCACTTATGTACACATTTACAGAGCTATACATGTACTAAAACAGGCAGTCACATGCAGTCGGATTTACTCAAATGTCTCTAGCCACTACTACGGGTAGAGATTTACATTCACTGAGATATATATGCAGATACTTACACAACCTTATCAGGTATTTAGACAAATAGTGCTATAATCATGGGTGCCTGTGTATGCTCTCTCATGACCTAAGTAAAGATGGTCTGGAAAAGCCCTTTGTCAAGTCTCAATTTCACATCTTAGAACAAATAACTCACCTCTGTGATATTCTGTAGGTATGCTATCAAGAATAATGTATTGTACTTAAGTGGTTTAGAAATGTGCATTTCAGTTTCATAAACATAGTCATGCACTTCCAGACCCCTAAGCCAAGCACTACATGGAGCATAGAGCTCACCAAGCAACTGACATTTATGTTTCGAAAGCATGGAACCTATGTCACAGCCAGTAACAGAGAAACAGACAGACGTCTACATTCACTCAAGTACTGAGAAAGTACTTAAATATGCAGTACTATTGAACGCAACTGCAGACACACTGACATATCGCTGTATTCAATCACAGAGTTGGTAAGGTATTAGTTTAGCCCCTTATGTACACATTTATAGAGCCACACAGGTACTAAAACACACACTAACATACTGGCAGATGAACTAAAACATGTACATTCACTCAGGTGTACAGCAAGTACTGATAAAATCTTGTCATGTCTCCACACAAATACTGCTTTAATCATGTTTGAGGCCTACTAGTGCAGAGCCTGTGTGTGCTCTGTTACCGCCTAACTAACACTGACCTATAAAAGCCCTTTGTCAGGTCCCAAATGCACATTTTAATACAAATAACTCACCTTTGTGATATGCAGTAGGTATGCCATCAAGCAAGTCATTTTTAAGTCTAGTTTTTAGTTTTGAAAACTTACTCATGCACTTGCAGACCTCTAAGCCAAGAACTACATATAATATATCATTCACCAAGCAAATGACCTGTGTGTTCTCAAACCAGCAATTCTGTGTCTTGGGTACAGCCAAACTGACAGAGACACTTGTACATTCACTGTCAAACTGTGATTTGCACACACACACTCACCTATCCCTGTATTCTCTAACACTGACACTAATGTATTTTTTCAGTTAGTTACATGTACATTTACAGAACCATATAGATACTAAAACAGGAACTCACATACCAGCAGCTGTAGTAAAACATCTCATGGCACTAGTACGGATGAACACATACATTCACTGACATATTGGAAAGTACAGATACAATATTGGCATCTATCTAGACAAATACTGCTTTAAGCATGGTTGAGGCCTAGTACTACATGGCCTACATGTGCTGTGTCACTGCATAGTGAAAATGGCCTGTTAAACCCCTTTTTCAAGTCTCAAACCCATAATATTTTCTCCTATCCAGAGAAATACTACATTTTAGAAGGGTGAGGCATAGTGGAACAGATGCTGTCTCTATTCTTTCACTGGCCATTGAGATTGACCTGTAAAAATACAGTTGTGATGTCTGAAATCTATTTGTTAGTGCAAATATGTCACTTCTGTCATATGTTGTAGGTATGCCATGAAGCATGCTGCAGTAGTTTTGAGTTTTAGAAAGTTAGTTGTGCTCTTGCAGACTCCTAAAACATGTCGTAGTATTATTGAAGGTGGACATGTACATTTATTCACATAAATATGCAAAATGTACTTGATAATATAATAATTATGGTTTAATAATGAGGGAGATGTAGTAATGTCAAATCATTGTATGTTGTATAACTAGCTACTCAGTTAGGTATAAAGAACCATTGTCTGTAAATTCTTAAAGGTATGTTTTCCTAGAACTAAGCCAACTGTGTGATATGCTACATATATCTTATGAACTATAATAACACAATTTTTTATATCATCCGACACTGTTTAAAATATCTAATATACAACTAAATAAAAATTAAATGTGTCTTTTTATTAGGTTTCAAGTGGAAGATTCTATTCAGCTATACGAATTGCAATGCCATCAAAAAGTGAATGAAAGAAGAAAGAAAAGCAGAAATACTATGTCCTTAGAAGTGAGAAATAAAAGGGGTTAAATGTTGAAAAAATAGTGAAAGAAAACCGAGCTGCTGGTATCAGAACAAAATCATTTCTTAAAATAGTATGTGATCAGCTTAAAAGACAGCACAATGAAGGGCAAAATAGAGAAAGTTTGAGATCTACTAGCAAAGGAGTGAAAGTTCATGATATTAGAAGTAAAAAATCCTGCAAAGAAGTAAAGACGTTAACTAGAAGGCAGCAATAGTTCAAGGAAATAAGAGTTAGGATGTTCTGTAGCAGAGTAATCAAGAATCTAATGAAATGTATGAAGAAGTATAAAAGAAGGACAGAAGTTGTCAGACATAAGGAATGTGTTGAGACTATAGTTTACAAAATGTTTGCTCTGAAGAGGAAACTATTTATTTTGATTTTGATCTGAATGAAAACACTTGATGAAAAAGTATGAGGAGAAAAAGCCAAAAAAAGACTTCTAAACAGAACTAACTTTTGCAAACTTTTTAGTGGGGAATGGATATATACTTCTAGTACTGAGCCGTTCTTCAATTAAGAAAGCTCCTTGTAAGAGAACAGACTAGTGCATGCACTTGATGAATGTGGACGCTCTTATGAGTGATATTACAGCCCAATTTAAATGGTAAGGAAGGCTTAGAAAATGGTGCAATGGGTAAGGTTGTGGATTTCACTCATTTTCCAAATAGAGATGAGGTGGAATACTTGGCTATAAAATTTGACCTGTTAAATAACGTTAAGAAAATTGGCTAGTGTGCTGTAAGCTTTTAGCTTGTAAAAGACTTATACATTTGAATACAACAGTTTCCTCTGTCATTAGAATATGCAGTAACAATCCATAAATTACAAGGTCCAAGTTTAGATGCAGCTTTGGTTAGCATTGGAAGCTCTGTTTTCAAAGAAGAAATGTCATATGTAGCGTTGTCACGGATTAGAAGTTTGTCTGGGTTTTTTTTTAATTTTATTTTTATTTTATTATCAGGAAAAGAAACATCAGTACACAACAAGATACATTGTCACTTTCAGAAAATGAAACAAAAAGAAAGATCAGCCAAACTTGTCTAAGAAATAATTTCCCCAGATCAGAGAGAACTTTTTAACATTACCTATTCTACTAGCATATCTCATCTCCTGAAGTCTAACTTGCACCATCCTATTATACCACTCTTGACTAGAAGGAGATAATTCAGACCACCAGTTTCTCAGCAACAATGACCTAGCCACCGCAGCGGCTATAAGTACGAGCTTCTCCCATCTTGAGGAAAGTCTTGCCTCTTGGTCATAGCCCAAGCTCAACAAGCGAATGCTGGAAGATATGGGTACCAACGCAATAGATGTTAAAATTGCAAAAACACCTTCCCAGTATCCCTGTATACATCGGCATGTCGCAATCGTATGGATCTAACCTGCCGCTCCTACTTCCTTGCAACGAAAATACATATTAGAGTGGCCAGTCCCCATAAGAGATAGGGCTTGCCGGGTTCGGTACAACAACCATTTACTAAAAAATATCATTCGATGCCAATTAGCCCCTCGTAGCACGGAGAAATTCAGGCGGTTAATAGTCTCCCAGTAGTCACCTGAAACCTCTATGCCCTCCTGACTAACCCATTTCATCTGAGCTCTTATCCCAAGATCCACTTTGACACTTTCTGCCAAGAGCCTTCTCCATGACCCTGCATTCCCTATCCGCGAAGGTGCAACTAATTCTGTTACCAATGATTGGGCATTAATGATAGAATTAACATCCAAGTCCCTTAAAACATTCAGCAAAATATTATAGGATCCAACCAGCAAAAAATAATTGTTGACTGTAATCATGATTTTCAATGGAGCTTCCCAGTTATCCTCAGAACGAAAATCTCCAATCTTACTAAATCCGGCGCGCTCCCACCTCTTCACCAAGACTTCGTTAAGCTGGGTCCCCGAATGTAGAAAAATCTGTGAAAGTGGAGTGTCAAAATGTACAGAAGGGATTGAATATTTTCTAAAAAAAATCCAATCTTTTCTTGAGAAACCATTTAAGAATTTTATAACAAACTTTTTTGGGCGATTTCGTCAAGAGGGCTGGGTTCCGGATATTATGCTCCCTGCATATTAATACCCGAAAATCATTAAAAAACTTGGAGCCCGCAGAGTATTCTAATTTAAAACTAGCATAATAGTGTGCAAAAAATGCATAATAATAATCTTTGAAATTTGGCAAGGCCAGTCCCCCCTTCTCCTTATCGACGTACATTATACTCAAAGCGTCTCGGGCCTTTCGGTTCTGCCAAATAAATGAGCGAAATAGGGATTCCAGTTTTTTTTTTAAAAAGTTGCGTTAGAACACATGGAATAGCCACAAACAAGAAATGGAAAAGTGGTAAAATTGACATTTTAATTAATACGATGCGGCCTAATATAGAGAGAGGGAGAGGCCTCCAACGTGTCAGTAGAGCCTGAGTTTTCTGAAGTAAAGGAGCGAAATTCAGCTCATAGAGATCACTTATATTGGACGAAAAATAAACCCCCAAGTATCTTTTTGGATTGGGATTTACACATTCTCTTAATTCAGGAAGAAGACAACTAGGAGTAGTACCACAAAGAATAATGTCAGTCTTGGTCCTATTAATCTTATAGCCACCGATTTGCTGAAATTATTTAAATAGATTAAAGGCCGCTTCCTGAGAAGTAATTTATGTCTAAAAACAGAATAATATCATCTGCATAAAGTTTGATCTTTCCCATTGATTTTAACGGTGGCTGAATCTGACTATGTTGTCTAATTTTAATGGCGAGTGGTTCAATAAAAAGGGCAAATAAAATAGGGGATAACGGGCACCCTTGTCTAGTCCCACGTTGTATTTGAAGATGTCCGACACACTTTGAGTTTATAATAATATTAGCCTCAGAGTTTGAGTACAGCCTTTGAATTAATGAAATAATTTGAGTGGGTACCTTATAACTAGATAAAATTAAAAAAAGCGTGTCCCAAACAACCAAATCAAAGGCTTTTTCCGCGTCCAGCAAAAGAATAATGGCAGGGACTCTATTAGTTGTGAAATAATCAAGGGCCTCTGCTAAATAGTGTGTGTTTGTAGCCAGTTGTCGACCAGCCACAAAACCATTTTGGTCGGGATGCACCAATTTATTAATTACCCCATTAAGCCTATTAGCCAGTAGTTTTGTCATTATTTTATAGTCTGTGTTTAACAATGAAATTGGACGGTAAGCGTTTGGATTCTCCCTATCTTTATTTTTCTTAGGGAAGCTAACCACATTCCCTGCATGCCAAGTTCTGGGGATTTCTTCGCCCCGTAGTAAACCATTTAAAAGGGCCAAGAACTCCTCAGCAATGCATTTATAAAAGTCTTATAAAACTCAGCCGGAAAGCCATCCGGACCACAGGTTTTCCCTGTGGGGAGATTCTTAACAACGTTTAGAAGATCCGGCTTTGTAAATGGTTGAGACAATGCCACACAGTCCTCATCTGAAAGGGAAGGAATATCAAGGCCCATCTGGAACTTCTCAATGGTGACTGGGCATCTTAAAGCGTGTATAACATTGCCAGCAATACGATCTCGAGCTTGCCATGCCAGGATTTTTCCCATGAAATTACTTTCTTCGTAACTCTTCTGTTTATAAGACCCATATTCTATATCAGCCTTTTTTTAAAAGAACCCCGCCAGCGCTTTCTTGGCAGCTTCGAAGGCCTTCCTATTAGTATCCGAAGGGGCATACAAATAGGTAACTAAACACTTATGAACTACATCGTCCAATACCGCAGTTTGTTGTTTCAGAGCCCGTTTATCAGCTACCTCTTTGACAATTACCCAGCTCCTAAAATCGGCCTTAAATGCATCCCAGACTATTGCTGGGGTTGAAGACCCCTGATTGCGTTGATAGAAATCCATAATTTCAACCTGTGAAGTCTGTATCCACCCTTCTTCCGACAAAAGGCGGAGAAAAAAAATCCACCTTCTGATCTGAGGTAGGTGAACTGTAGAGTGGAGCGAGATTTCCAGCAGCAAAAGGGCATGGTCTGAGAGACCAGAATGCTGGACCGATTGAGATCGATAGGACAATGTTTCAGAGATCAAAAAAAAATCTATGCGCAAGGAACGTTTATACCGCGAGGAGATACAGGTATATTCCCTCACATCGGGGGTGTTTGTCCTCCAGGGATCACATAGCGCCAAAACCTTAACATAATCTCAAAAGGTCTTTGCTACTTTAGGTTTGTACGGTCTTTTGCCTTTTACGGTAGTGTCTAGAACTGGGTCCTGAAGAAAGTTGAAGTCCCCCCAATAACAATTTTCCCTGTCAGCTGCAAAAGAGAATGAAACAGGCCTATGTAAGGGGCTGGATCGTCCGTCAGAGGAGCATAAACACTAACAAAAATGAATCTCTCCATTGCGACTACACACTGAACCCAGCACCAACGCCCCTCAGGATCAGAAAAAAAGTCCAGTGGTTGTGCATTCAGGGTTTTAGCTAGAAAAACTGCCACCCCTCTATGAGCCGCTGAAGCTGCCGCAAGCACTTTAAAATCAGCTATTTTTTTAAACATTTAAAAGCCCGAAACTTTATTAAATGGAATATGGGTTTCTTGAAGAAATATAACTGAGGGATTAAAAGCAGATACCCTCTTTTCAATAGCGGACCTTTTCCTATGATTATTTAATCCATTAACATTCCAGGATAAAAATCTTAATGGCAAAAGAGATTTTGTCATTTAAATAAATCTTGAGTTAGTGTGCCTATGGCCCCCCCTGACCTGGAGTAAGATACCCTAACCAATCGTAACAATCCTTTGCAGTGACAGAAACAGATCCTGATATTCATGCCTTTCCCCCCAAAACCCCCCTTCAGTGGCCCACACCTAGAGCCCTCCCGCCCGGACAACCCGGGGCCACATCCCTCCCCCACCCTATGTCCCACTTCTTCCCTAATGAGGTGCCTTGTCATAGCACCCTAGGCCTTAGAGAGAGAAAATTAGAATAGTCTGTCCATGCGCTGTGGCAAAGAGAAGAAAAAAAAAAGGGGGGGAGAGTCCCCTACAGTGATACTGTCATTTTTAGTATTAAATACATCACCTTGTGGTCTTTATTAAGTTCTTCCCACTTCTCCTCCCCCCGCCCCACATCCCCTTCCTCGTGCCGACTGCTCAGAGTTCTGAATTGCGTGCAGCAAGGTTTTAGCAGCGTCAACTGTATGAATAAAATTTGAATGACCCTGAAAAAACACTTTAAGTTTAGATTGTTGCACAAGGCCAGCCTGTGCCCCTGCTTTTTGAAAAGCTGGAATCATCTCTTTCAATTCTCTTCTTCGATGCGCTGCCACCACTGACATATCTGAAAAAATCTTGAATGCATAGTCCTCGGGAATCTGCAAAGTTTTGGTTCTAATTGCTTTCTGGAAGATCTGTTCCTTGATACGAAAGGCACCAAAGTTCACTAGTATAGTTCGAGGATATTTAGGGTTTAACGGTTGGATTGCAGGGACCCGATGGGCCCTCATACTTGTTAGATCCGGATACGTATCCTTAAGCCCTGTTAGAACATGACTTTTAATAAGATCTGTTACCAATTGCGTAACTATTTGACCGTTTTTGCGTCCTTCAGGGACTCCCGTAAATCGCAAATTTGATCTACGTGATCGATTTTCAGCGTCATCTAGATGGATCTGTAGATCTAGCATATCAGCTTGGCACTTTGCCAGAGATGGTTCTACCGTTGCCCGAGTATCCTCGAGATCAGAGACTCGTTGTTCGATAACTGTAATTCGTGAGTTAAGTTGCTGGATGTTACTACAAATCAGGTTCAATTGTGATTCTGTTCTCTGATTTGCGTAGTCCTGGGAAACTTTCAACGTTTTTAACTCACTTAGTATCTGCAGAAGTAAGTTGTCTGAAGGAACACTGGAATTTGTCATAACTGTCGAACCCTGTGAAGAAGCTCCACTTTGCTCAATAGGCCCGGCCGAAACAGTAGGAGAAGCAGTGGAGGAAAAAATGTGGGTAGAAGATTCAGTTACTGCGCTTGCCCCGTCTCTACTGATCAACTCCTGTGCTAACAGAGAAGCTGAGTTATCCACCTGCGGAGAGGGAGTGCAGCTGGTAATTGGTACCGGATGATCTTCCTTATGATTCCTCCCACCTCCAAACAAGGGGTAGAGGGGTCTAGATGAGGATCCAATGTTCGCTGTTTGATCGCAGACAGTCTCGGAGCTCCAACCGGGGATCGACTGAGTAAGCAATGGAGAGCCTTTAAATGACCCCGGGCTAGGATCCAAATCAGATGGTGGAGCCCTTGAATCATCAGATGGACAATCCAAGCTAAGGGTGGAGCTGGACAAGTTGGCTCCTGTGGGCGGTAAATTGAGAGGGAGAGGTGAAGCAAGACTGGAGGCTGAATCCATAACTGAAATTAAAGGGGGGACAGAAGCCGGAGCCTTGTGCAAGTGATTATCCGAAGGTGCTGGTCGCTTCTGTTTGGTAGTACGTGTTGCTCTAGGAACTCTGGCAGCAGAGTGGCCTGCATAGTGTGGAGAACGCCGCATTCCCCCCCCCCACCAAAAAAAAAAAAGAATTGAATCAAAATACAATAAGAAATTTACGAAATTTAACTAAGTGTCCAGAGGGGGAGTCTGCCAAGAACTCCACCTCTAAATTCGTATTTTAGCAATGCTTACGAGGGTCACAAAAAAAGGGAGGGGGGTAGACCTCTTGTGAAATTGTAAAGCAGTCCTTCACCTGCCTTAATACAGTCTTTTTCCAAGCCCTTTCACCATAAATACTCCTATAATACCGCCGAATACCGAAAAAAAAAAGAAAAAAAAAATCCCCTCTCCCCCCCCCCCTGTGTGCCAGGTGAAACGAGCCCTGAAGGCTGGGCAAATCAGCAGAGTTTTTAATCAACCACAAATGTCTTACCGCCAGGCCCTTCTCGCCTAGTGCTCAAGTCCCAATGTGCAGAGCGAAATCCTCTTGAAAGAAAATCTCGATGCAAAGTTATAACTTTTACGCCCACAGAGCCTTAAGAAAACCTTGGATCGTCGCCTCTGCTCTACAAGAAAGCGTTCCTGGAAACCACCTTGGCTCGGGGGTTGGTTTCCGTGCCTCCGATGAAAGTTCTGCGAAAGACTATCCGGGGCTTCCTAGGCCCGATAGGGAGCTTCGCGTCCGCGTCCCCAGCAACCAAAATCCATTATGAGAAGCCGCTCGGAGGGCTTCCGCATTCCAACAGAATTGTCAGGAACATCCAGCGAGAGACGCCTTACTCGGCGTCCCTAGCAACTCGGCTCAGAGGCGGCTTCCGCATTCCTTGACCGAGCCGCAGCGCGTCTCGTCTTGGCGCGCTCTCTCTCTCTTTCCTCGCTCAGCAGCAGAGCATGACGGGAGCTCTCACGGCCATCCCTCTCAGGGTTGTTTTTATTTGACTTTGATGAAAACAAGGTTAGTGCTGGTGTCAACTGTGTACAAGAATATAATCACCTAAGAAGTTTTTAACTCCTCATTTAGGGCAGTACCATGTTTCTGAGAAACGTGTATTGTGCCCTATGGTGAAAATTACAAAACAGTCCACAGACCCTCAAGAAGAGAAACCACAAAAGGGCAAGACAGACACTGCTAAGAAGAGAAAACTGCAAAATTATATTGAAATGGATGGATACCAGTTAAAAAACAGTTCAGGAGTCAACTGCTATGCCAATGTCGTTCTCAACGTACTATTTAATTTACCCCACATGTAAACCAAATTGAACAAATGTTAGCTAAGAGAATGTATTGTGATCTATATACTTTGCTGCAACGTTTAAAGAATGACAGAACTGTAACACATTCTGCTTCAGTAATCCAAGATCTTTTAGACATATGTACTGGATCTATAATATTTACTCTAAATACTCAGCAAGATGCCCAGGAATGTATTATGGTGAAGTTTGGTGTTTTAGAAGAAGAAGAAATAAATGTTGAGGATCTTTGACTCATTTACAAATGGACCCATGAGTGTAAAGACTGCTCTTACACAGCTACTACTGACATTGACTGTGAACGATTTCTTTACTTAATGTTACCAGATTGTAAAGCAGTACATTTTGACAAATTGTATAAAAATGCTTACCAAAACATAATCTGCCCAGGCTGCAGATCAGGCCTTGCACCTACATTATTTATACGAAGAAAAGGAAAATATATCATTGTGATGCTGCAACGATGCAGACCAGGTGGTTCCAAATTTCAAACTGAAATTACAAACTTCAAAGGTAGACACATATCATTTTCAGAAAAAACATTTACTACTTTGGCTATCATCTTTCATGAAGGTCTGAATATAATCTCTAGATGCTATACTGTGTATTTGAAGACCAAAAGTGGATGGACACAATGCAATGGCATCAACCTAAAATACAAACAGAAACTCCCCTTCAAACTACCAAATTCCTATCTTCTTTTTCTCCAACAAAAGTTCTAATGAAAAACAATAACTAAAGAAGTGAACACAGTGTTTCCTATACATGGTTTATCTCTTTTATACATAGTATTCAGCTTATTAAGGGCAATGTATTTGAAAAAGATGTTCAAATCTGAAGAAAATGTTTTAAAATTCCATAGAGAGCTCAATATAAAAAGTCAATGAAATAGAGGCAAATGACTTTCTGAAACTGGAAGGATATTCCAATTACACCAGCCTCAAATTAAAACAATGCAATTAATTCTAAACAAAGGAAAAATACTTCTTTTGTTTCTCAAAGCAAACTTCTACATGCTATCTAATGAAAAATTCTGCTGTATATGTTTATATGAACATGGATTATCAACACTGTAAACATCATTTGGCCTAGCAGGTATGATGTTTTCAGTTGGATCTGTAAAATCCAAGAGTACTTCAGATTATTTTCAGATACTGTGCCAGATACAATAACTGAAGAAAATTGTTACAAACAGCTTGTTTAGATTATTGTAGTAACTCTACCCAAGGCTAGTAATTAATGAAATGTAGTGAGTGCAAAGTATAGTGTCACTTATTTCTACTGATCTACTGTGCAGCTTTGGGAGTTTTTCACAATCAATTGATTGTTTTTTCCCCACTGTTTGAAGATGATGCTTTATACTTCATTTATAGAAGACCTCCCTCAGGCTCTAAATCCACCAGGAGGTTGAGTCCCTTCTGGTGGCACTGTCCTACCAGGATGGGGAGAGGAAGCTGATGAAGCATGACACTATTAGGTGTGTGAGGGTTCCTCTTCCACAAACGAATGATCCCCCAGTGGATAAGACCCAGCACTTAAACCTCAGTGGATACATTCTTAGAAGGGTAACCAGAAATTGATTTCTCTATTTGTAGCAGTCATAGTTGCTTGTGTTTTTTTGGGTGCTTTATACAAATCATTGTTTAAGATAAAAAGTATATATCTTTGTAGAGTAAAGCAATCAAAATTATATATTTACTACAGTGCAATGTATTTTTAGAATGTAAGCCATCAATATTGTTATATTTCTCTACTTTTGAAGATTAAATACTAATATATTTTTATCTTCTCTTTTCCAATAGCAGTAGTAAGTCGAACAACATTTTCTGAACAGAGTTCTTCTAACATACACATATTGGTTATGGATATGTACGGATAGTGTTTTTAAATATATAGGCCCTCATTACGAGTTTGGCGGTCTGTAAGAGTCCACAATGAAGACTGCCAAAAACAGCCACAAATCCAGGAAGGATGCAGTCCCACCACCAGCACCACCACACCAACATCTTTGTACCCACCATGTTACAATCCACAAATCAGCACAGCAGTCCTTCCATGATGGAAAACCATTGGCTGTTCGAACCGCCGTGGTCAGAATACACTCCTGTCAGAAAAAACACCACAATGGACGATTCGAAGAACCCACACCTGACACACATACACCCACCAGACACACCCACACACAGCAGTATATAACACACCCTCACACAACGCACAAGCCTTTGCGACTAAAATCACAGATCAAGAGATGAGAGCAGCCACTGGCCCTTTTGGCAGGTTCATCGCCAGACTTTTTGCCTTCTTCCTCCTATTTGTTCTGACCTCCTGTTATTGGCTCTAGGACTCTGAGCAGTTTATCACTGCTGATCAGTCCTAAAGTGCAGGTGCTCTCCCTTCTAAAGTTGGCATGATTGGCTTATACCTAATTGGCACATTTGATTTACCTGTAAGTCCCTTGTACAGTGGTATCTCTATACCCAGGGCCTGCAAATTAAATGCTACTAGTGGGCCTGCAGTGCTGCTTGCGCCACCCACAGAAGTAGCCTTTCAAACCTGTCTCAGGCCTGCTAGCTCAAGGCCTGCATGCACAGTTTACTGCCACAAGGACCTGGCATCTAAATTGACTTGCCAGGACTAGAACTCCCCTTTTACCACACGTAAGTCACCCCTAAGGTAGGCCCTATCTAGCCCTATAGGCAAGGTGCTATGTACTTGGAAGGCAGGACATGTGCCTGGTTGCGTGGCCTGTCCTGGTATTGACAAACAGCCTATTTGGTTTCTCACTGCTGTGAGTGCTGCTTTCTCATAGGATAGCATTGGAAATGCCCTGCCTTATGTCTAGGGGGTATTGTCTAATTTATGAGGGGTAGCGTAGGCATGTTTGGTATGGTTGTAATGGTAGTGAGAAATTATGCTTACTGGTGTAGGTGGATTTTTTATTACAAAAATGCCACTTCTAGAAAGTGAGCATTCCTCCGTGCTTATAACCCTGGTGTTGTGCAACTTGACTCCAATCCATGTCTGGGCAGAGTGACAGTAGGGCTTTGTGCATACTTTTCAGACAGCCAGTATACAGGGAGGGTGGAGGTGTCACAGAGGTTCATCTGCATATTGATTGAATGGTCTTCCTGGGCTGAGAGAAGAGGAGGCGGGGCAGGCTTGCATCTGTAAAGGCTGTGCCCTGGCCTCACACAAAGGGCTTGTTTACTCCCAACTGATGTTTGGAGCCTGTACTGAAGGAGAGAGGGGACATTCCCATAATCAGTTGTAACTGGTTGGAACCTTCTCTCCTCCTCTTTGTTAAACCTTTGTAAAACTGGGTATAATTACAGGGGACTTTTCCCCACAATTTGGAGACACTCTGGATACTTGAACATGCTTCTAACTGGACACAGAATGCTGCTGGTGGGACTCACCAGGAACCGCCTTGGACTGCTGATGTTGTGCTGACCTGTGACCTGTTTGGTCACTTGGAGGAACTGCCACTGTCTGCATCCCCTTTGTGCTGGCCTGCTGCTGGGCCCTGCTGCCCTGTGCTCCATCTTTTGTGTCCCCCAGAGGCTGGGTGGTTGGGCCCCTGCCATCACCTGCTTGAAGCGCACAAGGAGCGCTTCATTTTAACTGCATAGCGCCTAGAGAGTGTGCTGTTTTAATTGTCTTCAAGTGCCTTGAGAGTGCTTTTGTTTTATATAAATTGCTTCGCACTTCAGGAAGCGATTGGATGGCTGGGATCACCGCCACGCCCTAGTCGTTGACAAAGCACGAGCGCATCGAAAGGGAGTGTGTCCTGTGTCCCCTGGGCACCACAGAGTGAAGCCTGGAGCGAGCACGCTCCTAGTGGTGCCCCTGGGGCAAAGCATGTTCTGAGGAGGGCCCCCGAGGCACCAACCAGCCCTAACTCCTGCCCAGTCACGGCTGTGGCCCGGGAGGGCTGTATTGGTCTTGCTCATCAGGTCGGGTGCGGGCGAGCCAGCTGGTGCGGACAGGATGGGCGGAGAGGAGGCCTCCCTGCTCCACTGAGGCCCCGAGTGAGTTGCGCTGTGCAGATGGGCAGGGAGAAGGCCTCATCTGAGGCTCCCCTACCCACTGGGCACTCAACCTGGTTAGGAGGTCACGGGATGGGGAGGAGGCCTCATCAGAGACCCTCCGTACCGCTTGGCCCCCTTATTCTGTTTGTGGACCTCTGACCCCCCCCCCTTGGGATGGCCGGCCATGGCCCAGGTGGGCTACAGAAATTATCTGTTTGAACACAGACCCCAGGAGGGGCCCCGGTATAAAATTGGAGGGGGAGCATGCCACCCACCTCCCCCAACTATAAAAGAGCCCACGTTGGGGCATGGAGGCGCGCTGGGGCCCCCTTTTCTTCCTATTGGCACTGGAGATGTCTATGACATGTAGAGGCAGGTACTTTGGGTAACAACCTAATCATTTGGGGTCTTCTGAGGCTGATATGTTTCCTGAAGACTGGCCATATACTTTTCTAATGTTCCTTTTATGGGCATGCTGGAAATGTTATGCTAACCTGTTTCCTTTTATGATGTACAATATGCTTGCTAATGTTCCTGTTATGGACATGTGTGCTGGTCTGTGTTTATGACTTGCAATGTATTTCCTAATGTTCCTGGTATGGGCATTTATGATACTTTTATGACAAGTGCATTTCTATAGTAATGTTTTCCTGACTACTGCTTATGTTGCAGAATAATGAGTAGCCTTTGTGTTATACGTGACTACTGCTGATTTCTGCAGGGTACCAGTACTGTGTAATGTTCTGACAACTGCTTGGGCAGCAGGGTATTACTGACATGTTGTGTTTGGTCCAATGATTTTGTGTACAATACAGTTTATTATTATATAACTTGCTGCTGTATTTCCTTTCTGGTGGGAATAATGCGTCTCTTGTGTTGTGTGTGTTGTGCAAACGCGTTGCACATTGCCTCTGGGATAGGCCTGATTACTTGTGCCAAGCTACCAAGAGGGTGAGCAGTTGTTATCTTGGGTGTGTAACTCTCTCACCCTGACTACAGTGGGTGGGCTCTGCCTGGCTTAGGTTCATACCCTAGCAAACCGGAAATTCCATTTCTAACATCACCAACACTATACAAACATCACAACTACACACAAACACTACAACCTTCCAGCACCCACAACCAAACACCTCACCACACCTATCAACCCGCACTGCTCCCTACACACACAACACTCATCCGCAGCCACAACACAACCAACATGTCCCATCAAAAGCACCCAATCTCCACTGACGAGGAGCTGCAGGTCATGGTAGATGAAATCATCAGAGTAGAGCCACAACTTTTAGGAGCACAGGTACAGCAAACCTCCATAGCCAGGAAAATTGAGTTATGGCAGGGAATCATCAACAGGGTCAACTCAGTGGGCAACCATCCATGCACAAGGGCGGACATCAGGAAGAGGTGGAATAACCTTAGGGGGAAGGTGCATTCCATGGCGTCCAGGCACCAGCAGGCGGTACTGAAGATTGGTGGTGGGCCCCCACCTCCTCCTCCAGACTTCACATCATAAGAGGAAAATGTCTTGGATATCCTGCATCCTGAGGGCCTGACTGGCATACCTGGAGGACTGGACTCTGGTGAGTAACTAACACTTCGGTAGCACTAATTCCTCCTGTCCAAAATATTTCCTCATTACCCTACTGGACAGTGATGACCTACCCGGCCCATCTGCAAACCCTGGTCAGTCTACCACTCCTTGACTCACCCTGCCCACATCAAACCCACCCCACCCTGTGGCACCACCAACTCAGCCAACCCTTCATCCCCAAACCTGTGCCCCAAGGACTGTTCAATTAATTGTGTGCCCCACAGTACAGGGACCTGAGTCGACGCATCACACCCAAGACAATGAAGGTCCTGGTGGAACAGGGCGTAGGCACACCATGTCAGGAGCATACGCACATGGGGGCAGGGGATGTGGGAGGGAACCTGTGGGCCAGAGGATGCAGCAGCCTAGGGAGGCCTCTGACCAGGATGCCATCTTCTAAGTCCTAGGAGCATATCAACTATCCCAGGACAGGATGGACCAGATCTTATCCATGTTGGGGGAAAACCAGAGGCTGCAGAGGGAACACCACCAGGAGGTCATGCAGCAGTGGCAGGCCTACAATGACATTATGGCCTCCATTGCAGGGGTGCTCAGGGATCTCACCACATCACACCTGACCCCTCAACATCTGCGGCTGCTGGTGGAAAGGAGGCCTTGCCAGGAGAACCACAGGACCCTCCCTCTGTAGCTGAAGAACCCCCCGCAAACATGGACGTACACCCAGACATCCATCTGGAGCAGATGCCAAGACCAAACCCACTGCCAGGAAGTGACCCTCTCCTGATTACTCTCCCTTGTGTGCCACTGAGACACCCTGTTGACTGTTCAATGACATTACTCCATTTTCCTATGACCTATGGATACTGGACCTGTGCTACCTACAGCTGTGCCACCTACTCTGAGGATTCCATCTACCATGACCCCACTCATCACCTGTTTGTCACTGTATGCACAATAAACATTCTAGATCACAGCTACTGTTTTGTGCCTTTATTTGTACATATACAAATGTTTGGTCTGCAAAATGTAATGTGGGTATGGCCCCATAAACCAACAGGCAGTGTGATGGACCGCAGAGGGAGGCATCTTCTGCAGGAGACACAGTACAATAGAAAAGTCCCATGGTAGATGTAAAGGAGTCACTAGTACAACCACACACCAGAGTATTTCCACTAGTCCAACTTGAAAATAGAACATAACAGAGACTACCATCAGGTCAGTAGGAATGGTACTACACAAACACATATGCAGTACATAGGTGTTGTGCCCAGTGTAGATAGCCAACTAAACAGGGAACAACAGATATCACATCTCAGGTAATACATCACAAAACCCTGTAGCTGGCATCTGTCATGGGCTAACCAAATGATAATGAACATGAATGGCTCAATCTATTGGTACGAGAGCCAGAGATTAACAGTATACGGTTACTCAATGGTCTGACATTAGAACAGGAGAATGCAAGGCACACAACACATTACAGGCCTGTCTATGAATCTTGCAAATTGCAGAGAGTAGACATGGCAGAGTTGATACATTTTCAGTCAGCACCTTACATGCATTTAGTCACCTCACACAACACACACATAGGGACAGGAACACATTACACCACCACTGACAATTCAAATCAGGAGGACCATTGACCTCAAACTATGTTGAAATAGTACACCTGCAAATACACACACAGCATCTGTATGTTACTGGAAGTACTGATTGATGAGCTCAGCCCTAACGTCAGCTGCACCGTTCTCTTCTGCCTCTTCATCACTTTCTACATCTGCTTCAAAAGCCACTTGTCCAGCTGCCTCCTCATCATCAGCTACTAAGGGTATCTGATGTCTCAGGGCCAGAGTGTGGAGCATTCAGCAGGCAACTATGATCTGGCATACCTTTTGGGGACTGTAGATGTCCAGAGATGTCCAGGCACCTAAATCTGACCTTCGGGACCCCATATGTCCTTTCTATCAAAAGCCTCATCCTGCAGTGGGCCTCATTGAAAGGGTGTTCCCCTTCAGTGGCAGGGTGCCTCACTGGTGTCAACAGCCAGGGAAGGTTATGATGGCAAGAGTCACCTGTGTGCACAGAGGTAGGACCTGTTACAATACAGGTACAGGCACAGGGAAGATTGTGATGATATGTGCTATAACAGAAACAGACATCTACATGTCTGGGCTAAGTGACAGGTTTAGCCAATTGTTGTACAGTGTGTGTGAGGTTAGAGTTGTTATGGTGCGTAGTCCAATTGGTGTAACAGCATGTGTGTTGGCATGGGAAGTGGTCCATGACGTGGTGCGTCTGCTCCAGTGACCTGTGACACTGCACTCAGTGTATGTGTTTGTATTTTTAACATGTGGTACATGGCCGATTGTAGATGCACTTAGCAGTATACTGAGTAGCTAGATATGTGTTTGTGTTAGCAGCTCTGGCTCTGTGATAGGGTCTGACTACTCACATGGCTAAACCACACATTCACAGAGTACACATCAGATGTAAAGTGTTGGGTGTCTGACTGGTGTGGCTAAATCTGAGTTGTCCTTAATAATGGCATCACTATATTGAGCGGCCAGACATGTGTAAGGACAGGTAGGTGGTGTGTGCTCAGTGACTGGAGTTGTCTTCACTGTAATGGACACATATTATAGAGTACATGGACTAATCAGGTGTTAGCACTGTAGACGCCTGCAGTGTTTTGTGATATCAGCTGCACATCCAATGAGTGATAGGGGAATGGAGAGGTAAGATGTGTATTCAGGCACAGTATTGATAATGCATCCAGGGCATGCTGTGCCAGCTTAAGAGGGCATTGGTTGGCATCATGGGGATGCATCTAGTAGTGCAGTCCTACTTAGGTATTGCTAGGTGTGAAGGTTGGCAGACTGGTGTGGGTACTAGTGGCATTTCCTGACATGATGCAGATCCAGCCACCAGTCCCATCTTACCCACAGTCACCACTATATCAGACCCTCAGACATCCACCCCAGTCACCATATCCGCACTCAACACAACCACCGACACCCCCACATGCAGTACATGTACATTACCTGAAGACACCACCACAAAAGACAGTCACCCATCCAGCATGGCATCTCCAGATTCTCCTCCCCACCCCCAAGACACCTAAATGCCCACACTCAACCACCAAACAGACACCCAGCACACACAAGCATTCCACACCCACAACTGCACCCAAGACACCTACAAAGACACATCTTATCACCACTCCCTCTCTCTCCACTCCCAAATCCTTTTGCCATAACCACCCCTGTGTGCCAAAGAAATGTTTTCCTTGTTCCCTACCCTTCTCCCACCCCGTGAGACCCCGGAGTGTTCTGTGTCCCTCCCCAAGTCCAGCCCTTCCACCTCCAAGCCTCCCCTGCCACTCCTGGTAGTGCCCATGCCCCTCCTCCTGCCAAGAAGTGGACACCCCCAAGGCCAAGGACCCCCCCCAAGCCCAGACCCAAGGACTCCCCAAACCAAAACCCAAGGACCCCCCTCCCAAGCCCAAACCCAAACCCAAGGATCCCCCTCCCATGCCCAAACCACCCCTCCAACCCTCCCCTCACCACTGAGGTTCCTGCCTGACCCTTTGATGCACCTACCCTGTGGAGGTCATTTTGCAGCCAGGAGTCAAGTTGGGGCACAATGAGGTGCCTAATGTGCCTTTGGAACCTCTGACATTGGACTGGCCTATGAGTTTTTATTGTGCACAGTTTCTATTTTTTTTCACTATATCATACATCTGCGCCAACAAGATTTTGGCATCTATCAAACATTACTTGTCCTACCTTTCTTTCTTCATGTCAGATTTGTGTTTGTAGTCCTTAGTTTGTATGTGTGTATTTTGACTGTGCGTGCTGTTGTGCATGGTCTGCATTTGTGTGTGAGGCCCTGCCATCAGTCCCACTGTGAAGGGTGTGTATTGTGTGTGGGATGTGATTGTGTAATTGCATGCATGGGTGTAGCTATATTGTATATTGTTTGTGGTGCAATGTGTTGTGGTGGTGTTGTGTGCCAGTGTGTGGTTGTTATGTGTGCATCCGTGTGTGTGGTGATGGCTATGGCATATGCGTTGTGTGTTGTGTGGGGGGAGTGGTGTGACATTTGGTATGTTGTATCTGTGTGTGATGGTGTTGAATGGTTGTGAGTTGTTGTTTCGTTATGTTGTCAGTATGTGTTGTCATGTGTAGGTGTGCAGTGCAATGGCTTGCCAATGCTTTCGTATATTTGCAGTTCTGATGTCATTGACTTGGTGGTGTTGTGTTTGTGTGTGTTAGCCAGTGGTGGTGATGTGTGTGCGGGGTGGTGTGAGGTTGGCGTGTGTGTGTTGTCATTGGTGTGTGTATTTTTGGCATGCATGTGTGTGGTTTGTGTGTGCGTATGTAGCTATGTGTGTGTTGGTATGGGTGTGCGTTTGCATGTGTGTGTGGCATCGCAGCTGTGTGTGTTGTGTGTGAGTGTATTTTAATGGCTTTCCCTCCAGTGTGTGCTAGGTGGGTGTACTGACGGTTGTTGTCTTCGCCATCGCTGGTTTCAGAGTCACAGTGTGAGCAGGAGAAGTGGGAGTACTGACGGTTGTTGTCTTCACCATCGCTGGTTTCAGAGCCACAGTGTGAGCAGGAGCAGTGGGAGGACTTTGAGTTCTGGTTCCATGGCGGCTCTAAACGTGTCTGTGTTCCTGAACGTGAGTGTCGCATTTTATTGAGTTCGTTTTCGCCAGGGTTTTTCTGGCAGTGCAACCACAGCAGAAACCTTGGCGATGTGCAGCCTTGTAATGTGTACGGTGAAAACATTGTCCCCGCTGGTCTGAAGGTGCCTACCTCTGTCCACGGCGGCCTGACCGCACTGGCAGTACAGGCGGTATATTGGATGTAAACTGTTGGCAAGACCGCCATGGTCATAATATGATGGTCTTCCCGCTGAGCCGTTGGCAGTACGATCGCCACCGCCAACATGGCGGTCCGGGTACCGCCAAACTCGTAATGAGGGCCTTAGTGCTCATGCCATGCATTTCAATTAGCTTCCTATGTTTATATCCTATTTAAATGTTATTACTTATACACCACTCATAATCTCAGTCACTCACCCATGCACTCTTCCACTCAGTCACTCAACCATATATTAAATGATACATTCACTCACAAGTACACACACTGTCCCACTCTTACACTCACCCATACATGCAGTTATACACTCGGACGTTCACCCATACTTGTACTAAACCACTCTTTCACTCACCTTTACACCAATGATATACTCATTCACTCGTTCATACATACCTTAATGCACTCACTCAGTCACTCATACACCCAGTAACGTATCTAGTCACTCACTGAATGTGCACATTAGTGCACCCACTCACTTATTCATACATGCACTTATACATTTACTTAGTCACCCATTTGTGCACTCGTACACTCAATCAGCCGCACATAGTCATGTATTCATTAACTCATCTCATACAAGTACTCATCCACTCAATCAGTCATACACATACTCATACACTCAGTCACCCAGTTATGCATGCGCTCATGCACTCACTTGCCAATACATATACTCATGCAGTGAATCAATCACCTATACACACAGTCACACACTCAATCACTCATTCATGCATACACTCAAGCTCTTACTCATTCAGTCATACATGCACTCATGCAAGCAGTCACTCACTCATAGAGGCACTCATGCAGACATACAATGACCCATATACTCATACACTCAGACTATCACTCATGCACACACTCATGCACTCACACACTCAACCATATATGCACTAATGCACTCAGTCAATCATCCATACACATACTCAGACATTCAGTCACTCGTTCATACATACACTGAAGCACTCACCCATTCACTCATATATGCACTCATGCACTCACTGACTCACCCATACAGGCACTCATACAGTCACTCAACCACTCATACACACATTCATACACTTAATCACTCACTCATGCACACTAATGCATTCACAGTCACTCATTCATGCACTCACTCACTCAACCATACATGCACTGATGCACTCAGTCAATCATCCTTACACGCACTCATACATTCAGTCACTCACTCATGTACACACTGACTAACCCATATAGGCACTCATTCACTCAGGCAATCACCCATACACATTCATACACTCTCTCACACATGCACACACTCATGGACTCACACAATAACTCATAAACATACTCATACGCTTAGTCACTCAGTCACACATGCCCTCATACAGTCACACATGCACATATGTATTAGTCAGGTCCTCACTCATTCAATCATTTATGCACGCATGCACTCACTCACTCAACCATATATGCACTGATGTACTCAATCATCCATACACACACTTATACACTCAATCACTCACTCATACATACACTCAGCACTCACTCACTCATACATACATCCACTTACGTGCTATATCAATTACCCATACACCATTTTTAGACATATACACAACTACTGCACTGCGTTTCTCATCCATATATCCACTTATGCATACTTTTACTAATTCTTCCTCATACAGACACACATACACACATATAGGTCATCTTTTTTTAAACCAAGAAAGGATTTTCTTAAGAGAACTGTTTTTTTTTCCATTTTCTGGAACTTTTTTAAAAAAATTCTTGTGATTTTAAAAAACGTTTGTACATTTTTCTGGTATTTGTTTTAAATAAAATGGCAACTAGATCACAAACAAGGTCCTTAAAACTTCCAAAAACTGTAAATTAAAATGAAGAAGCAAAAGAAAGGAATATTAGCACATGTGCTTTTGCAGCATTTTTCATCAGAGTGACTGACTTCTCACCTACAGCTAGTATTTCTTTTTACAGTCAAGACAAAGCTCCCCACTCTATTAAATTCTGGAGCATCATCTTCCAACTGAGTATCTAACTCTGTGGCACAACGTCTCCTACAAATGGTCTTTAGTCCACTGAAGGTGATGTTTCCTCAACTTTTTGCTCCCTTACAGCTCTTACATACTGCCTGTTGTGATACGCCTTGAGATGGTAAAACATAGCTGTTGTTGGGCATGAATACGTTTTGCTTGATGCCCTTGAAAGTATGTTTTCACAAAGTGTACATTTAATCAGTTTGATCAATATATTCTCCTCTCCTGAAGGGATTACAAAAACTTCCAGACAATTGATTGCTTCTTCTCCGGAAGTTCTACATCTGAAGAAGATTGCTCATCTGGCAGTTCCTCTGAGTGCTGAGAAGCACTAGATGCAATTTTATTAACAAATAACCAGTAAAAGTAAACACAATTTACTGAAAACAGCAGTAGAGTTAGCAGAGACAAAAACAGCTTCCTCTCCCATTGAAGGCTGAAACCAAGTGGGAAGACTGGGTGTGGTCTTCCTTAGAATGTAACGAATTCTGTGTTGACCAATCAAATCCCCTCATTTCGAGATCACGTGACTGTTGCGATCAATGTCGTAATCACTGCGAATGACGTCATGAATAAAAAAACAATAAGCAAAGAACATCTTTACATTTCAACAACTCACACTAATAACAGTGTCTACACTACAAAAATAAAATACTGATATAAAAGATTAGGTAGAAAATCTGTTTATAAGTAGTTCTGACTCCCGAAAACAAGCTAACATTCCTATTTATCGTGAGCAACTCACTGCCCGACGATTAAAAAAACAAACAAAAGAGAAGTTTTTCATTAAAATAAGACCCACAGACAACATTTTCTATAACTGAACATTAAAGCACTTATGTCAAATGTTGAGCAGGAACTCAGTTTACAAGTACTTGAAACTTGCGGTAAATATGCTAACGTCACGATTAATCACGAGGAATGCAACCACTGACAACATTGCGATTCAACAAACCAAAACAAAGAGAAGTTTTTCAATTAAATAACACCCACAGACAACATTTTCTATACCTGAATAATAAGGTACTTATGTCAAACGTTGAGTAGGAAATCGCTTTGCGAGTACTTGAAATATTTACAAAATACGACAAAGTTGCGATTAATCGCAAACAACCACACGTATGACAATGACGAGATTAAATGAAATAACACTAAAGAAAGAAATTCAGTATTAAATTACTCCTAAAATATATGCTTTTACTGCAACACACTGAAATACTATAATATGGATTACGTTGGAAATGTTTTTATATATACTATAAACAGGGCTTTATGTTGGATGAAAAGACTGAGGGGTCTCTCAAACTTGTGTGGCCAATGTAATTATGGGTATGGCTTAAAAACATGTATGCTAAAAATCTCTGCTTACAATAATGTGCTGATTGACTGGTGTTTTGCACCTTTTTTCAGTCATTGCATGCATAAAATAAATACGTCAAGTAACATTATACCTACAACAAGGCTGCACTATTCGCCTTGGCAGTGACTGTTAGATGCATAAGATAAATAAACCACATCTACTGTGTATAATATGCTTAAAATGGTTCAATTGTCAAATGAGACTATGAAAAAACGGAAACGACTCTCTTTAGAGTAGCCTCAAAGGCAGTGAAGCCCTTTGAGTTTGCTGTTTATTTTAGATTTTTTCCACTCCAAGAGTGAGGGCACAGATTGAGATACCAGTAGGGGCCCGTCTCAGCACCCAATTGTTAGAACTGCCAGTAATAAGTACCAGTAACACAGAGCCCAATAAAAGCCCTGATTAATAATTTTCTCAAAAAACATTGAATGTGCGATTAAACATATCCACCGCTACACCAATTTGTTTTTAAATATATATACCAGAAGGATTAAAAAAGAAACAGAATAGCTGAATACAAACCTGCAAGTTAAAAACAGTTAGTTGAATCAATATAATTTATATTAGTCTAAAATATTATGCAGTCACTAACAACTACTCACACAACTGAGTATTGCAGAATGAGGTACAACTGTGTCTGCATTAATAGTATTTCTGCCAGAGTAATTCACATTCAAAGAGGTTAAACCATTCATGTATACATCCAACTACTCCTAGAAAAAAAACAATCATATTCAAGAAGATATAAATAATTAATACACATGCTGACTGGTGTATAACCATTGCCTATGTCTCCTACATATACATTCTCAATATTACACCACTCACCCACTTACTCAGTCATTCAATCAAGCTCTCACACAGCCGTATACATACTCTTACACCTACTCAGCCACCTATTCAAACACTCATACAAACATTCAAAAAGTTAAATGACACACATACACCTATAAATACAGTCACTACAATACTGATATACTCACAGAGACACTCACTCGCACACTCATTACCCACACAAAATTCTAGATAAACGAATACATGCCTACTGACAAACTCATAGTATCGCTCACACACAGAGATGTAACAGTTTTGAAATACAAATGAAAAAAATATTACAAATTCACTGGAAAAATCAAATATGAAGCATGTGTTAAAGTTACAAAATAAAAATTTTAAAAACCTTAGATATTCACTGAAAAAACAAAGGTTACAGGGGTGTTATAGTTAGAAAATACAATTTAATTTTTTTTTCCAAATTTATAAAAAAAAAAAAGGTGACAGGGACGTTATAGTTAGAAAGTAGAATTTAAACATTTTTAGAAATTCACTGAAAAAAGCAAAGGTTACAGGGAAGTTTTAGTTAGGAAATAACATTTTGAAAAACATAGAAATTCATTAAAAAAAACAAAGATTACAGGGATGTTATAGTTAGGCTCACATTTGACACATACAAAACCAGAAACATTCAGCACTTATAGTTACCTCAGCTAACAATAACTGGCTCCCCCGTAATGCACTGCTTATGACCTCACGTTACATCACTCATGACGGTAACTGACATCACTGATGATAACACTCATGAGATCTCAAATGACAACACTGATGACATCATCCACAAAAAAACTGATGCAAGCACTCATACACCCATAGAGCCAATTGTACATCCAGACACACATATACTCACACACTCATTCATACACCTAAAAACCTACTGACATACACACTCACACAGACACTAGATTAATGATGCAGTCAGCATACATTCCTAAGTCAGCTAATCATACACCAACACAGCTACTCATACACCCACTCACATATTCATAAACAACACTAACACTTGTAGATCCAATTACAAAAACAAATAACATAACCACACACCACCAATATACACACTCACACAGCCATAGAAGCACTCACACACCCATACACTTAACTATCTGGTCACAAATACAACTCACTGTCCAAAAGAGACAGTACCACACTAAGTATATCACCCATAGAAAAACTAGCACACCCATTCAATCAGCACTACAATGACTGATACGCACAGTCAGTTACCCACAGAGATACTAACACACTTAGGGGGTCATTAAGACCCTGGCGGTAAAAACCACCTACCGCCGCGACGACGGCCGCCAAAAGACCATCGCCGCAGCTATCAGCCATCCGCCATAATATGACCACAGCCGGATTTCCGCCAGAAGTATGGCGGAAATCCAGCTGTGGCCATGCCAGCGGATGGCGGTAAGGTGGCGCTGCTGCCAGCAGCAACGCCACACCAGGAGACCGCCGCAGGACGTATTATGAGAATACTACGGCCTGGCGGTGTTCTGCTGGCGGACGCTGCTGCTGGCAGCACCGCCCCATCCCGTCTCCTGCTGGAGGACCCCCTGACTACAGGTAAGTCAGGTGCTCCGACGGGGGGTGTCATGTGTGTGTTTGGTGGTATGTGTGTCTGTCTGTGCGTGCATGAATGCGGATGTGTTGCATGTTGTGTGTATGTGCATGGATGGATGTGTGAGTGCGTGTATGTTGAGTTGAGTGAATGCATGTGTGCATGTATGTATGTAAGTGTGTGTGGAAGTGTGTGTGAATGGATGTATGCATGCGTCGATGAATGTTGAAATGGGTGTGTGTATGCGTGTGTGAAGGGAGAGGCATGTAAGGGAGGTCTGGAGAGGAAGGGGGTGTGGGAAATCTTGGGAGTGGGAGGGGGCGGGGAAGACCCCTATCAGTGACAGGAAAGGGATTTCCTGTCACTGATAGGGCCTACCGCCATGGTTTTTCGGCCAAGGATGTTACGAAAACCATCGAGGTAGGTGGGGTCATAATCCTGCAGGCGGGCAAGTGACGGCCGCCGGGCTGGAGAGTGAAGTCTCCAGCCCGGCAGTCGTTACCGCCGTGGCGGTCGGTGTGGTACATTGGCGGTTTGCTTTTAGCTAAACCGCAAATGTCATATTATGGAGAAAAGTACTGCCAGCCTGTTGGCAGTACTTTCCTCCATATTAACGCTGACCGCCGTGGTCATATTGACCCCCTAACTCACATACTGAAATCTACTCACACATGCAGTTACTCTCTCACACGTGCACTAAAACAGGCTGTCACCTATATTTATATTCTCTCTATACACCCTCTTACACACCTATACAGTCACTGACACCCACTCACACAACAATACAATAACTAACACATCCTCTAACTCATCCATACAAACACTCACACACCAACTCACTTACCAATGCACAAACTGACACATCTGCTCACTAACAGAAATAGCTAATCTAACATACATTCACTGTCCTATAAAGTCAGTGACATATCCACACAATCATGCAAAAAGCTACTGAGACATCCATTTACTCACCCGTACAGGTACTGAATCATTCCCTCTCTCACAGTACAGTTACAAACACAGTACACCAGTCTCCCACACAAGCAAACATGCATACACTCACATCTACAGCTACTCACACTCCCTCTCACACATCTATACAACCACTTAGACTCACTGGATGATATTATCAGTGATGTCATCAGTGATCATGTCATGAGTGATGTAATATGTGAGGTCATAAGCAGTGCATTACGGAGGTGCAAGGTATAGTTAGCTGAGGTAACTAACTGCAGAATTTCTCTGGTTTTCTGCATGTGAAATGTGAGCCTAACTATAACGCTCCTATAACCTTTGTTTTTTTCAGTATTTTATAAATATATATATATCTTATATATATACATACTTTAGAATACAATGTGTCACAAGCAAAATACATTTCCATTTTAGTTTTTTTTTTTGCAGCTGTCAAATAACTCCCAAAGCACAGAATGTCTAGACAGACGACCAAGTGGAATACTAATTAATGAAAAGCCACTCTGCGGTTTGTTTTGCACATCCAAATCAATAGAAAAGAATAATTGCAAATTAGCATCTGTCATAGACTGTGACTGACTTAAAATAAGGAATAGAATTAATAGCTTGAAAGTGTTTTTTGTGTACATCAACAATATGATGTTCTTCTCTCTCAAAAGGCACACACAATGCTGCTGTCAAAACAGCACTCTGAAAGGTGATAGGGCAGGGAAAGGCAACATAAAGAATAAAGTAATAATTAAGGTAATTAAAATGGGCCTCGTTCATTCGCAGAAACAAATCTTGTGTTCTTTATAAGCCTTTGAGGATCGTGATGTTGGAAAAGACTCAAAGTCAATACAATATCTGAGAGTAGGATAATATCAAAATACTTCACCTTCTGCTCCAGAATAGAACATGCTTCAGCCCCTGCACATCCTGCCCAGTAAGCAAGAGAGTTCCAGCTCCAGGTCAGGCTTTGGTATATGCACTGAGGCCTTGCTGAGTTCAAGTGTTGGCAGGTAGAGGAAATCGTAGGGCAGAGGCCTGTCATGCCCACTTCCACTGAGGCTCCTGGATATATATGTGGCTGTAATGGGCAGGGGCATTTTGAAATCCTTACTGTTAGAAATGGGGTCAGTCAGGTTACCCCCTGTCCAAGCAAGGACCCTCACTTTAGTCAGGGTAAAGGAGAATCACCCTCAGTTAACCCCTGCTCACCCCCTGGGTAGGGCAGGCAGGCTTAACTTCAGAAGCAATGTGTAAAATATTTGTACCAACACATACAGTAACTCAGTGAAAATACTACAAAATTACACAACACAGGTTTAAAAAAATAGGTACTATTTATCTAAACAAAATAAGACCAAAATGACAAAAATCCAACATATACAAGTCAAGTTATGAATTTAAAAAGCAAGAGTCTTACGTCCTTTAGAAAACAGTGAAAACAGTGCTAGCGTGCAAAAGTACCTAGGTAGCGTCAAAATCACACTACACAGGCGAGTGTGTGTCGGAAGAGGCCATCGATGCATCAATTTCTCACTTGCAAGAGAGACCGTGCATCGTTCCTCCTCCGATCGGGTCAGCGTGCGTTGTTTCTCCTCTCTCGCAAAAGAGCGATGCGTCGGTCTGTGCAGGCTTTGCATTGTTTTTCCGAACCCAGCGATGTTGCGTTGAAAATCCGGTTGCACGGTATCACAAAACTGCGCTGTGTGGGGTTTGTGTTGTTATCAGCCTCTGTTAGCGGGTGTTGCATGTCGTTTCCCCAGCCACGTTGCATCGATCTCCCAGCCGCGATGCAGGTGGAGCGTTGATTTCAGCCACAAAGCCAGTGGCGCGTCGTTTATCAGCTGCGTCACGGAAGGTGCATCAAAAATACCCCACACTGTGGTCTGTGCGTGGATTTTCAATCTTGGTCTGCCAGCTTCACCTTTCAAGAGCCCAGAAACTGGATAGGGCACCACTTGCAGGGCAGGTTTCTCAGCAAAGAGTCCAGCTGCAGGCAGGGGAAGTCTTTGATGGCCCTAAGACTTCAACAACTGGAGGCAAGCTCAGTTCAAGACCTTGGATATTCTTCACAAGCAGGAATGTACAGCAAAGTCCAGTCTTTTCCCCCTTTCACAGACAGAAGCAGCAACTGCAGGATAGCTCCACAAAGCACAGTCACAGACAGGGCAGCTCTTCTCCTCAGCTCTTCTCCTTGGCAAAGGTTCCTCTTGATTCCAGAGATGATCTCATTTTCAGGGGTTTTGGGTCCTCTTCTTATACTCCTTTCTGCCTTTGAAGTAGGCCTAATTCAAAGGAAAGTCTCTCTTATTTGTAAGATCCTTCTTTGCCCAGGCCAGGCCCCAGACACACACCAGTGGGTTGGAGACTGCATTGCGTGAGGGCAGGCTCAGCCCTTTCAGGTGTGAGTGACCACTCCTACCCTCCCTCCTAGCACAGATGGCTCATCAGGAAATGCAGACTACACCCCAGCTCCCTTTGTGCCACTGTCTAGTGTGAGGTGCAACCAGCCCAACTGTTAAACTGACCCAGACAGGGAATCCACAAACAGTCAGAGTCACAGAATGGTTTGAGCAAGAAAATGCCTACTTTCTAAAAGTGGCATTTTCAAACACACACTCTCAAAACCAACTTTACTAAAACATGTATTTTTAAATTGTGAGTTCAGAGACCCCAAACTCCACATGTCTATCTGCTCCCAAAGGGAATCTACGCTTTCATCATATTTAAAGGCAGCCCCCATGTTAACTTATGAGAGAGAGAGGCCTTGCAACAGCGAAAACCGAATTTGGAAGTATTTCACTGTCAGGACATATAAAACACATTAGTTCATGTCCTGCCCTAAACATACACTGCACCCTGCCAATGGGGCTACCTAGGGCCTAGCATAGGGGTGTCTTACATGTAAGAAAAGGGAAGGTTTAGGCCTGGCAAGTGGGTACACTTGCCAAGTCGAATTGGCAGTTTAAAACTGCGCACAGAGACACTGCAGTGGCAGGCCTGAGCCATGTTTACAGAGCTACTAATGTGGGTGGCACAACCAGTGCTGTAGGCCCACTAGTAGCATTTGATTTATAGGCCCTGGGCACCTCTAGTGCACTGTACAAGGGACTTACCAGTAAATCAAATATGCTGATCATGGAAATCCAATTGCACATACATTTTACATAGGAGCACTTGCACTTTAGCACTGGATAGCAGTGGTAAAGTCCCCAGAGTAACAAAAACAGCAAAAATAGAGTCCAGCACACAGCAGCAACCTGGGAAACAGAAGCAAAACGTTAGGGGAGACCACACCAAGGATGCCAAGTCTAACACGTGACCCCCAAGCTGAAAGTGGGGAGCAACTATCCAACCTCATGGGAGTTCTCATCACTAAGGCGGAAGAATCTGGACAGACCATCAGCATTGGCGTGTTCTGTGCCAGGGCGATGTTAAACCGTAAAGTCCATCCCCTGTAGGGAAATGGACCACCTCAACAGTTTTGGATTCTCACCCCTCATCTGCATTAACCATCTGAGGCGCATGTGGTCTGTCTGAACCAAGAAGTGAGTCCCAAACAAGTAGGGTCTTAGCTTCCTCAGTGCCCAGATCACAGCAAAAGCTCCACGCTCAATTGCACTCCACCTACGTTCCCTGGGAAGTAACCTCCTGCTAATGAAGGCTACAACCTCATATACCATGCTCTGAGCCGTCTGTTTGCACAAAAAACTCCTTGGAATAGTCAGGTGCCTTCAGCACAGGTGCTGTGCACATGGCAGCCTTCAGGGCATCAAAAGCGTTCTGACAAGCCTCGGTCCAGATCACCTTCTTTGGTTGCTTCTTGGAAGTCAACTCAGTCAAGGGGGTAACAAGTCAATGGGGTAACAATGGTGCCATACCCTTTGACAAACCTCCTGTAATAGCCAGTGAGGCCTCAAAAGGCTATCATCTCAGCCTGTGTCTTGGGGGGGTTCCCAAGGCAGAATGGTGTCAATTCGTGGCTGTAGGGGTGCAGAGGTGTTGCAAATGTTCCTCCCATGTGGAACTAAAGACAGCAATGTCATCCTGGTAGGCAGCACTGAACTCATCCAGTCCAGCCAACACCTGGTTGACAAGTCTCTGAAAGGTCGCAGCGGCATTCTTCATTCCAAAGGGCATCATGTTAAACTGGTAGTGCCAATATGGGGTGGAGAATACCACCCTCTCCTGAGTCCCTTCAGTCAGGGCGATCTGTCAATACCCAGAGGTAAGATCAAATGTACTTAGGTATTTGGCAGCTCCCAACAGGTCAATGAGCTCAACAGCTCGGGGGATGGGGGATGTAGTGCGCATCAGTCTTGGTGACCACATTGAGTCCCCAGTAATCCACACAGAACCTGAGTTCCGGAGTGGCACCAGGTGCAGCAGGCTTTGGGACCAACAATATAGGGCTGGCCCAAGGGCTGCTGGAAAACTCAATCACCCCCAACGCTAACATTTTAGAGACTTCGGGCCTGATTCTAACTTTGGAGGACGGTGTTAAACCGTCCCAAAAGTGGCGGATATACCACCTACCATATTACGAGTCCATTATATCCTATGGAACTTGTAATACGGTAGGTGGTATATCCGCCACTTTTGGGACGGTTTAACACCGTCCTCCAAAGTTAGAATCAGGCCCTTCATCTTTTATGTTATCCCTTACTCTGTCAGTCATTCTGTAAACTTTGTGTTTAACAGGAGGACTGTCCCCAGTGTCCACATCATGTGTACACAAGTGTGTGACCCGTGGGATCAGAGAGAACAGCGAGGCGAACCGACCCAACACGTGGCGACAATCCCTCTGGGGTCAGGGAGGGGGCGACGATCACTCCCTCCACAGACCCATCTTTTTCTCCAGCAGACAGGAGGTCAGGAAGCGGCTCACTCTCTTCATCCACCCCAGCATCTGTTGCTAGGAGCATGGACAATTCAGTCTGCTCAAAGTGTGGCTTGAGCCGGTTCACATGCAGGGCCCTTAAAGGGTTCCTGGGAGTCCGCAAGTCCACCAGGTAGGTGGCTTCACTCTTGTGCTCCACCACCTCAAATGGGCCAGTCCACATGTCCTGGAGCACCCTAGCCTCCACTGGCACCATTGCCCACACTTTCTGTCCAGGCTGAAACTCGACCAGAGTGGCATTCTGGTCATACCAGCGTTTTATGTCTTCCTAGCTTGCTTCTAGGTTCTCCTGTGCGAGATCCCTGAAGTGGGAAGTCTGGTTTCTCAGAGCCAGCATGTAACTGAATACATCCTGGGGGGGTTTACTAGGGGCTTTCTCCAAAACCTCCTTGACCACACTCAAAGGTCCCCTCACAGGGTTTCCATATAACAGTTCAAAAGGACTAAATCCAAGCCCTTTTGAGGCACCCCCCTGTAGGCAAAAGGAAGGCATGGCAAGAGGACGTCCCACTTACGCCTCAAGGCCCCTGACATGCCTTTCAAGGTGTGGTTGAATCTCTCAACCAGACTATTGCTTTGGGGGTGGTAAGGAGTGGTGAATTTGTACATTACCACACACTCCTGCCACAGAGACTTCATATAAGTAGATATGAAGTTGGAACTCCTATCAGATACAACTTCCTTGAGGAATCCCATGCGGGTAAAAACACCCATCAACGCACGACCCACCACAGGGGAAGTGACTGACCTCAGAGTAATGGCTTCTGGGTATCGGGTGGCATGGTGCCCCAAGACCAGGATGAACCTGTTGCCCATGGCTGTCTTGGGATCCAGAGGCCCCACAATGTCAATACCGACCCTTTCAAAGGGGTACTAACTATAGGAAAGGTTGGAGGGGGACCTTACATTTCTCTCCACTCTTGGCACTTGCCTGACAAGTTTGGCAAGACCTACAATGAGCATCTGAGTGCCTGCACATTAAGGGCCATTGGAAGTGGGTGACAAGCCGTTCAAAGGTCTTGTCCTGCCCCAAATGTTCTGCTAAAGGCACATCATGAGCCAACCGCAGTAGGAAGGTCCTAAACCACCACCACACAGCCTGACCCAGGCTCAGGAACCTTAGGCTCACCATAAAGCAGGCCGTCCTCCCAATAAATCAGGTGAGATCCTGGCTCCTTGCCAGCCTCCTGGTCTGCAGCCTGCTGCCGCAAACCCACTAGAGTAGGGCATGTCTTCTGTGCCTCACAGAATACCTGCCTGGTGGGTCCTCCTTCCTGCTAGCACTGTGACAGCTCAGAGACCTCACCCAGTTCAGCCACCTGTTCCCCTGTAGGCTGCAGTGCGTCACCCTCAGGCTCCGCCTCCTCCCAGGCTGTGGGAATTTCTGGGGCTGGTTTCCAGCACCCCCTGCCCTTTGTCTCTTTGGCGGTCCCCTGAGCCACTGCTTCAGGCTCCAGGGGCTCTCGACCACACTGACGGGCTGCTAATGCCCTGGTGGATACGCATTCTCTGTCCATTGATGGTCACCCGCTGCCTGTACTTTTTAGTGCTCCCAGGCACTAGGGTTCTCTGGACCATCTCACTGTCTCCTAGTGACTCAAGGGTCATTTCAGTTGGCTCCCACCCACCTGGAACCAACTCCTCCTCAAGCACTATACTAGCCAAACCCCAGGACTGTGCACCAGTGGGTGCGGGTGTATTCTTGGGGAATTTAGGGTCCCCGCTCACATGACCCAGCTGGTCACATGCATAACATTTACTTGGGGGACCACCTTCCCCAGGCTTCCCTTTGGAGAACCAGGGCTTCTTTTAACTGGGGGGCTGGGAATCCTTACTCTGAGAAATAGGTTGGGGCCCTTTAGAGAACTCCCCCTGTTTACCCTTACCCCTTTCTTCTGAGAGGGACCCTGCCCACCCTTGGCGTGGTCTCCCCCATACCTCTTCTGGACCCTGGTGCTCTCCCAGCGGTCCACTTCCTGTGTATGCTTCTTGGGGTCAATCAGCTTGCTGTCAATTAGGTGCTGGCGCAGCTCTGGAAAGCATAAACTGTACAAGTGCTCCCAAGCAATCAAATTGTAGAGCCCCTCATACGTTGTCACCTTCCTGCCCTTCAGCCAACCATCCAGTGACCTGCATAAAGAATCAACACATTCCAACCATGTTTGGGATTCCTTCCTCTTATAGGACCTGAACTTTTCCTTATACTGCTCAGGTGCGAGACCATACCTTGGCATCCTTCATGATGGAGTAGGTGAGTGCCTGAGGATCACCTAAGGATGTCTGAGTATCCCTCCCCTTTACCTCAAAGTGCTTCCACAGACCCCCCCCCCCATGAGCTTCAGGGACCAGATTCATATGGAGGGCAGACTCATACTTCTTGAACCACAAGAATGTGTCATCCTCCCTTTTGTAATCCTTCACAAGATCTTTTGGAATGTGCACCATCCTCTCAGGCTGCACTGTGATATTGCTTCCACCATCTCTACTAGACTGGCTCCTCTGATCCAGCTTCCTGAAGCTGAGCTCATGAGTCAGCAGTATCTTCTTCTCCTCTATGTCCATCCCCCTTTCTTCCATCTCCCTTTCCATCCTAAACTTTTCCAACTCCAGCTGGTGAGCCCTCTCAGCCTGTCTGTCCTGTAACTCTTCAGGAGTCAAACCCTTGGATGACCCTCTCCCTGGCCATAACAGGCCCACCCACTATACCATTGTGAATGGACTGCATCTCCTTCTCCTCCTCCTCTTTGTGTGCCCCTCAGCTTTCTTGGCTGTTACCCAGGCCCTCGGTGCCTTCTGCACTGCAGCTCCTACTTCCTGGTGGAGCCTTTAATGGGAAAAGCAAGGTTTCTGCAGAACTGCTTTAACTGGATAACTCTATAGCTCTCCAGTTTTTCTAGATCAAAAGTAGCTCTAGCTGATGCATCTCCAGACTGAGACATGATGAAGAGTTAAAAGTGCAAAGTTTCAAAGGCAGAAAAACAAGTTCCCAATGGAGTTTCAAAAAGTCAGTCGGGTTCAGCAAAATATGGAAGTAGAACAAAAAGAGTCCCAAAAGAGAAAAAGCAAAAATAACAAGACAAGTAGTATGTGGTCACGTAGTGGTCTGCACTGAAGACAGTAGTGTAAACGTAATCAACGTATGTCAGGTACAAATACAAATCAAATCCCAACCGCTGACCACCAATGTTAGAAATGGGGTCTTTGGTTGGCAGTCAGGTTACCCCCTGTCCAAGCAAGGACCCTCACTCTAGTCAGGGTAAAGGGGAATCACCCTCAGTTAACCCCTGCCCACCCCCTTGGTAGCTTGGCATGAGCAGGCACGCTTAACTTCAAAAGCAATGTGTAAAGTATTTGTACCTACACACACAGTAACTCAGTGAAAACACTACAGAATTACACAACACAGGTTTAAAAGAATAGGTAATATTTATCTAAACAAAACAAGACCAAAATGACAAAAATCCATCATACATAAGTCAAGTTATGAATTTAAAAAGCAAACAGTTTAGAAAACAGTGAGAACGTTGTTAGCATGCAAACGTACCTGGGTAGCGTCAAAATAACACCACATGGGTGAGTGTGCATCGGAAAAGGCCACTGATGCATCAATTTATCACTCGCAAGCGAGACCGTGTGTCGTTCCTCCTCCGGTTGGGTCGGTGTGCGTTGTTTCTCCTCTGCCGCAAAAGAGCGATGCATCGATCCGGACAGGCACCACTTGCCGAGCAGGCTTTGCGTTGTTTTTCGACGCCCTGCGATGTTGCATTGAAAATCCGGTCGCACGGTATCACAAAACTGCACCGCGAGGGGTTTGTGTTCTTATCAACCTCCGTTAGCAGGTGTTGCATGTCGTTTCTCCAGCTGCGTTGCGTCGATCTTCCAGCCACAATGCAGGTGGAGCGTTGATTTCAGTCACGAAGCCGAGGGCACATCGTTTATCAGCCACGTCACAGAAGGTGCATCGAAAAAGTCACTGCACGGCGGTCTGAACATGGCTTTTCAGTCTTGGTCTGCCAGCTTTTTATTTCAAGGGCGCAGGAACTGGATAGGGCACCACTTGGCAGGGCAGGAGTCTCAGCAGAGTCCAAGTGCAGGCAGGGGAAGTCTTTGATGGCCCTGGGACTTCAACAACAGGAGGCAAGCTCAGTTCAAGCCCTTGGATATTCTTCACAAGCAGGAATGCACAACAAAGTCCAGTCTTTGTCCCTTTCACAGGCAGAAGCAGCAACTGCAGGATAGCTCCACAAAGCACAGTAACAGACAGGGCAGCACTTCTCCTCAGCTCTTCTCCTTGGCAGAGGTTCCTCTTGATTCCAGAAGTGATCTAATTTTCAGGGGTTTGGGTCCTCTTCGTATACTCCTTTCTGCCTTTGAAGTAGACCTACTTCAAAGGAAAGTCTCTCTTATTTGTGAGATCCTGCCTTGCCCAGGCCAGGCTCCAGACACTCACCGAGGGGTTGGAGACTGCATTGTGTGAGGGCAGGCACAGCCCTTTCAGGTGTGAGTGACCACTCCGCCCCTCCCTCCTAGCACAGATGTCTCTTCAGGATATGCAGGTCACACCCCAGCTCCCTTTGTGTCACTGTCTAGAGAGAGGTGCAAACAGCCCAACTGTCAAACTAACCCAGACAGAAAATCCACAAAGAGGCAGAGTCACAGAATGGTTTAAGCAAGAAAATGCCTATTTTCTAAAAGTGGCATTTTGAAACACACAATCTCAAAACCACAAAGAAACTTTACTAAAAGATGTATTTTTAAATTGCTAGTTCAGAGACCCCAAACTCCACATCTATCTGCTCCCAAAGGGAATCTACACTTTAATCATATTTAAAGGCAGTCCCCATTTTAACCTATGAGAGTGATAGGCCTTGCAACAGTGAAAACTGAATTTGGCAGTATTTCACTGTCAGGACATATAAAACACATTAGTATATGTCCTACCTTAAACATACATTGCACGCTGCCCATGGGGCTACCTAGGGCCTACATTAGGGGTGTCTTACATGTAAGAAAAGGGAAGGTTTAGGCCTGGCATGTGGGTACCCTTGCCAAGTTGAATTGGCAGTTTAAAACTATACACAGAGACACTGCAGTGTCAGGCCTGAGCCATGTTTACAGGGCCACTAATGTGGGTGGCCCAACCAGTGCTGCAGGCCCACTAGTAGCATTTGATTTACAGGCCCTATGCACCTCTAGTGCACTGTACAAGGGACTAACAAGTAAATCAAATATGCGAATCATGAAAATCCAATTACACATTCAATGTACATAGGAGCACTTGCACTTTAGCATTGGATAGCAGTGGTAAAGTGCCCAGAGTAACAAAAACAGCAAACATCAACAACCTTTAAAACAGAGGCAAAATGTTAGGGGAGACCACGCCAAGGATGCCGAGTCTAACACTTACCAATGCAGCACTCAGTCTGTCTGGTCCACAGCTTTAGAAACATTCATTCATTGTGCATACACAAAGGAAACATTTAATGGGTGATGCTTAAACAAGAGTATTTTCATTTTTCCCAAAAACTGTAATGCGTACATCAGCATTGGCAGTAGTACGCCCTCATATAAATTTAAAAGTGATCCTATGCATTCAAAATACAGTTGTCTGCTGCAGGGTCAGGCTCTCATCATGAAACAGAGGATGGGAGCACAGTGTAGCGGTCTACAAATTTGTCTGCAGCCCTCACTTTCTTCAGTTTTCGACCTTCGATTAATTTCTTCACTTTTTTCTCTTTTTTTCCACTTTCTCTCTCTTCCATACACAATAGGGATAGTCATTTCACTTGTTCATGTTCTCAAAGGGGAAATGTTGGTGGTTCTACCAAGAAGCTGGTGGAGTAGCATAGATTGTGCTGCAACCCCTGAAGTCACAGTCATGACTATATTACAATAATGGAAAGTGGTGTACTCGAATTAAAACTAGAAACAATGTATTCATTGGACATTAACCTTATTAAATGAAATCCTCATGTTATTTGAATGTATTTGCATTAGAAATTCTAATATATTATTATTTGTGATTGGTGCACTAATGTTTACTGTCTAACGTTGAGAAATGTAGTTCTCAACCACACTTACATTCATGTATTAACAATTGTATTTTATTTATATTAATTGTAACATTAAGTTTAATTTGAGAGAATGTAATTAACATTGCTATAATTGTAGGAATAAATATGTGCACAGTATAATGTGAAATGTAATGTGTATTTGTGAAAACTATTTTAACATCAACATAATTAGACTAGGGGCGGAGCTTGCAAAGCAACAAGATGGCCGCAATTTAATTTGGCTCCCGCCGCCGCTACACAATCCTACATAATCCTACTGCCCTACTAAGACTTTGTACCCCAAGGCACAATTGATGCCTCTGAAGTGCTACAAAACAATAGGGAGCGAAGTTTGCTGTTGAAAGCGTGGCAGGAGAGCGGCGGCGGAGACGCGACCTGTGGAAGAGGAAAGTAGCCCGCCACTTGCTGTGGCTTGGAGGCCTGGGCTGGATGAGCCGCCGCCAAGACTGGTACGAGGCGTGAACTGGGGGACTGCCTAGAGTGAAGAGGTAAGCGAAAGTGACGCAGAGAGGGCTCAGGGGCCATGACTGCTGGCAAACCCAGTTGGACACTTGGGCAGTGAGTGCGCAGGAAGCTGACTGACGTTGACACTGCTCCGTTGCCGGTTGCTAGTAGAACAAGAGGCTGGGAGTCAGCTCCCTGGTGGTGATTGGACCCCCGCGGTTAGAAGCGTTGGAGAGGTGCAGGCCTTGCACACTCCCTCGGCGCTGCGCGCTTGCCGGTGGCCTGGGCCTTGGGGATCCTGGGCAGCCCTCCTTGGCGGGGATGACCCAGGGAGGCGATCGGCTCATTGCCCTGGTGGATACAGGGCCTGTGGTGAGAGTGGGGTGGACTGGGGCGCTTGGAACGATACAGGCTACTCCCAGGCATAGATGAGGGGTCCCCTGATCCAAGGATTGCAATATGGGTAAGACAGATAAATTGCACACTAAGCTGCAGTTTGAGGCACGGAATACCTCCAGAAGCAAAGACGGGCACAGAGAAGAGCTGGGAGTGGTCTCGGAAGACCAGGAGTCAGATGCTGAACCTGAGCTGCATCATATCCTAGCGATAATGCAGAGTAACTTAGCTACGATCAATGGTAAAATCGACTCACTATCCTACAGTATGGATAGAATTACTGAACAACTGGATAAGCAGGTGGAGCATGTGGATGAGGCTGAATGCAGAATCTCTGTGGTGGAGGACAAATTTAACAATGTGTCACAGGCGCAAATGCAGGCGGACAGGACAGAGTCTGCGCTGGGGGCGAAGGTTGAGGATCTCAAAGCCCGCTCTCGCTGATGCAACATATGAGTGGTGGGCATAGCAGAATCAAGAGCTATCGACAATATGGAACTTTTCAACTCCTGGTTAGACTACTAGGCCAGGAGACGTTTTCAGACATTTTTGTAGTAGAATGCGCCCACTGCTCATTGGCACCCAAGCCGCCCCCTGGAGCGCCGCCTCATCCAGTGAGAGCCAAGCTACTGAATTATAGGGATCACAATGCAGCCCTATGTAAAGCACAAGAACTTAAGACATTGCAGTACGAAGGGTCGGATATTTCCCGATACCCGGACATCACCCAACAGGTACAGGAGACTAGAAGATTGTCTGTGCCTATGAAACACCATCTCCAAGAACTTAATTTGGACTATCCCATGCTTCATCCAACAAAAGGATAACATCTCTGAATACTGCAATACTGCTCTAGCTGAAGTGAAACACATGGGAAAATATGCAGTAGCTCGTACTTATGGAGATGGGGAACACCCTGGGGTGGTGTTAGTGGCCCTGATGAGACTAACAGAGACTTGGAGGTGGTGCTGGAAGTAGAGACAGCAAAGGGACAATGTATCAATGACTCTCAGGGAGTTCTAAATAGCTTGAAAGACTACTTTAGGGAACAATACACCGCTAAGACAGCACATAATGATTTATGCATTATAAAATATTTCGCACATATCACAACAACATGGCTAACTAATGAAGGTAGAGAGCGCCTTATGTCTCTGCTGCAACCGACCAAGATTCGAAAAGTGTTTAAGGAATGGGCCTGGGCTCAGATGGACTAATGGTGGCATTTTATAAGACATACCAAGAGCTTCTTATTGCCCATTTGCAAACTTTGTTTAGTGAGATCACAACTGATGCCATAATGCCATCAACCATGAGGGAAGCTTTGATTGTCACACTGCTCAAACCTGGTAAATCTCCTTGGCACTGCTCATCTTATTGAACCCTATCTTTGCTAAATGTAGACACCAAAATATACGCTAAATCCTCGCAAACAGGCTGGCCCCCCTTCTTTCCCGACTGATCAGTCAAGAACAGTCAGGCTTTGTCGCGGATTGCTCCCTCACAATGAATCTCAGGACAATTTCTGGTACCCTGCAACAAATAGATGTGGCAGTCCGGGCAGTTGCGGTATTCCTAGACGCAGAAAAATCTTTTGACTCTGTAGAATGGAATTTCATGTTTGCGGTGCTGTGACGCATCCGAGTGGGAGATGTGTTTCTACAAATGGTAAGGACTCTTTACAATAAACCCGTGGCCCAGGTGAGGGATTAATGGCACCATATATGACACTATAGAAATTACTAGGGGAACGCAATAGGGATGCCCCTTGTCCCCTCTGGCGGAACCACTAACTTGCGCCATACACGAATACCATAAAAATAGATTTATCCATTTCCCTGGATACACTTTGTCGATTTCCACTTATGCGGATGACACCCTGATGTATATACAAGACCCAGAGCGCAATCTCACACCCTTACTTTGGGAGATAGTCCTATTTGGAGGTTGCTCCGGGTTAAAGGTAAATTGGAGCAAATCACTAATCTTCCCTCTCACACCTGCCACGACCCCAGTAAAGATGGATTTCCCACTTAAGTGGACAGAGGATCTCGTCCGATACTTAAGGATTCAGCTGCATGCTGATCCATCAGTGTTTTTTTGGAGCATTATAGCAGAGTGATACAAAAGTTGTCAGAGACAGTAGATAAGTGGAGCAGACTCCCACTTTCCCTACTGGGACGTATAACCCTCATTAAAATGGTGGTCCTGCCAAGATTTCTTTTCCTTTTCCTCAACATTTCTATACTGCTCTGAGACGCTGAGATCACTGCTGGTTAGGAAAACAACCCATAGTTAGATGGGATGTGCTCACGTTACCATATTAGCTTGGGGGATTAGGGGTCCCAGATCTGGGGATCTACTATGAAGTTGCGCGGGGCATGATGGCGCATAGTTGGATACATGGGCCACATGATGTCCTGTATGCATATATTGAGCATGACATTTCACAACCACACCAACTGGCACAGCAACTGTTCATTCCCCCCAAGAGACAGCATAGGGTTATAGACTCAGTGAACACCACGGTACACGCTTGGCATAAACTACTGGCCAGGCAAGCAATTCCTCTGTCATACTCCCCTCAGGCAAAGATAGAGTGGTGTAATTGGTTCCCTCTGAGCCACGATAAAGGTGCAATGGAGGCATTCAGAAAGCTGGGACTTAATGAAATAGGTGAGTTTTTTTCGAGAATGCTTACTTAGGAAGAGTGTATTGCAGACGTAGAGGTGAAAACCTCACTTATGGAATATCAATAGTATAGATCTAGGAAATGCTTTCATGAGATAGCTGGAGACAATTTTACTGAGACCCTGAGCTGCCTGCTCTCACTTGGGTGATACAGGGAACATTGGAAAAGAAATTAGTGACTAGACTATACGCTCTCCCACAAGAGGCACAGAAACCTGAGGTACTAAAGGCCAGATTAGATTGGCAGAGGGATAGAGGCAACACATTATCTGATAAACAATGGCACTGCTGTTGCTCGAAGACCCATACTATCTCCTTAAACGGGAGGCATAGATTGATCCACTTTAGTACACCCTGCCAGGCTACGGAAATATGGACTCTGAGAATCAGCTGAGTGCCCAAGATGTGGTATGGAGGAGGCAGACTTCCTACATATGGCCTGGGTCTGCCCAGGCATCCAAAAGTTCTGGTCAAAGGTAATCGCTGAGTTGGAGGGGGTATAAGGCTCAGGTCGACACCACTGTTGGCATTGCTAGGATACGATAGAGCTGTGGGACAGGAGGTCAGGAAGGTGGTTGCTATGGGTTTGCTGTTGGCAAAACGCTGTGTGGCGATGCAGTGGGATAGGGGACCACTGCCTACATTGAGCGAATGGCATCAGAATATGACCTTTTGTAACACCCAGACTTATACGTACAATGAACTCTCGCTGCCACAGCTCTGCCCAAACAACTACTGGGGGACATATCAAATGTATTTCATTGGTAAAGAGACAGGGGAGGCAGAAGGTAGCAATTCAGAGTAACTACATGAGCATTAAGACGAGTCATCTCTGTCGCACATGAGGGGATTTGGAAGGGGATCATGGGGAGGTGGAGGATGACTAAGGATGCCAAAAATTTGATGGATAAGGTACCTTGCTAAACTGTGAATAACATGGTATGTAGGATTCTTCACCTGTAAAATACTGAGATACTCTGGATGGGATTGACATAATGCATTATAATCAATGTACTAACTGCTGACATATGAGTTATATGTGGAAGATTTGTTACTTATATCCTGTAATTGGGGGATTATGGTTGGAATTGCAAATAAAATTCAATTAAAAAAACATAACTAGGCCTAAATTTCTTTAACATGAGAAACTGTTTTTCCATTTTCTGCTAACGTGTCATTTCATGGCAGGTGCATTCAAATGAAATGTTGGTATGGAAATAGATGTGCTATTGTTTTATTAATAGAGAATCTGAGAAAAGAACCTTGAGAAAAGAAAGTAAAGAAAACAAGAGTGAGATGACTATCCCTTATTCATACATGTTGCAAACAATGTCTAGAGAACCAAGGACAGCAACGTTCTCAGGACTGCACTGGGAGAGAACGTTACTGTTGCAAGGGACAGAAGAATATGATGGAACTTGTGATTCCGTGGTTGGAGGTGTTACCTACTTGGATTTTGTGGTATTAGCTAGGGTTTTCAGAGATTGATTTTACGGACACTTTTCCCCAAACTTTAAAGAGTTACAGACCTCTGAATTTACCCTTGGTCCCCTATGCTTTGCTGAGTGTGGCTTAGGCTTACACTTAGCTCTCTAAGAAGACCCTTGACTGAGCTCCTGAAATGCTGACACCTTCCTTCAATTCCCCAATCATTTTTGCCTTATTTTTATTCTTCACCTTTTCATCTTCATGCCTTTTTCTGGATAGCTTTTTCCTTTTTGCAGTAGTTTAGACTCTTAGTGAATTCTCAGATTTTTCCCATAGATTAATTTAGCTAGACGCTTTTAACTTGAACTCATGGGTAAGAGAAATGACCAGTGATTGTTTTCTGAGTGGCAAATTTTGTTATTAATGTTCTGTATTGCTGTAACTGAGTTTCTGGTTTGTCTTATGCTAATTTGCCTACATTTCTTCAAATCGTTTGGCTACCTAATTGCTATTTTGTATCTTTATAGTACGTTTTTAAGATTAGTTTACATAAATCTGAGTCTTAATTTAAAATAAAACCCTTTAACTTTTTTCCGATTTGGGTCTTCATGGTGTGGCCAAATTGGTTACACTGTAAATTAATGATGACTGATTGCTACACAATCTCCTGGTTAATACCTTTTATGGAACACAACGGACCATTGCTTTAAGATAACAGCATACAAATGCTCCATCACTGGCATTCACGGTGTTGCCCTTACAATTGTTAAGAAAGTGTTGCTTGATTTAGATGTACTATGATATTTCAAGGTCTCATGCGGCATGACAAAAACTGATGCTATGAAATGGGGCGGTCTGTGCCAATACGCTGTGTTGGAGTGGGTGCCCAGAATTCTCTTCTAAAATATAAAAAGGAGAGTACCAGCCCTCCTCAGCAGATTTGCAATATGTTTAATGAGAAGGTGCCAGGGATGTAGCTATCAGCAGTACAGCAGTGCAGCAGGTGTAGTAGCACCTGCGCGCAGGTGTGTAAGGTACTTGCTTCACTATATGTGGCTGTTTTTTACTGCCTACCATTGGGACATGGGAGCCCAATTTGCTTGCTTGCATTAGGGACCACTGAGGCCTTGCTACGTAAGAGAGTGGCAGCACTTCTCAGTAGAAAACAGGTACCATAGGTAGTGTGTACATGCTTATCTGTATGTCCCTTTGAAACAGTGACTGCAGGGGTTTGGCCCAGCACTCCTATCCCTCTCGTTTGTAAGGAAATGTCTATATGTGCATGTTCATCCCCACTTTTATGGACTGATGCTGCTGATTTTTGGACTATGAGAGCGCACTGAAGCCTGCTAACCAGACCTCAATGCCAGTGTTCCGACCCTATATAAATTGCATGTCGAATTGGATACACCCAATTCACAACGATTGACTTACTTATATGTCCCTAGTGTGTGGTACACATGGCATGTAAGGCAGTAAGTCCACTCAGGGCTGCAGCTCTGTTTGTGTCACTCTGTGTGTGACAAGGTACAAAATATGCCCCAGCCTGCCTCTGCAGACTGGAAGGGCAGTGTTTTCAATGCCAGTTCAACTTTGCCGATCACTCTAATGGCAAAACCACCCTATCCCTTAAAACTATATGTAAGTCTCCGCCAAGGAAGGACTATAGAGACCTATGGCAGGGACGTATATTTTGTTAAGTAAGACAAACACTTTTGATTTGTCTCAACAGCAACACTTCCAAACTGCCATTTTGCTGTGAGCAAAGTTAGTAGCGCCATTGGCTAACCCCGGGAACCCAATTGGCATTCCAACCCGGCTAAGTCCTGAATGGGACTATCAAACTTAGTTACGGAAGGTATCAAATTAATAGTTGCATTAAACTCAACCTGATGCCCATGTCAAATTTAATACCACTATTAAAGGTAAGCAACTATTAGAAAGTTGCCACTCTGTGTGCCAGCTAACCAGCGGCCTCACAAATTGCCCTGGCACATAGACAGGTTTCTGACCACCTGGGGCACTTTATGATGACCAGTACAGAAACAAAGGCAGTTGCCTTTGAGACAAGTGTCACCTCCCCCCCATGATGGCCACTCAGGGTGTTAGCCCAAAAGGAAAGCTTCAAAGGTGATGCTGCCTTTGTGGGGGAACTAGCACCAACACCCCTGAGCAGGATGCATTTTGATCCTGCAGACAAAGTGGAGATAGGGTCAAGGAGGGAAAACTCACCTCCAAACCAATTATACCATGGGTTTGTATCCCTCTGGTAGCCACAACTCTAACAACGAAGAAGGGTTGTGTTCTAAGAATGTGGCGGTCTAGGAGATCCAGATGCCACATATCAGAGGACCAGAGGATCAGAGGAACTTCGGTAGGAGGGGGCCCAGTAACCCATTGGCTAGTGACCACATGGTCCCCTGAGGGCACTTTCCTGGGATAAATATGGCAACCCTGACACTCTGACCCTCAGATCACGCTGGAATTGCCCAGCTGCCCAAGAACCCACACAAAGAGAGGCTGGACAATTGGAAGGACTGCACCTGCTGCACTTTGGGCTAGTAAAGTTTGATCTGTGCCTATAACTCCTTGATTGGGAAAAAATTGATTCCCAACATCCAACAACAGCAGTGACTCCAAGGATCAGTTGGCTGAACTCCTGGAATTAGCCTAAGGGACACAAGAGCAGGCATTGCCCAAATCACCAAGTTGGTAGCCATTGCAGACATTTTGCCACTAACAGTTGCCGGGCACACAAGAGGAAAAATCCGGGATAGCCAAAAGTTGCACCTGAGCCTCTCTGACCTGGTAGTGTTATCAAAGTCTGAATTCATCACACACAAAGGACACTAGCCCCCACCTAAGGATTTTGCCCCAACCGCGGTACAGACAGCAGATGGCCTGCTACTGCAACATACAGGACCTTGAGGGACCCTGATCTCTGTCTCCATGGCAACTGCCTTTGTTGCTGTACTACGGAGTTATTCATACATCTCCCCAGGTGGTCAGAAACATGTCTGTATACCAGGGCCTTTGCGAGGCCACTGGGCTAGCAGGATCACAGGGCTAAGTTTGCCCCATTTCATCCGTGAACAGAGGTGCACCTTGAAAGACACCCCCGTCGACCGCACCACAACCAGACCATCCTTTGAGCATCTTTTGTCTACATCCCTCAGCATCAGGACCACTCCATTGTCATCTGTGGTGGTTGTCCTGCAAAGTGTGGATTTTGCTTCAAAAACTCTCTGGTGGCCAGGTAACTGCCCAAAGTATATATAATATAATATGCAATTTGTGATACATGTGATCACCTATTATGAAGGAATGACATCAGAACTCACTTGAGATAACTGATTAGAGTTCTGTTCTGATGTCACAATGCCTGCTTCCAGCAACCTAGGGAAAGGCAGGTTGGTTCACAGAGTATAATTAAACCAGCTATTTAAAGTACAAAAACAAAATTGCTTTTCTTTCGTCTGCTCTGTTTTTCTATCTGTATAGTGACAAATAGAAAGGAGAAATGTATGGCACTGTGTTTAATTTTCACTCTTTAGGTATTTATAGGAAGGTTAGACTCTTTCTGCATGTTTCTGTACTTGCCGAGCTACTGCGCCTTTTGTGAAAAAAACTGGGTTGCATTTATCTGATTCCAATTTCTTTTTGCAACAGATATCTAACAGGTTCTGGTGTATTTAGAATTTTGCACTAGAGACTCTATTTTTAATTTTCAGGTTTTAAAACATACCCTCTCTTTCATTTGAAATAGCTACACACAAACGTTTTAAGTAGTTTTTTGGGAAAGGTGCTGCTGTGACTCTGTATTATAAGGAATAAAGTAACCCCTGCCATACGTGATAAAGATACTGCATGTCACTTTGGAGTTCCATGACCTTATGAAGGAACTTGGCCTTCAGCCTCATTCCTCTATGTGGTCATGAAACATTTCAATGACTTACAATTTCCTTATCATGAGATTCTATTTTCATTCTTCAAGTTTTGAAACATGCCCTCTCTTTCACATAAAAGAGCTGTGCATAAAGGTTTTCAGTAGGTTTTTTTTTTGGGGGGAAAGACAAGACTGTGACTAGGTATTGTAAGGAATAATGTAACCCCTGCCATACATGATAAAGATAATACAAGTCACTTTGGAGTTCCTTGACCTTCCATGACCGCATAAAGGAACTTGGCCTTCAGCCTCTACCTCTATATGATCATGGAACCTCTCAATGACTTACAATTTCCTTTTCATGTGTGGTAAGGGATAATTTATCCAATATATAATACAGCTCAGGTGGGTTAGTTTAAAAATGCGTACAAGCACTTGTAATGCACTATAAGCATACAGGGGCAACTCATCAGTACCGATATGACGATAGGTGCAGAAAGGCACTTTTTCATGCACATAGACTAGATTAAAGCTCCCATTCGTTATCTGCACCCATAAAAGTATAGAATGGAATCTATGAACGCTTGTACTTTCCTGCTGCCTTTCTGTTGGAGTCGAGTGCATAAAGAGCTCACAGTCACAGAGACCTCTTGTGTCATCCATTGCAAGTAACACAATTTTGCGGCAGGGTTGAGCTGTCATTCACAGCATACTAAGGCCCATATTTATACTTTTTTAGCGCCGTATTTGCGTCATTTTTTGACGCAGAAACGGCGCAAACTTGCAAAATACAATGGTATTTTGTAAGTTTGTGCCGTTTTTGCGTCAAAAAGCGGCGCAAATGTGGTGCTAAAAAAGTATAAATATGGGCCTAAATGTCAAGACTAATGAAAAAGGCCGGACCGCGATCTCAGAATATGAACTGGTTTAGTACTCTGCTATGTGCAAAGCAACTGCTGAGAGCTGTAAAGGCTTCTGGAAGCTGTCTCACCACCAGCCCTTATCAAGGCACTTCAGTTGATGGGAGTAGTGCTGCCTCACAACTTTTGTACACTATGTAGTTAATTTTGTGAGGTTTTGGTAATAATTTAATTTACATGTATTTGGGTTTTTTATCATTTCAATTATGTGTCTTTTTTGTCATTGATGTCAAAGATCAAGTGACAACACTTTCTGTGATGTCATCAAATATTCAACTTAGTCCTCACTTCGAAGAATATTCTCAATTTGAGAGTTATTGTGTCATGATCTAGATGGCAAACTGAATCTTAGTGGTTTACAAGGACACACATACCTTTACTGCTGCAGCAGATGTACGACAGGCTAGACAATCCTAGCTCATCACGGGCTGCATAATGGTCCCAGAAGGATTCTGGTTTTTTTTCTGCCGTCTACAGGCCATACGTAAACTTGAAAACTCTCGGAGTTATGCATGTGCTGCTGACAGGTGAGGTCATAAACACATATTTTAGAATACATTGTTGCAGACACAACTCGAATGCCTATGCAGCTTTCTCAGGTGAGCCAACATTCGGTTGTAGATGAGTTTCAGGAGTTGTTTTGGAAAGGGGCAGTGAAGCCTTGTGTACTGCATCCAAACAGCTTTAGCAGCAATATTCTCAGAGTGCAAAAAAAAACAATTCAGACCGGTAATAAATCTTAAAGACCTGAATCAGTATGCTCTTTAATAGCATAATAGGATGGAGGTAGTGGTCAGTCTCGGGGATAATTTGCTTCCTGGGGTCTGCACTGTGCATCTGAATTTAAAAGACACGTATTTGACAGTGTCACATTCCAGCACCACAGGAAGTACCTGCAGATCCTGTTGAACGAACCGGTCTTCAGGTTTGCTGGCCGATGGACTGGTACTTGAGGAGTACGTATGACTGGACCATCTGGCAGTTGCACCTTCAGGTCTACAGTATGTCATAGAGGCCCTTCCATATAGATGTTTTCCTCAAGACAGACAACTCAGTTGAGCACATATTACATTTGGAGGCCAGATGCAGAAGCATTGCCTATGGATGTCTTTCTGCAGGACTGCTGTGTTGGAAATCTTTATGCTTTTTCTATTTTCCTCAAGATCATCAGGTATGTTTTGTAAGTTCAGACACTCAGCTAGGGTGACAACTGTGACACCTCTGTGGGGGACCCAGCCATGGCTAGCATCTCTTCTGAAGTTGTTGATGGATTGCCCACTTCTGCTCCCAATAATTCCAGCACGGCTGATGGATCCTGAATGGCAATACCAAGTTTAGTTCTGGAGGGCAAGCTAAAGTTGTTGGCTTGGGACATCTCAGGTCTTTTTCAGATCTACTAGACCTTTCAGAGTTAGCTTCCAAATATGTCAAAACATCTGGTATGTCTGTTGTAGCTAATGTGTGGGAAGGGACACTGATCTTGTTTGCTCAAATATTGAAAATGTTCTTGGAATCCTTGGCAGAGAGTCAAAGATTTTTCAGGATAGTACCTACAGGTCTGCAATTTCAGTAGGGCATCAGAAAGTGGAGAGTAAACCAATAGGTGAGCAACCTGAGGTGTGTACATTCTTGAAGGTGATTAAGTAGGCACATCCTTCCCAGCCTACGTATTCTAAGCTGTGGGATGTTGATTTGACTTTATAACTTTCAGCCACGGGAAAGACAAAGACAAATTATCATTGATGTGTTACTCATCTAAACTGGTAAAATTGTTATGTTTGGTTTTTAGAAGTGTGTCTGATGTGAGGGCTTTGGATGTATCTGCTATGCATTTTCACCAGTTAGGGTATAACTCACAATTACAGGGCATATGAAGAACTATCCTCATACTATTTTTCTCTTACACCCTAGACTGTGAGTGGTATGAAGTTTTGAATAATATACATTGGTATTTGATAGGTTGAGGTTGCAGCCCATTCTTATTTAGAGCATCATGCAAACCCTTTGCCCTGCCATGCTGAGTAGATAAGTGAAAGTGGTAATGGCTTTGATTCACCTGCCTAACCACTGAATCTATATCAGTCTAACTACGTGGCTCTAGGACACCCCAAGAATTATCTGCCTCAAGGCAATAGAGTATGAATTAAAAGTACCAGCACTACGGAAACCTCAGTACAAGTTCCTGTAAGAGAGATCAGGTAGCATAAAGCCAAATCAGCTAAAGCAAAGGATATCAGAGATGTGTACCTCTCTAAGTATCTAAGAGTCCGCTCTAGTCAAAGGGCAAAGGGAATCTAAAGATCTAAATGGCTAAAACACTCTTATCCCACCGAAGCTCAGATAGTTGACATAACTGCCAGTAACTTCCATGGTCTGTTCATGATTGTGAATGGTATCTTCTCCTTAGAGTTTCATCTCTGGGTCCAAGCAATGAGGAGCGCCTTGGATTGTTCACACATTCAGGAATCTGGAGGGGAGTTCTTCTTGACTCCTTGTTAACACTCGACATTCTTGGCAACCTCTCTTCCCATACCTCTTTATCTACAACTAACAATAAGCTTTTTATTAACTGAAAAGTCTGCAGACACACCTGCATACAAAAAAATATACAGCAAAAGCAAAACTTCCACACTGAAGGTTAAACCCAGAAAAACATTTCAGGCCTTAACTGTAGCCAACTTAACATAGATCTCAATGCACATTCAAATACATGGTTATAAGTAAATTTTGCCTAAGTACTATAGAAGGGTAATGACTATGGAAATATCAATTACGTAGATTATCATAATATTCTTACATTGAATAATATTACATACATGTGATTTGCATATGGTCATTCTACATTTCTACCTATAGTTATAATTCAGTTCAGGACTTTCAGCCCTTTCAACTTTCTTCCTTTGCATAAATACATTTAAGCACACCTTATATATGTCATTAAGTGCATTTCATTTCTTATTCTGGAATGCATATTGGCACAGCCACGGTATGCCCTCTTAACAGCAGAAAAATAAATGGTATAATAACCGCCTTCTTTGTGCCTGAAGAAATCGTGACTCTCCTTCACTAGTAGGTAGCAGAATCTGCACAGTAATAGTAACTTATGTATGTCTTGTGTGTGTTTTATTCTCCTTAGAGATGGGGTGCTCCCTGGCTCTTCCTCTTCTGTGCTTTTGCCTCCGACTTGAAAGAAATAAAACTTTTAGTGGATTTTAATGCAGAATCATTTTATAGCATTGTACTGGATTTTGAAAGTATGAGACTGCCCTCTCCTGGGCAGCAGTAGTATCTGTTGTAACTGGGAAAAAGCAGCTAGTTCTCATGATGTGAATAAGAAATCATTTTGTTCCTAAAAACATGCATAATGCTGCATATCTCAGCATCCATCTACCATGATATCACATACATTGAAAAAGAGAGCCACAGTCATTAATTCAGGTTAGCACTAATGTGAGAACACAGTGTAGAAGATGGGTAAAGCAGGCATACTCCACCAAAACGTGCTCGACAGTCACAAACTGCATATTATAATAAGAGTTATACAGCGTATTCCCGGGGGTTCTTCGTAATGTAACTGACTCAGCGAGAAAATAAGCAGTGTGATTTATATAAATAATTTTGAGAAAAGACAGGTTTTAAGCGTGTTCCTGAACTGAGCATGATTGTGTATCAGTTTGAAGTTCGTGGGCAATGAGTTCCTTAAACATGGGGCTAGCACTGAGAAAGAGCGGCCACCTTAGCACGCTCTACAGAATCTTCGAACAGTCAAAAGGTAAAGAAAGACTGGATAAAGAGATCTAGATGGACAGCATTTGGCGAGGCGTGTGTCTAAAAAATGAGGAACGCTGCTGAAAACAAATCTGTGAACAAGACAGGAGATGTGTTGTTGGATAGAAAGTTAGTGAAGGGATTTAAGAATGGGGCCAGAAGAGCAGAGTCTGTGGGTAGCGAGGTAGGCTGCCTGGTTTTGGATTGACTGCAAAGGGCCAAAAACAGATCTTTTTAACACCCCAACATATACTGTCCCAGTTATCTAGATTTGAACTACTATTGGTGGCTACAGTCTGATATCCACTTTCAAAGTTCACTGCAGCCACCGGGGAGTCCACTCGGGCCATGTCATCAATTTTTATTCCAAGGATCTTAAGTGACTTCAGTGGAGCAGGACAAGAGCCCAATTTACTGGTCATACACTGGATTGCCAGAGAGAATGGTGGTGGCAGACTCCTACCTGTTCACAGGGGTGAAATGGAATTGGTGATAGAACCCTGTCTCTCAAATAACCAAATTCACTTTTACAGATATTGGAGTCAGCTTGATTCCCTGGGATGCAGGTATGCATTTTGTGGATACCCAGGCTACCTCTAGTCACCTCTGTTGGGGTGGATTTATCTGCATAGATAAAGAAGAAATCACCACTAATACTTTCATATTCAATGATACAGTTATCCAGACTAGGCTCACCAGTAACATTGATTTACCTTAATATCCCTCCTCCCTATCTTTGTGTTAAGGAAGCCTTGTAAGATCTGATTCATGAATCTAAAAAAGAAACTCAAAGGTAAGTGTCACTTCTAGTACAATTCACTGTTTTTTATATATATATATATATATATATATATATATATATATATATATACATATACACAAATATGAATACCTATTGTACTTCACAGGGCACATCCTTCAAAGAGTTAATTCCTAGTAAAAAATGATTTTTTCAAAATATTCAGCATAAGAGAACCAATAGTTCTGACTATATCAATAAACTGCAATAGCAAATTACTACTTAATCCACTGCATTATACTTCATCCGGAGTATTACTTCATATCCTTGCATAATACTAAAGGAAAGTCTCTCAGTTTCGAAAACTCAAATGGCAGGAAACTAAAACAAGGTTACAGCCACATCTTAGGTTCACATAGAGTTCATATACATATGGGGTGCACCACAGGTCCAAGTCATATAACTATGTTTGTTTAGAAATGCTATGAGTAATGTCCATGAATCAAACTTATCTGATAACAAACACTGTGAAGACGACCAATACTGTAAAATCTAAAGAGTATGGCAAATAAGAATGTTGTTAGGCTCGAAGATGAAGATTAAAGGTTCAAGCAAGTTTAGCGCTACGAGTGCGTTACCAAACCGAAAAACAAATGTCTGGAGAGGGGAAGCTCCCCAGGGCCCAGGCCAGCTGACGGGAGAATCCTGTGAAGACAGCAGAAGTAGTCTCAAGACACTATGAGAAGAGAGGCAACAGCACATCTCACCAGAAACACCAGCAGCAAATACAGATGACGAGTGGTGTTTCGAGGTGCTGCGCGCCACTTATAGCCTACTGCTCCGTTCCCTTAAAGGGGCCACACCTCAGAGGCACCGAAGAGACTGAGGGCCTGACAGGTGGCAACCTGTAATCAAGATTCCTGTCTTTTCAATGTGACCATTAAGTTTGAGTAGATATACCCATTCAGGTGGGTAAAGTTACTAAACATTGCTGAAGGGTCACGCCATGCCTTGAAAGCTCAGTCAATCTGAACATAAATTGAATGTTGTCGTCGTACATATATAAAATAAGCCCCAGCGAGTGTGCCAATGGTCTCACATACAGATTAAAAAGGAGGATGAGAGAACAAAACCTTGTGGGGTAACAGAAGAGATCTTGTATATCTGAGAGGTAAAAGATCCTTGGGGGATTTGCTGAGATCTCCCGATTAGACAAGAGATTAGCCATTTAAACATTTTGCCCTCAATTTTAGAATTGCTTAGCTGATCAGTGAGACATTTACAGTCAACAGTATCAAAGGCTACAGATACAACTAATAGGATCAGAACAATGACCCTGTCATCTTGAGCCTGAAGATTGTGGTCATCAAATACAGCTAATAATGCCACATCTGTACTATCTCCAAGACAGAAACCCACTTAAACATCATCCAATATGTCATTAAAGTCCAAGAATTTGCAACGTATTTCAGCGACCAAGTAGTCAAGAAGCTGAGACATAGTAGGCAGCAGTATATTAGGAATATAGGGCCAGATGTATCATCACGCCCCTTTGCGATTTGAATTTTTAAGAAATCGCTATTTCTGACGCGCAAAGTGCCATGTATCACATTTGCGAATCGGTAATAGCGATTTCTTAAAAATCACAAATGCTATTACCAAATCGCAAATGGCGTTACCGGCCCCATTCGCAGCTGGCCCATACCTGCGAATTTTTTGCATTTCCAAAATTGCGATTTCTGAACCAGAAATCGCAATTTTGGAAATGCAAAAACCCAGGGTGCTGGGGGCCTTAGGCCCCCTCTGCTGCACCCCAAAAACATTTTTGGGGACATGTAAGGTGCACACATGCCAAAAGGGCATGTGTGCTTTACATGTACAATTTAAAAATGCCTTTTTAAATGCATTTTTAAATTTTGCACCAGGTTACCACCTGGTTTCTTTTAATGATATTTTACATGTGCAAAATGCCATTCTCGCAAAACCAGGTCGCAACGCAAGAAATCGCAATTTTTGTGATTTCTTATTTGTGGTCTGCGAATGCCTTTCATGCATCGCAGACCACTTTTTTGCACTCGCAAACGGCCGAATTTTGAGATTCGCACCATTTGCGAGTGCAAACATTTTTCATACATCTGCCCCATAATTCGCAGGATTGGCCAGATCAAGCTCCAGTTTTTTTAGCAGAGGGATTACCATCCGTAATGTAAAGGGGTCAGGTAACTTTCCTTCTAGGAAAGAAGTTTCATATAATTGTAAGAATTTAGCAGGTAAAGGTTCTGTAGGTGAACTTGAACTGCCTTCGAAAAGCATTGACAAAAGAGTATTATGCTGCAAGGTCCAATAATCAACCCAGTGATTACTGTCTACAGGCAAAGTGGGTTCCAACAATACTAGCTGTCTTATCTGACTTCTTTTGTTTGTTCCAATCTTGTCCGCAGAAACAAGAACCAAAGTACAATTCATTGCCTGTGTGCTGATTGTTGAGTCCATTCTTAGTAGCAGGAAGCAGACCGAATTCAGTGACAATACAGAGCGTACATATGCCTCGGGAAAGGCAGGGGTAACATTGTGAAAACCGTCTGCCACATGCATGTTTAACAGCACCAGAGTCTCGTTTCTGTGCTAAATCAATGTGGATGAGCCAGAATCACTCCCATTTATTTTCCTAGCCTAAATGTTTATTGTTTTGGGTCATCAGTTTTCCACCTTTTGACTGCTCAAACCACATCCATCTTACTGTATTGTAATGCAATTTTTATAGAACTAAATAACCCTGGCGGGATGCTGAAGCTCATTAGTAGATGGATGGCATGGTACACCATGGGGGGGCGTGCTTGGTTGGATGAATATTGAATTGCACTGTGGCCTACTGTATTTGGGTAGTGTTTTGGTTTCATGCCTGAGTGATTAGACTGATGCTACAATCCTTTTGTAAGTCGTGGCACCTAAATATATAAAGCAAAAACAACAAGTGATGGACGGAATGCTGAACATTGTCAAACACTCACCCCCAGTCACAGATCTGGGTTTAATCCATCGTTCTTTTGCTTACCATGCCACCCCAGTTTGGACCCAGCCATATGCAAATCAGTCTTGACCCTGTTCCACATGGGAACAGTCCAGCACGAACTGCCAAGCCAGGTCCTCACTGGACTGGAAACAAGCATCCTGGGACCGGTTTCGGGGTTTCACCCCTCATCAGCCAGGCTAGCTTGAATCCAGTGGCATGGGAAGCACGGGACCCACGTCTGGGCATACCCTTCCCACTTAGGGCGACAAAGCAAAAACAACAAGTGATGGACGGAATGCTGAACATTGTCAAACACTCACCCCCAGTCACAGATCTGGGTTTAATCCATCGTTCTTTTGCTTACCATGCCACCCCAGTTTGGACCCAGCCATATGCAAATCAGTCTTGACCCTGTTCCACATGGGAACAGTCCAGCCCGAACTGCCAAGCCAGGTCCTCACTGGACTGGAAACAAGCATCCTGGGACCGGTTTCGGGGTTTCACCCCTCATCAGCCAGGCTAGCTTGAATCCAGTGGCATGGGAAGCACGGGACCCACGTCTGGGCATACCCTTCCCACTTAGGGCGACAAAGCAAAAACAACAAGTGATGGACGGAATGCTGAACATTGTCAAACACTCACCCCCAGTCACAGATCTGGGTTTAATCCATCATTCTTTTGCTTACCATGCCACCCCAGTTTGGACCCAGCCATATGCAAATCAGTCTTGACCCTGTTCCACATGGGAACAGTCCAGCCCGAACTGCCAAGCCAGGTCCTCACTGGACTGGAAACAAGCATCCTGGGACCGGTTTCGGGGTTTCACCCCTCATCAGCCAGGCTAGCTTGAATCCAGTGGCATGGGAAGCACGGGACCCACGTCTGGGCATACCCTTCCCACTTAGGGCGACAAAGCAAAAACAACAAGTGATGGACGGAATGCTGAACATTGTCAAACACTCACCCCCAGTCACAGATCTGGGTTTAATCCATCGTTCTTTTGCTTACCATGCCACCCCAGTTTGGACCCAGCCATATGCAAATCAGTCTTGACCCTGTTCCACATGGGAACAGTCCAGCCCGAACTGCCAAGCCAGGTCCTCACTGGACTGGAAACAAGCATCCTGGGACCGGTTTCGGGGTTTCACCCCTCATCAGCCAGGCTAGCTTGAATCCAGTGGCATGGGAAGCACGGGACCCACGTCTGGGCATACCCTTCCCACTTAGGGCGACAAAGCAAAAACAACAAGTGATGGACGGAATGCTGAACATTGTCAAACACTCACCCCCAGTCACAGATCTGGGTTTAATCCATCGTTCTTTTGCTTACCATACCACCCCAGTTTGGACCCAGCCATATGCAAATCAGTCTTGACCCTGTTCCACATGGGAACAGTCCAGCCCGAACTGCCAAGCCAGGTCCTCACTGGACTGGAAACAAGCATCCTGGGACCGGTTTCGGGGTTTCACCCCTCATCAGCCAGGCTAGCTTGAATCCAGTGGCATGGGAAGCACGGGACCCACGTCTGGGCATACCTTTCCCACTTAGGGCGACAAAGCAAAAACAACAAGTGATGGACGGAATGCTGAACATTGTCAAACACTCACCCCCAGTCACAGATCTGGGTTTAATCCATCGTTCTTTTGCTTACCATGCCACCCCAGTTTGGACCCAGCCATATGCAAATCAGTCTTGACCCTGTTCCACATGGGAACAGTCCAGCCCGAACTGCCAAGCCAGGTCCTCACTGGACTGGAAACAAGCATCCTGGGACCGGTTTCGGGGTTTCACCCCTCATCAGCCAGGCTAGCTTGAATCCAGTGGCATGGGAAGCACGGGACCCACGTCTGAGCATACCCTTCCCACTTAGGGCGACAAAGCAAAAACAACAAGTGATGGACGGAATGCTGAACATTGTCAAACACTCACCCCCAGTCACAGATCTGGGTTTAATCCATCGTTCTTTTGCTTACCATGCCACCCCAGTTTGGACCCAGCCATATGCAAATCAGTCTTGACCCTGTTCCACATGGGAACAGTCCAGCCCGAACTGCCAAGCCAGGTCCTCACTGGACTGGAAACAAGCATCCTGGGACCGGTTTCGGGGTTTCACCCCTCATCAGCCAGGCTAGCTTGAATCCAGTGGCATGGGAAGCACGGGACCCACGTCTGGGCATACCCTTCCCACTTAGGGCGACAAAGCAAAAACAACAAGTGATGGACGGAATGCTGAACATTGTCAAACACTCACCCCCAGTCACAGATCTGGGTTTAATCCATCGTTCTTTTGCTTACCATGCCACCCCAGTTTGGACCCAGCCATATGCAAATCAGTCTTGACCCTGTTCCACATGGGAACAGTCCAGCCCGAACTGCCAAGCCAGGTCCTCACTGGACTAGAAACAAGCATCCTGGGACCGGTTTCGGGGTTTCACCCCTCATCAGCCAGGCTAGCTTGAATCCAGTGGCATGGGAAGCACGGGACCCACGTCTGGGCATACCCTTCCCACTTAGGGCGACAAAGCAAAAACAACAAGTGATGGACGGAATGCTGAACATTGTCAAACACTCACCCCCAGTCACAGATCTGGGTTTAATCCATCGTTCTTTTGCTTACCATGCCACCCCAGTTTGGACCCAGCCATATGCAAATCAGTCTTGACCCTGTTCCACATGGGAACAGTCCAGCCCGAACTGCCAAGCCAGGTCCTCACTGGACTGGAAACAAGCATCCTGGGACCGGTTTCGGGGTTTCACCCCTCATCAGCCAGGCTAGCTTGAATCCAGTGGCATGGGAAGCACGGGACCCACGTCTGGGCATACCCTTCCCACTTATGGCGACAAAGCAAAAACAACAAGTGATGGACGGAATGCTGAACATTGTCAAACACTCACCCCCAGTCACAGATCTGGGTTTAATACATCGTTCTTTTGCTTACCATGCCACCCCAGTTTGGACCCAGCCATATGCAAATCAGTCTTGACCCTGTTCCACATGGGAACAGTCCAGCCCGAACTGCCAAGCCAGGTCCTCACTGGACTGGAAACAAGCATCCTGGGACCGGTTTCGGGGTTTCACCCCTCATCAGCCAGGCTAGCTTGAATCCAGTGGCATGGGAAGCACGGGACCCACGTCTGGGCATACCCTTCCCACTTAGGGCGACAAAGCAAAAACAACAAGTGATGGACGGAATGCTGAACATTGTCAAACACTCACCCCCAGTCACAGATCTGGGTTTAATCCATCGTTCTTTTGCTTACCATGCCACCCCAGTTTGCCCTAAGTGGGAAGGGTATGCCCAGACGTGGGTCCCGTGCTTCCCATGCCACTGGATTCAAGCTAGCCTGGCTGATGAGGGGTGAAACCCTGAAACCGGTCCCAGGATGCTTGTTTCCGGTCCAGTGAGGACCTGGCTTGGCAGTTCGGTCTGGACTGTTCCCATGAGGAACAGGGTCAAGACTGATTTGCATATGGCTGGGTCCAAACTGGGGTGGCATGGTGAGCAAAAGAACGATGGATTAAACCCAGATCTATGACTGGGGATGAGTGTTTGACAATGTTCAGCATTCCGTCCATCACTTGTTGTTTTTGCTTTGTCGCCCTAAGTGGGAAGGGTATGCCCAGACGTGGGTCCCGTGCTTCCCATGCCACTGGATTCAAGCTAGCCTGGCTGATGAGGGGTGAAACCCTGAAACCGGTCCCAGGATGCTTGTTTCCGGTCCAGTGAGGACCTGGCTTGGCAGTTCGGTCTGGACTGTTCCCATGAGGAACAGGGTCAAGACTGATTTGCATATGGCTGGGTCCAAACTGGGGTGGCATGGTGAGCAAAAGAACGATGGATTAAACCCAGATCTATGACTGGGGATGAGTGTTTGACAATGTTCAGCATTCCGTCCATCACTTGTTGTTTTTACCTAAATATATAAAGGCAGGAAGAGAGTGAAAATGTTGGGATAGGAATGTCCCCTGCATGGTGTCCAATTCTGTTCCTCTGCTCTGAGTGGCTGGCTGAGGGCCTGACTTATGTCTTGGTGGAGGGGGAACTTTGTTGCAATGGTGAAGGAGTTCCCTTTCTACCAATACTATGTTCCATCTGCCCAATTTAAATATGGGCGGACTATAGTTTGACGATGGCGGAGACTATTCCATGGTCATACTCCTCTGACGACCTGACAGAGTAAGGGCCATCGGAAGTGTGGCCATATTGCTGCCTGCCTAATTTAGATAGGCAGACATATAGCCATTTTTCAATGCCCATCACCACCATGAAAAAACTGGTGTTAAGGGGCACTGAAAAGTGCTCAAATGCCCCATGCCAAGGAGGCAATTTTAAAAACCAAATTCCAGTTCCTGCCAAAGATTAATATGTCTGCTGGACCAGCAGACATTTCATAATTTGGAGGGGTTCACCTCCATCAAGGTGAAGGAATAATCCAACAAAACATGAAGTAGGCCAGAGAGTATTTGGTATCTTGATTTTTGATTTTTGGCCCTAGTCTCAATCTAATCTAGAGTGCTCCGAGAGACCTTAGCCAATCCCTTGACATGAGTGAGGTCCTGGTAAAATGCACCAAGCATGCACTCTTTGCACTAATAGTGGATCATCCCTGTTATGGATTTAGCATATAGGGCCTGATTCCTACTTTGGCGGGCGGCGGTCGCCGCCTGCCAAGCGGGAACCGCCAGAAGACCGTACCGCGGTCAAAAGACCGCGGCGGTCATTCTGACTTTCCCGCTGGGCTGGCGGGCGACCCCCAAAAGGCCGCCCGCCCGCCCAGCGGGAAAGCACCAGCAACGAGGAAGCCGGCTCCGAATGGAGCCGGCGGAGTTGCTGGTGTGCGATGGGTGCATTTGCACCCGTCGCGATTTTCAGTGTCTGCCAAGCAGATACTGAAAATCAATGTGGGGCCCTGTTAGGGGGCCCCTGCAGTGCCCATGCCAGTGGACCCCCAGGGGCCCCACGACACCCGTTCCCGCCAGCCTGGTTCTGGCGGTGAAAACCGCCAGAACCAGGCTGGCGGGAAGGGGGTCGGAATCCCCATGGCGGCGCTGCTTGCAGCGCCGCCGTGGAGGATTCACAGGGGCAGCGGGAAACCGGCGGGAAACCGCCAGCTTCCCTTTTCTGACCGCGGCTTTACCGCCGTGGTCAGAATTGCCCCAGAAGCACTGCCAGCCTGTTGGCGGTGAATGACCCCCATAGTGTGGTGGTGGCAGCATGCTGTGTTTTGTGAATTCATAGATCTGACAAGACCTTTTTATTTGTTTCACTGGAGAGAAAATCTACTGGTTCATGAATATAAAGTTATGTTTCCATATGCCAACCCAGATCTGAGCCATAACATCCCATGTGTGGGTAGTGTATGTTTGTGTATGTGGCACATACATTGCATGTATGAGTGAGCCAGAGTAATGAAGGCTTATGGGATTCATTTGGATGCATGTGGCCTGGTTTGAGAGCAAGATAGAGGCAAGGTTGTTTTACCAGCCAGTGGAAGTGTACTACTTACATTCCTAATGCTGGACTGAGAAGCTCTACACAGTGAAGTGGGGAAAGTGGAGACAAGGTTTCTTTATATATTCTGCTAGGCCTTTTGCTGAGAAGAGCTGCTGATAAATCCTCCTGTAGCTCTGCCATTTTGGAAGATTGTGGGGGTGAAATGTAGGACTGCAGTCTCTCTTGTTCAACGTAAAGGGACTCCAAAGGTAAAGCCAGCCTTTTGTCTTCCTCCTGATTGCTCTTCACTGTGGCTGAGGACGATGAGGTGCAGAAAGCTCACACTTCTTCGCACCTCTATTGTGGGAGTTGCTGGTGTTGGTGATGCTGTGAGGAACATCACAATACAAAAACACTGTGCCTAACGAGCAGCCAGAGAAGGCATTTGAAAGGAGAAACACTCCAAAAAGCCCTGAAAGTGCAGATAATGACTCCACATTGCCTTGAGTGTACACAAGTGGGACTTACTGACCTATGTTTTTCCACTTCTACGTTCTCTATGACCAAGAAAGAGAGTTTTCCACAGAGTACTCAGAGAACTCTAAAACCAGGGATGGTGTCTTTGTGACAGCCAACTTCCCAGATGTGAGGAGACATCACCTGAGTCTATACTTTGCTGGAAGATGCTGCCCATCTGACTTGCAGTGCCTAGCAGACAGCATGCCTTGCAGCAGGGTTGGCTGTCCAGGAAAAGCCAGGTGCAGTGAGACGTCCGTACAGGTGAGGTGTGCCAGAGGAGGAGAATGGAGGCGGGAGGAAACAATTTGTGTACCTCGGAAGTCAATGGGTAGCAAACTCTCTAGTTTACAGTTCTAGATGTGAACTGCGAGGAAATCAGTTTGACCTGCACCACTGTGACAATTTGTGTACCTTGGGAGTCAATGGGTAGCAAACTCTCTAGTTTACAGTTCTAGATGTGAACTGCGAGGAAATCAGTTTGACCTGCACCACTGTGACCAAAATGTAAAACTCATCTCTCCTACACCGTTGAGACAAAAAAGACGACTGCAGCTTGACCTGTGCTGCCGTGACTTACAAAGAAGATTGTGGCTTGTCCTTGTGCTGTGTGCCTGAAAAGAGTGTTGGCTGGCTTGTGCCACCTGGCCCACAGAAGAGAGGCATTTGTGAAACCTTGTTTCTGCTGAAGATGACCTGTGCATAGCTACAAGATGATCAGACTGTGTGAGGACAACAGAACTCTTAAGCATGCCTGCCCCCTAGCCCTCCATACGCGACTTGACAGAGTGAAAAAAGTGCATTCTATTGATGCTAATTCACTGATGTCAGATGGAACACGCTATTAAATTCACTCAGAAATGTCAAATGAGTAGCCCATGGCATGCACCGAATTAGGCAGCTGTAGGAACCACTTGACATCATATGCCCTGTTTAGCAACTGCTGAGCAACCTGCACTATATATAGCAAGTCATGGTAAATGATCTCAAGACTACATCTATGAATGACAAAGAGTAACCCATAGACATGTAGACAAGAAAGACAGCCTTGGTAAATGGCATGAGGGATTAAGTGGGAGTGGCAAAAGTGTGGCAGGTGGATTGCACTGAATACTGAAGGCAGCCAGGATAAACACCACAGAGTGTCCACCTATCAGTATCACAGGAGGACACAGACATGCACTAGGTATAGACACTCAGAACAAATGTCTTATGTGATTCATCCAAAAGGAGCAGTACACAGCATGCTTTTATTACAAGTAGTCAGCATAAATCCTGTATAGGGTCAACCTACGGGCAACCGAGGAAAAGCCCACAGCATGTAGGAGGCTGGCCTGGTTTGTAGTGGGTACCAATGGTACTTACACCTTATGCCAGGTCCGGTGATCCCTTATTATTAGAGTGTAGTAGTGTTCTAGCAGCTTAGGTTGATAGAGGTAGCTATAGCAGAGCAGCCAAGGGTGAATTAGGAGACATGCAAAGCTCATGCAATACCACTTATATCACATAGGTACTATATCATAAGAAAGACAATACTCATAGTTACTAAAAATAAAGGTACTTTATTTTAGTGAAAATGTGCCAAAAATTAGGAGGTAAGTAACATACACAAAATATACACAACTAACCAAATCAGGTAAGTAAAACAGTCAGAAAATAGTGAATACAATAGGATGCAATAGGCCTAGGGGCAACACAAACCATATACTAAGAAAGTGGAATGCAAACCACGAATGGACCCCTAGGCTAATGTAGTGTGTAGAGGGTCACTGTGAGTGTAAGAAAACACTGACGGTGTAAAGGGGACCCCACCCCAAGACCCTGGAAAGTAGGAGTAAAGTACTACAATTTCCCCAGAAACACACTAAATTTGTGAAAAAGGATTTTGCAACGACCACAACAGACTGCAAATCACTGAAGATGGATTCCTGGACCTGAAGACCTGCAAAGGAAGGGGACCAAATCCAAGAGTCGCTAAAGTGTCCGGGGGGGGGCAGGAGCCCACTAAACCCCGGATGAAGGTGCAAACTGGCTACCTCTGGTTGGAAGAACCTGCAGGTTTTGCAACAACGAAAGGAGGAAGGAAGTTCTTCTTCATGCAAAAGATGTGCCACGGCATGCTGGACGATGCAGAGCTATTTCCTTGGCAAAATACTGCAAGCAAGCCTTGCTAGCTGCAAGAGTTGCTGTTGAAGAAAAAGGGTGCTGCCCGGGCCCAGGAAGGACCAGGATGTTGCCACATGGAAGAGGAGACAGAGGGGCCCTCAGCAACGTAGAGAGCCCTCAGACAGGAAGGAAGCACCCACAGAAGTCCTTGAACACGGGTTCAATAAGTCTGAACATGGCGGTCGTCTCAACACTGCAAAGAGAGGTCCCACGACACCGGAGATCAACTCAGGGAGCTGAGCATCACAGGACGGAGTGCTGGGGACCACGGCTGTGCATGCAGGATTTCTAGGAAATGTGCACAGAAGCCCTTGTGGCTGCAGATCACACAGTGCACAGGATTACTGTCTGGAGAGGGGAGGCAAGGACTTACCTCCTCCAAATTCAGACAGTTGGACCACTGGACAGTCTGGGTCACTTGGGTCCACCACCTGTGTTCCAGGGGCCATGCTCGTCAGGATGAGAGGGGACCCAGAGTACTGGTGAAGCTGAAGTTTGGTGCCTGCTGGAGCAGGGGGAAGATTCCGTCGACCCACAGGAGATTTCTTCGTGGCTTACAGTGCAGGGTGAAGGCAGGCAGCCCCCAGAGCATGCACCACCAGGAAACAGTCGAGAAAGCCAGCATGATTAGGTGCTACAATGTCGCTGGTATTCTTCTGGCTACTTTGTTGCAGTTTTGCAGGCGTCCTGGAGCATTCAGTGGTCGATCCTTGGCAGAAGTCGAAGAGAGAATTGCAGAGGAATCCTGATGAATTCTTGCAAGTCGTAATATGAGGAAAAGCCCACTGGAGAGACCCTAAATAGCCCTCAGAGGAGGATTGGCCACCTAGTCAGGTATGCACTTTTCAGGAGGGGTCTCTGACGTCACCTGCTGGCACTGGCCACTCAGAGGCCTCCAGAGTGCCCCCACACCTCTGAAAACAAGATGACAGAGGTCTGAGACACACTGGAGGAGCTCTGGGCACCACCCCTGGGGTGGTGATGGACAGGGGAGCGGTCATTCCCCATTCCTTTGTCCAGTTTTGCGCCAGAGCAGGGACAGGTTGTTCCCTAAACCAGTGTAGACTGGCTTATGCAAGGAGGGCACCATCTGTGCCCTTCAAAGCATTTCCAGAGGCTGGGAGAGGCTACCCCTCCCCAGCCTTTAACACCTATTTCTAAAGAGAGAGGGTGTAACACCCTGCTCTCAGAGGAAATGCTCTGTTCTGCCTTCCTGGGACTGGGCTGCCCAGACCCCAGGAGGGCAGAACCATGTCTGTGGGATCTCAGCAACTGTAGCTGCAGAGAAAACTACAGGGAGCTGGTTTGGCAGTACTAGGGGTCCATAGTGGAGCCCCCAGGATGCATGGAATTGACTCCCCAATACCAGATGTGGAATGGGGGGACAATTCCATGATCTTAGATATGTTACATGGTCATATTCAGAGTTACCATTGTGAAGCTATATATAGGTATTGACCTATATGTAGTGCACGCGTGTAATGGTGTCCCCGCACTCACAAAGTCCAGGGAAATGGACCTGAACTATGTGGGGGCACCTTTGCTAGTGCAAGGGTGACCTCACACTTAGTAACTTTGCACCTAACCTTCAGCAAGTGAAGGTTAGACATATAGGTAACTTATAAGTTACTTAAGCGCAGTGAAAATGGCTGTGAAATAACGTGTGCGTTATTTCACCCTGGATGCAATGGCAGTCCTGTGTAAGGGTTTGTCTGAGCTCCCTATGGGTGACAAAAGAAATGCTGCAGCCCATATGGATCTCCTGGAATACCAATGCCCTGGGTACCTAGGTACCATATACTAGGGACTTATAAGGGGGGTCAAGTATGCCAATTGGAATTGGTAAATTTAGTCCCTAGCCTATAGTGACAAATGTAAAGTCAAAGAGAGAGCATAAGCACTGAGATTCTGATTAGCAAGAGCCTCAGTGACACAGTAAGCACCACAGAAAACACACACATAGGCCAGAAACTATGAGGACTGGGTTCCTGGCTAGCAGGATCCCAGTGAGACAGGCAAACACACTGACAAATAGGGTTTTCACTATGAGCACTGGAGCCCTCACTAGCAGGATCCCAGTGAGACAGTAAAAACACACTGACATACACTCACAAACAGGCCAAAGGTGGGTGTAACAATGCTAGAAAGAGGCTACCTCCTCACACAGCATGCACTGGAAACAGACAGTCTTTGCAAGTGATCTAATTAGTCTGTTAAGGATTGATGAACCATTAACCAAACACGAGAATGTATTCTTCTTTAAAGTCTTCTTTAAAGTCTGCCAAGGAGTGATGGAGGGGTATGTACAGCCATGCACTGGTTGCAAGCATTTAAGGTTCCATGGTCACAATTGGGTGTGTAGAACCACAAAACAAAGAATCTAGACAACAAAGAGACGAATAAATGTGGCAAATCACAAATCACAGACTGTGGCCCAATGCCCAGCTTGCACAGAAAACATTAATCACTGTGTCAATCTAAATAAGCAGTGCCACACAGACTTTAGACTTTGTTTGCTAGAATTTGTCCAGGAGTGACAAAGAAGAAGCCATGGCATTCCTTCATTACAAAAAGCCACAATGCAACCCAAAAAGGTCCACCCAGTGGTGAGAGTGAAGGATCCCATCGCATGCACTAATCACTGGCAACCATGGTAAGACTTTCTCAACATCATGAACCTCAAACAGGACATTAATTCAACCCAAGTAGTCATCAATCATGGTTTTCACAAGTAAATTATCTTTGATTGGTCAGACCACACCACCATCTTGACCATCATCCCAGGCACCACTAAACAGTCAACACTGTCAGCTAGAACCCATCAAACCATAGTAATACTCCATCATGAACCAGTACTTTTAAACTCTAAAACAAAAACATATCACTCTAGCAATCATAACTGACTCCAAAGCAGATGTCAATTCTCTTCTGCACTTAGCCAACCTAATTCAAAAACCCAATATTGACCCTCTGAAAGTGTGCCCTTTAGAATCAAAGCTTTCTGCATCATTGTGCCACCAAGAACTCACTAACTGCAAATGAGCCATAGGCCAAGAAGAAAACACCCAAAGCCCAGGTCTAAGGCTGAAATCTCTCAGCTCTTCGGACAGACATCTGTCCTCCGCAACCAAAGCAATCTATAACAGCTCAATCATTATCCTGCACATTCAGAGCCATCAATGCCCTCTTCAAAACCATTGAGCATTGTCTCATTTGACCCCAGACCACCATAATCATGCTCCCTACTTGCAACTGCAATGCACCAATTAGTTATTCCCCAAAACAAGATACTATCTATCATCACTTCAATAGCACAAATCAAGCTTCTGCTGACTCTCACATCCCTCCGTGCAATATACTAATGTGGAACTCAAGGAATCTGTCACTTCATGAAGACATTGCTAACAACATTACCACCCTCAAATCCATTAAATATGCAAATATGTTGGGACTGAAAAACATGCCATCCAAGGCTCTGGAGAGTGTGCACCCTTGCCTCAAAAGCACAATAAGCAAGCCATAGTTTTTGACTCAGCATGGATGACACTCAGGCGTGTGCCCTGAAGAAACTTTCACAACAAGGTTTGAGACCCAGACTTTGGCATTGTAGTCTAGAGGGGTACTCCAAATGCACCCTCTTTTTTTCAGGGATCTTTTTATTGTCATTTCAATTACATCAATACAGTTTAATGCCATTATAATATTGGCGCAGTAGATAATTACAACGGTTGTACATTTCACAATCTTGTAGGTCGTCCAACAACAGTTAGTATATATGTAACAATTACAGTAAGGATAATAAGCTAATGGCCCGAGATTATGCATCACATATTATAGTCAGTAGAATTTTACTAAGCCTAAGTAGGAGTATTGCGCATAGATAATAGACGGATCTCTGAGTCTAAAAACAGAACACAAATCATCATGCCGCTCTTTGCCCTTCTATTTGACTGTGAACACTATTCCACATTTGCATATAAATGCTGATCCTGGAATAACAATGGATAGAAAACAGTAACATTCTTAAACAATGGAGTACCTTATCTTTAAACATTCGGTGCTCGTATTGCTATGCCTTTGTGTGTGTGGAGCTCCCTCGATGATGTGGGGATTCATCTGTGCGCATAAGCTGTGTTTTAGAACCAGGTACTCAGTATCATCCCTGTCCTAGTTTAAGTGATCAGCATGGGGGTACAATAAATGCTAAGTGTGTCGGTGACCCATTCGTGGTGGCCCCAGCATCTAATGGCCGCTGGACTGCCCTCAGTGCTAGATCATCTCCGCTGAGTCAGAATCAGTTTCTGGGGACCGTAAGAATAACAACATCGCTTCCCAGCTATCTGAAAGGGGGTACCTGCGTAGGCCAAGTGTATCTTCCCATCTCAGTGCCACTCCCTCGGCTCCCGCCCAGATCAAGAACAATTGTTTCCAGGCCAATACAGTTGGCGCCTCGGAGGCTTTCCATCTGTGGGTTATCAGCCTTTTGGCTGTTATAAATCCCAGATCTAAGAATCTAGCAGTAGCCCTGTATTGCGGTCCTCTAGGAAGCAAACCCAGTATACAGGTCTCCCATGTGGGTAGCAGTGTGCGTGTTGTGCATGCTGATAAACAGGAGACCACGGCTCCCCAATAGTTATGTAGTGAGGTGCAGGACCATAGCATGTGTATGATGTCTACATCTAAATGTTTGCAACGGGACAGGCTGCATCACAGTGAAATAAATATCTATTGATGCAGGCTCGCGTAAGGTATGCCCTGTGAATAATGTAGAATTGTGTGAGTCGAAACCTGGAGTTCTGAGGAATAGTGGTGTGGCTGGACAGAACAGACCTCCACTGCAGGTCCGTGAAGGGCGCGCCCGAGTCCCTCTCCCAGGCAGCACGCAGTGTATTATGGTCATGCCCCAGGTGAGTTCGGAGTGCTTCCGTGAACTACTTAATCAGATGTCTGCCCTGTCCCATAACCTGTATATATTGTATTAGGAGGTGGGTTGGAAGGGCAATCATCTCCAAATGCACACTCTTTGCCAAGAATGACTACTGGCAACTCACCAGCCTACAGAGGATGATCAGTGGTGAAGGCTAAATGATAGCTAGACAGTAATTTATTCATTGTTACCTGATATATGTTGAATTTTGAGTCTCTGATCAGCTCCCTGACTGACCTTGAATATACCTTGCACTGTTCAAATTAATCACTCAGGGGATCAAGTGCTTAAGTGACGCACTTGTTCATTTTGGTTAGTTTTGGGTTCAACAGTTAGATCAAGCCCCAGAGCACCAGCAGTAAATGGCTCTGATTATAGTAATCTCAGCCCAGTAACCTCTGTCTACCTGGGACATCAAAAAGTTTCCACAATTGGTAGCAAGCAGTGAGGATCCTTAGATTCCAGTTCCAACAGATGCAGATAACAACGTATAAGTCTAGCTTTTTCACATAAAACCTGCAACTAAAAATGGCAAATGAAAAATGGGAAGAAGCAAGACTGAGAAACCTCTCACTCAATGAGTCGAAGGAGTCATTTTGAGATGGGAGATTGAGGAATCCAAGGTCCAAGGATAGAAAGATCATTATATATTTTATGATAGATCAATGGCAAAAACAGGCTTTGACTGAAAAGGAGTGGGTTGCAGGAACGGTTCAATAGAGAACATCAAAAAAGAGAGTGCTGTAGGGATAGGCAGTCAGAGTTCCAGATAAGAGGCTTCCACTAGACTGTTCTCCGCAGTATCCTCTAAATTGTTTTCTGATGTTTCCCCTAGACAGTCTCCTCCACTCATCTCTAGTGATACTGCTGTCCCCTATCCCAGGGATCACATCCTTCAGTAGGCTGGATTTTGCTGAAACCCGGAAACTTGAATTAGTGCTCCAGAAAGCTAAGGATGGGTGGAGGGTAAGGCTAAGATGTTTATGAGGTAGTAACTGAGGTTAATCCACCAAGAAGAAAAGAGGTGAAGGAATAGACAGGACGAGTAGGCCCAGAAAGCAGGAACAGGACAGGCAGGAAAAAGAGAGATACAGAGAATTGAAAGAGGGGATAGCCCTAGAAACAATAGCAGAAGAACAATGGGATAGCTCAGGGGATGGTAACTTCCCTTCCAAGTAAGTCCAAGTAACCCACCACTAAGGAACCAAAGAAATTGATAAACATTGACATTCCAGTGTGGTTCCACAGTTTTGAGACTGCGTGTAAGGCATAACATCTGAATGATCCAAAGCAGCAAGCTCTGCTGAGTCATCTCCCTTTCTAAAGAATTGAGGTTCTAAGAATGGCTAGCTAACATATGAGTGCATGAAGAATGGTCTGATTAGATAGACCGGGTTGAAATTATCCCAGTACTTGAGGAGATTCAGGGAGAACAATAAGGCAGATGGGATTCTGTTTGAGAACTTGATCCATGATATAGAGTATGACAGGGTCAGTGGGTGAGATGGATGAAAATGAAGAATTACTGGTTCCTAAGTCAATTAATGATAGGAATGCTAATAAGGAAAGAGTTCTCTAACCTTCTCTCACAGTCCGTTTCTGGGCATATTGTGAAGGATTCAGGAAAGCTTGCTGTGTTGGCTGACAAGTGGTTAGCTAAATGGGAGATCAAGTGGCTGGAAAAGCATGGTTCCAAACAATAGGGAGAAGAGCTCTGAGCAGAAAAGTTCAAGACCGGATGGAAAGGAACACCATGGCTCCCAAGGGTCCTGGCCAGGACAAACAACTAATGGGAATTAGGTACTTAATCAGAAAGGAAATGGAAAGAGAAAATTCCTCCCTCCCTGGGTGACCTATTTCAAGTGGCACAAGGAAGGGCATTTTAAGACGCATTGTCTAGTAAAGAACCCAGGGAGAACTGCACCTCTGATAGGCAGTGCGCCTTTAGTGGTGATGGGTATCATTGAGAGTTTAGTGACACTTAACCTTGTTGCTATGGAGATCTGGGAAACAAATCCAGATGCACTCAAAAATATTAACTCAAATATAATGGGGCTTGTCAATCAGGTGGGTACCAATTGGAGGATGGTTTCTGGCCTAAGGATACTAGTACTTACTGGCCCATCATCGCGAGAAAGTATCTCAAACCTAAGGAGATTCTCCCAGGTACCAATGGCAATAGCTTGGTAACGAGTAGGGATGCCATGGAATACTCGCTTGCCAGGGTTAAGGTAGTAGTCAATAGCAAGACGCCCATGGATGATATAGGGATGTTAGAGAAACAGGGCATTTGGTGCCTGCTGGGAAATTACCTGATTGTGACCAGGTTAAGGGCAGGGCCAAATGCCTACATGGCCTTGATGATATCAACTTTCCTGACAAGGGCACAGTCTGCCCATCAGACTGAGGAGGAGGTTGTTGTCATTCCTAGAGTTAAAGAATCAGGAGAGAGTAATGTAGTGTGTACCAGGGTAGGCTCAGGGAAGATACATGTTACTCACCCAGATGAAGAAGAGGATGAGGCTTCCGGGATGGACTATAGGTCTGTGGCAAAGCAGCAGGAGTTTCCTCAGGCACAAAAAGGGTGAACTACTCTGGTGGGATCATGCAAGATGGCCAAGAACAAGTGTCCACCAGAGTGGCTGGCCAACACAGTGTAGTCTGTGAGTCTGGGATGATGTATAGTGTAGCCAGCAAAAGGCAAGTGGTCCTGCAGGTGCACACAAATTTCCTATTGTTTCTAGCCCAAGAGGTACATTTAGGAGGGCACCTGGGCATTGCGAAGACCAGAGACATTCTATGACCTTTATTCTACTGGCTTTGAATGGGCTGAGATGTAGAAATGTTTTATAGAATTTTTTTGCCTTGTCAAGGTGAGTGGCAAGTCCACAGACCAAACCAAGGTAACGTTGGAACTTCTAACTGTGGTGGAAAAAGGTGTGGAAAATTGGGTTGTTGGGTGAAGGAGGGGTGACCTCTTATCAAGTAACAGTCACAATCCCCGTCAGGGTGATCCACAAAATTAATTAAATTAACCTGTGCTTAACCATTTGGAAGCTTGGCACAAAAGAAGTCAGGCTAAACTCAGAGGCAATGTGAAAAATTATCTATGCAGCACATACACAGCAATAAAGTGGAAAAACAACACAAGAAAAATCCCACACCGATGCAGAAAAATAGAGAACATTTTAATAAATGATTTAACACAAAACTGACAGAAATCCAATCAGTAGAACCGTACTTGTGATTTTATAAAGTTTAACGTAAAAACTAGTGCCTAAAGGATCAAAGTGCCAACCAAAGACATCTAGTCACACGAGACCGGATCAAAGTTATAAAAATACGGCTCACCGTGATGAAACACGGGTCAGATACAAAGAGTGGGTTGAACCCGATCAGCACTCACTTTCTGACTTAGAAAAAATTTGGAAGAAAATGTTCTGGGAAAGTACAGTTCAGTAGGGCAGGGCTGCAGGCGGAATCCGATAAGGAAGTCACAGTGAAGATTTCCATGTTTGAACATGGTCTGTTTTTTAAAAGTCTAACATTTTAGTGGGACAGAGCTGGAACTGTACCCAATGAGAGTTCCAGGAGCCTGGATACCCCTTCGCCAATGGGCCACTGAACAGGATTTGCTTCTGTGGGGAAGAACATAGTGGGTCCTGCCACAAAGTCAGGCCGACGGTGATGCACCTTGGGTGAATAGAGGAGCAGGCAGGTACCAGTCTTCTCTCTGTTCTCAGAGCAGTTTTTAGTCAACAAGGTCCCAGGTTTTGGTTTTGGCTACCTGGGCACCTTTAACACCACACCCAAGGGACCAGGACTGCAGGGGCACCACCTGGGGGTTTAGGACTCACTCATTCTGGGTCAGGTTGTGGGTTCAGGATGGAGGGGGGCTTTTCAGTCCTTGGGGCATTGAACGAGTGGCCAGAAAATTAGTCTTTTGAGTCAGTCTAGTAGTCATATGTGCAGGTGATGAAGAAGGGATCCAGCAGGAAGGCAGGCCTCTGAGGTTTCAAGGCACGTTACAGGCAACTAAGCAGTCCTTCAAGGTGCAGAAAAAGCGTTCTTATGGAGTATACAACAAGGACTGCAGGCAGTCCTTTTAGAGTCCTTCTGCAGGTCTAGAAAGTGAACTGAAGAGTGGCCTGAAGATCCCCTTTTATACATGGGGCCTTCTGTGAAGTAGGGGACGTTTCAAGAGAATTCCCTTTGTAGTACTTGAGGTTTCCTGGCTCCCCTGCCCTGGCTCCTCCAAGCTGGCTGCATGAACAATGCTGGGGTGACAAGTCTTTTGTTTGATTGCAGAGCACAGCCTAGCCTACTCACTTGCAAATGGGGCTGTGCCCAACTCCAAACCACATCCTGCCAGTTGATGGCTCATACAGGTACATCTACTCCCTCTATTGTGTGGCTGTCTGGGAGGAATAAACAAAGCCTAACTGCCAGCTACACCCAGTCATGGTACCCAGGATAGGCTGCAGGCACCAAATGGTTTAGGGCAGGAAAACACAAACTTTCTATAAGAGGCATTTTCAAAATTATAACTTAAAATCCGACTTTACCATTAAAGAGGACTTTCAATTACAACTTCTTGTACACCAAAGATAAAATGATTACATGTTACTATTCAAAAGTTAGCACGTATTAGATGTAATAAGGCAACCCAATATAAATCTGTGGAAGAAGTAGGCCTCGCAGTGGTGAAAAACAAATGTAAGAGTTTTTTGCTACCAGGACTCGCAAAACCTAAAAGTACACGTCCAGCCTTTTAAGTACAATGCACCCTGCCTTTGGGCTACGTAAGGTCTACCTTAGGGATGACGTATATCTAATAATAGGGGAGTTTAAGGCATGGAAATGTTTTTAATTTGCCAGGTCAAATTGTCAGTTTAAAACTGCATTCAGGTGCAATGGCAGTCTGTCACGTGTGTAAAGGGGCACTTTAAGTGGGTGGTACAATAAGTGCTGCAGGCCCACTAGTAACATTCAATTTCCAGGCCCTGGATATATGGTATACTACTTACTCAGGACTTACAAGCACATTAAATATCATGTGTAAACCAATTTTATCATTCTTTAGGGAATGAGCACAAGCACATTAACACTGGTTACCAGTCGTAAAATGCTAAAGCCAACAAAAACAAATTCAGCAAATTTAGGCGGGGTAAAGGCAAAACGTTTGGGGGGGACCCTGCAAAGAGGGCTGGGTCCAACAGCAGGTGTAGACCAGGGGTGTGTAATTTAATAAAATATCTACTTGTCCATGGGACACATTGCTTCTTAAATCTACTTGTCCTGTAAAAAATTCAACCTGCCCCTTTGTTGCCATGTACTGCTGTGACAAATTAAGGCAGGAATTTCATTATATGAGAGCTCTGAATATTGCCTCTCTGATTATGCCTGGGCTAATACTATAGTAGGGCTTGAGCAAAAGTAATTCCAAGCTCTACCATAGCAATTTTCTATTTTGCCACCTTTCCACAGATCTACATACTGGGACTGTAGCAGGTAGTAAGCAATAGTTTCAGGGCTGGAATGTTTTTGAGTCTGTGCAAATCTGCAAACTTGCATGTTTTAAGAATTTTCACCAGCTCTTTCCTAATCATTCCCCATACTGAGAAAGGCTGGAAATGTACACCTGACAAGGGCAGAAGCAGAAGTTCTTTTAGGATTGGGAAAAAGTAGTTGGAGGGAAAGTGAACTTGTAAATACTCAATAGCATGAGCAAATCTACACAATCATAATTGTGCAAGCTAAAATATTTTCTAGGAGTACAGTTTTCTGGTCTACTTCTGTTAATTCGTGTAAATTCATTAAAGCCACTAATGCAAAAACATTTTGTTTTTATTAAAAATCTATTTCTCTATTTATCTATCAACTGGCTTTACTGTAAGTCATAGCATTCTGCTCTGCCGCAAGGAGCATATTGGCACACAAATTAGTTTTGTTCAGTGCCAGGAACTAGTGTGGCAATGTGTGCTTTTCAAGTCCAAATTTATTTTTCATTTTTGTCAATGTTTGTTACAATGATGAGGGTCTGGCAGCTACCACAACAATGAAGTGTTACAAAAGCTATGTCAAAACAAGACACGCATTGACAAAACCAAAGGCTGACCACCAATGTCGGATCAGTTAGCTTAGCCAGTGCTTATTTATTTTCATGTTTCCCATAATCTTGTTAAAAATGGCTACACCGATTTTCCATTATGAATAGTTTTTGGAAATACTGGCATGCATCAACACATTTTACTAAAGGATGCTTCAAAGAAATAGCATCTAAAATTTCACAATAATTTAGAAAAGCATTTTTTTACTACTTGCATTTTTCTCTGAACATTTCATTTTTAAAGCAAAGAATCATTAATTTTGCTTACAAGCTTCTGAAAACATTTGCATCTAATCAGAAAGCATTCTGGGAACATTAAACATAGCCTTATATTGCTCAACGTGTGTACACTTTTTTTTACTGGAATCATTGCCAGTTGTGCAGTGTGACCGTACAAACTTTATTTAGAGAGCATTTTCCCTAATAATATGTGGCCATGCGGCGGGTGCAGCAGTCACCCGTCATGCTTTCCACTGCCCGTAATTCGGGCAGCGGAAAGCGCGACGAGGCTGTCCATGTGGGGTGGGCAGTGCAAGGGCCATCATGGGGCACCCGGCACCCTTTTTCTGCCAGCCTTTGCATGGTGGGGCATCCGCCATGCAAAGGCTGGCGGAATGGGGACTCATAGTCCCCAGGGCAGCGCTGCCCTGGAGGATTACAACCGCCGAGATTGCCAGGCTGTCGCCTGCGGGCAACCTGGCAGTGTTGACAGTCTGACCATGGTGCTTTTGCCACAGTCGTAATGTTGCAGCTGGACCATCACCTTGGCGGCGGTCCGACCGTGACTGTGACCCTGGCGGTCTGGTGACTGCCAGGGTCATAATGGGGTCCTATGTCCGAGGAGCATGACTCTCAAACTAGCAGCAAATGGTCTTCCTTCCCATCTTCTCCAGGGTCTGATTTCCTTAGGTGGTGTTTGGTAGAATAATTAATTTAATCTCCTCATATATGAAGATGATGTGGGAGCAAGCTAGTGCCCTTACCACTTCTCTGCCATGTACCAGCTGCAAAGTAATAGGTTGGTGGACTACTTTAACAAGACCCTTTAGAGTGTGATGGAAACACTACCTGAGAAACACCAGAAGAAATAGGTTATGTTTCTTTCAGATATCATGATCTCTTACAGGGAAATTCTACAAAAAGGGGGAAGGATTTAGCCCCTTTATTTTCTGTATGGGCATCCTGTCCATTGTTCACTGACTTTGGTTAGTGTCTCCAAGCCTTGATTTGGTGGACTATGTTCTGGAAGTTGAGGGTTACATTGAACAACGAGGTGAAAAAAACCTTCAGGCCCACCCAGAACTGATGAAGAAGTGGTCTTACCACAGAGTGATGCTGACTGGCTACTAAGAGGAGTAAGAGGTATAGGAGTGACCTCTACAAAGTAGATGGGAAGATTTCTGATGTTAACTACCTAAACACAGGTGTCTCTCTGTAACCCTAGAGGGTCTCCCACATGAAGCAGATGAATCCCTACCGCAGGAAAAAGTACAAGATCAGAATGCTGGTAATGGCAGTAGAGGTTGAGTAAGGTGAACCTGTTAGAAGTAGGGTCTTTGGTTGGCAGTCAGGTTACCCCCTGTCCAAGCAAGGACCCTCACTCTAGTCAGGGTAAAGGAGAATCACCCTCAGCTAACCCCCCGCTCACCACGTTGGTAGCTTGGTACGAGCAGGCTGGCTTAACTTCAGAGTTCTAGGTGTAAAGTATTTCTACCAACACACAGTAGCTTAATGAAAACACTACAAGATGACACAACACAGGTTTAGAAAAATAGGAAATATTTATCTAAACAAAACAAGACCAAAACCACATAAATTTAACATACACAAGTCAAGTTATTAATTTTAAGAGCAAAAGAGTGTTAAATCCTTATGTAAACAGGTAAAACACTGTTAGCGTTGAAAAGTACCTGGGTATCGTCAAAATAACATGCACAGGCAAGTGTGCATCGAAAAAGGTAAGCAGTGCGTCGATTCCTCACCCACAAGCGAGATCGTGCATCGTTTCTCCTTCTCCAGTCGGGTCGCATGCATCGGTTTTCCTCTCCGCAGGAGAGCGATGCATCAATCCAGGCAGCACTCAGGTCTGGGCAGGCGTTGCATCGTTTTTCCGTGCCCAGCAAGGTTTGCGTCAAAAATCCTGCCACACGGTGTTAGCAAAACCACGCTGTGTGGGTTGCAACGTTACCAGCCTCCATTAGAGATGCGGCACGTTGTTTCTCCAGCAGCGATCTTCCAGCCGCACTGAGTCGATTTTAGCCGTGGAGCCGGCGGCGCGTTGTTTCTTCAGCCGCGTCTCAGAGGTTATGTTGGAAATGTCCCCACACGGTGGTCGGTGCGTGGATTTTCAATCTTGATCTGCCAGCTTCACCTGTCAAGGCCCCAGGAACTGGATAGGGCACCACTTGGCAGGGCAGGAGTCTCAGCAGAGAGTCCAGGTGCTGGCAGGTGCTGGCAGGTGCTGGCAGGAGAAGTCTTTGATGGCCCTGAGACTTCAACAACAGGAGGCAAGCTCAGGACAAGCCCTTAGAGATTTCTTCACAGGCAGGAATGTACAACAAAGTCCAGTCTTTGCCCCCTTTCACCAGGCAGAAGCAGCAACTGCAGGATAGTTCCACAAGGCACAGTCACAGGCAGGGCAGCACTTCTCCTCAGCTCTTCAGCTCTTCTCCAGGCAGAGGTTCCTCTTGACGTCCAGAAGTGATATAAAGTCTGTGGTTGTGGGTGCCCTTCTTATACCCATTTTGGCCTTTGAAGTAGGCTTACTACAAAGGAAAGTCTCTCTTGTTTGTGAAATCCTGCCTTGCCCAGGCCAGCCCCCAGAGACACACCAGGGGGTTGGAGACTGCATTGTATGAGGGCAGGCACAGCCTTTTCAGGTGTGAGTGACCACTTCTCCCCTCCCTCCTAGCACAGATGGCTCATCAGGATATGCAGGCTACACCCCAGTTCCCTTTGTGTGACTGTCTAGAGAGAGGTGCAAACAACCCAACTGTCAAACTTACCCAGATAGGGAATCCACAAACAGGCAGAGTCACAGAATGGTTTAAGCATGAAAATGCTCCCTTTATTAACATGGCATTTTCAAACACACAATCTTAAAATCAGCTTTACTAAAAGATGTATTTTTAAATTGTGAGCTCAGAGACCCCGAACTCCACATGTCTATCCGCTCCCAAAGGGAATCTACGCTTTAATCATATTTAAAGGCAGCCCCCATGTTAACCTATGAGAGGGATAGGTCTTGCAACAGTGAAAAACGAATTTGGCAGTATTTCACTCTTAGGACATATAAAACACATTAGTATATGTCCTACCTCAAACATACACTGCACCTTGGCCATGGGGCTACCAAGGGCATACCTTAGGGGTGTCTTACATGTAAGAAAAGGGAAGGTTTGGGCCTGGCAAGTGGGTACACTTGCCAAGTCAAATTGGCAGTTTAAAACTGCACACAGAGACACTGCAGTGGCAGGTCTGAGGCATGATTACAGAGCTACTAATGTGGGTGGCACAACCAGTTCTGCAGGCCCACTAGTAGCATTTGATTTACAGGCCCTGGGCACCTCTAGTGCACTGTACTAGGGACTTACCAGCAAATCAATTATGTCAATCATGAAGATCCAATTACATACACATTTTATGCAGGAGCACTTGCACTGTAGCACTGGATAGCAGTGGTAAAGTGCCCAGAGGAACAAAAACAGCAAAAACAGAGTCCAACACACATAACAGAGGCAAAAAGTTAGGGGAGACCACGTTAAGGATGCCAAATCTAACAGAACCCTTCCCACAACCATTTCACATTGATGTAAAACATGACTCTAATGGCTATTGAACAACAGGTTGAGTGTAGACAGGTTTGGGGACAATTTGCCCACATCTTCTCCCTCTTCCCAACTCCATTTCGTACCCATGACATAGACATAGAGGATAGTTTGCCCCTGAAAAGCTAACTATGGAGCATGTCAAACCAGGTACAAGACTGCATCAAAGCAGATGTGCCCAAGACAGTGGACCTGGTAGGAATTCATTGCTCCATAGCCCAAGAGCTAGTCCTGTGTTAATTGTACCTGAGCAATGGAGAACAGACCAACATTTTGTGTGGACTATCATGCTCCCAATACCATTACAGAGATGAAAGCCCATTTTTCCCCTGTGTTGACTTAGTAGCTTAGTACTATCTGACCACTGTCTACTGACTAATTGCATTGTTGACTAGTGCCAAGGAGAAGACGCATTCTCCACCCCACAAGGCCTCTATCTGTCTTTGAGGTAAAGGAGGCTCCTGACATTTGTCAACACTTGGTTGACTATGTGTTGTCTGTACTGGAGACATCAGCTTCGCCTACTTGAATAACATTGTTGTTTTTAGGAATTCATATAGGACAACCTGAAACACTTAGATCAGGTCTTTATGCCAATGCAGAAGACCAAACTGACTACAAAGTGTCAGATGGTTCGGTCCTCTATTGTCTGTATTTGTTATCATGTACTTGATTTGAAAGTTCCTACAACTTGGACTCAGGTGAGGGTTTTTCTAGGCCTCACCAGGTACTACAGGTTTGTTGTAGTCAGCTTTGGGACCATAGTTGCCGCTTGACATCACTCGATCAATCAATCAATCATAGTATTTGTAAAGTATAGCACTGTCACCCCTAGTGGTATCTGGCCGCTGAGGGTGTTGTGTCTCTATCAAAAAGTCATGTCTTGAGTCTCCTTCTGAAGTCTGGCTGGGAGGCAGCTGTTCGGAGGTGAAGGGGCAGGCTGTTCCAGGACTTGGCTGCTATGTAGGAGAAGGAGCGGCCTCAATGGATGTGGGGTGTGTGTGTGCAAGGTTTAGTGAGGCAGAGCGTAGTTGTCTTGCTGGAAAATAGAAGCTCAGTCGACGGTTGAAATAGGATGACTCTAGGCTGTGGAGAGCCTTATATACGAGTGTGAGGATTTTCAATTGCCATCTCTTCTGGACGGAGAGAGAATGGGCTTTTGTGACTTGTCTGGTGTCTGTAGGGATCTATATGAAGATTCGGCAGAGAATATGGAGGGTGTAGGAGGAGGCGACTGAGTTTACTTGTCAATTCATGGATAGTTGGCAGTCGAGGATGTTGCTGAGGTTTTATGTGTTGCCTGATGGAGAGGGCGTTGGTCCGAGTTCTGCTGGCCACCAGCTAGTCCCATACGGAGATGTTCTTCTGAAGATCAGGACTTCAGTTTTCTCAGTGTTTAGTTTGAGGCAGCTGTTTTTCATCCATGTTGCTACATTGATCATTGTGTTGTGGAAGTTGGCTTTGGTGTTGTGGGGGTCTTCGGTGAGTGAGAGGATTAGTTGAGTGTCATCAGTGTAGGAGACTATATTGAGCCCGTAGGATCTGACAATGTCTGCTAGGGGAGTCATGTAGATGTAGAACAAGGTTGGGCTGAGGGAGGCAGGTGATGTTTTTGGGCATAGAAGGGAAGGGAGGAAGGCAGATGCTCTGCGTGTGGCCTACGAGGAAAGAGGTGAGTCTCTTAAGGGTGTTTTGTTGAATTCCCATGTTGTGGAGTCTGTTGAGGAGAGTGTGGTGGGAGACTGTATTGAACTCTGCGGAAAGGTCCTGAAGGATCAGGGCTGCCAACTCTCCTCAATCGAGGAGGGTCCTGATGTCATCTGTGGTAGCGATCAATGCATTCTCCATGCTGTGGTTGGCCCAGAATCCTGATTGTGAGGAGTTGAGAAGTTGATTTCGTTGGAGGTAGTCAGTGAGCTGTTGGTTAAAGGCTTTCTAAAGCACTTTGGCTGGGAGCTGGGGCCAGCAGTGGGTTTCTTTAGGAGGGGTCTGACCTTTGTATGCTTCCATTTGACCGGTAAGGTTGCTGTGGAGCTAGAGGTGTTGAGGATGTGGGTTAGTTTTGTGTTAATAGTGTTGGCTCCGAGGGTGGAAAGCTGGTGGGGAGAGGGGTTTGTGGGTACCCCGGAATGGATGCATGACACAATGGCTGTGGTGGTCTGTGAGGTAATTGGGGACCTGGAAGTTATGTTGTGGCTGGTGTTTGCTGCTTGAAAGATGTTGTCTAGGCTGGAGGTGGAGGGTTGGAGGTCAAAATTGATGTATATGGTGGTGATTCTGCTATGGAAGTAGTCTGAAAGGGTGGTGCAGAGTTCCTGGGATGGGGGGGCTATCCGGTTAGAAAATTCCTTGATGGTTCTGAAGAGTTATTTTGTGTGGTTGGCTACGGGTTAGATGCGGGCAGTGCTTGCTGCTCTTTTTGCTGCCTTGATATGGTGGTGGTAGTTGTTGAGGGCTGCCTTGTAGGTGGCTCTGTCGGAGGGGTCCTTGGTCACACGCCATTGTTTCTTGAGATGGTGTCAGTCGCGTTTGGAGTTTCTGGGTTCCAAAGTGTACAACCTCGCTGGCTTGGTTTTAGCTGGTTTCAGCGGGGCAACTCTGTCAGCGGATTTGGTGATCCAGGTGGTGAAATTTTGTAAAGCCTGAGGTTGAAATCTTCTGTGGGCTCAGGTTGTGTGGTGCCAAGGCCCTGTAACCAAAGGGTCTTGGTTACCTTGTCCCAGATTCGGTGGAGGGTGCTGAGGTGCTTGGAGGTGGTGTACTGGGAAATGGAGATGGTAAAATGGACAATGACGTGGAGGTCCAGGTGAGTTCAGTCATGTGGGTGAAAATGATTCTGTCGATAGAAGTGAACATGGCGTCCACTGTGCGTCCGGCTTTGAGCGTGGGTTTGGTGACCAGTTGGGTGAGGTCGATTTTGCTGGGGTTCTCTATGAGGGAAGTGGAATTGGTGTCATTTGGGTCATTAAGGAGGGAATTGAGATCATTGAGTAGGATGTAGTGGAGGGAGTCGATGGCAAGGGTAGGCGATGAGGATGCGATGGCATCGCAGAAGGCTGGGCATGGTCACGGAGATCTGTTTGTGAATGTGCCTTGCAGTGTGGTGTTGGCATTGGTCTGGAGTCAGAAGTTGAAGTGCTGCATGAGGAGCATTGGGTTGTCATTGTTGATAGTACATTGGATGGTTTCCTTGAAGATGATGGGGATGCCTCAGCCATGTTTGTGGATGCGATCTTGGTTTATCATCTTTTAGCTTCCAGGGGTGGCTATGGCGATGTCCGGGTTTGAGGAGGGTGCTAGCCATGTTTTGGTGATGAAAGCAACATCTAGGTCATGGGTGGTGATGGTGTCACAGATTTCCGTAGCATGTTTGCATAAAGAGCAGGCATTTAGCAGGATGCACTGGAGTGGTGCTTGGTTGTTTGTAGTCTTCTGTGTGGGTGCAGTGCGGGTGTTAGTGTGCACAGGTGGGCCTGCATTGCAGGAGAAACAGCAGTGTAGGCAGGTGAAGGCTCCTTTGGTTGAGCGTGTGGAGGTTGGGAAGCAGTTGTTGATGCGGTGTCTGATGTTCAGGGCCTAAAGCTCCTTGGTGGTGTAGTGGTGGGGTAGTGGGAGGACCAGGGGTGCTGACACTGGGCACAGCCCAGGCAAGGATGGGTGCAGACAGGTTTGTCTTTGGCACGCCTTCACTGATTTCCAAGAAGCAGCCCAGGAAGTAAACCTAGATTGAAAAGTGTCAGAAGTTGTTTGATGACCTGTGGGTCACACTGTACAAAGCACCAGTGTTGAAGATTCTGATTGTAGTCAGCCTTCATTGTACAAAGCAATGCTTTCAACAAGGGAGTTGAGGCATTCCACAACTAGCTTAATAAGGATGGTAGAGAGCATCAGTGCCTTTATTCGCCACAGTTTGCTACCTAGAGAGCAAGACTGTTTTGTTGTAAAAGAGTGATTTTATATATTGTGGGTCCTTCAAAGTTTCAGGCATTACTTGTTTGACACCAAGTTTGATGTCCAGATGAATCATAAGCCAGTCAAATACTTTCCCGCTTCCTCCAGTAGTTAATCTCTTTGCAAGTATTGGACTTCAAAGTGGAGCACAAGGTCCGGTTAAAGCATGGGATTACAGATCAACTTTCATGCCGGTTTTCTCAGTGCAATAACCTGGCTTCCCCAAAGTTGGCATAAGTCAATACACATTCAACTTTAGAGGAGAGATATCACCTGTTGGGACAGAGAAAGGTCCCCTGCATGCTCTGGAGACCTTGCGCCTCGGCCTCAAAATTACCATAAGTGAGCTGTAATTTTGAACCCTTGCCTCTGCACACACAACAATCATGTGTTTGCCCTGGGGGCAGTTTTACAACATGGATTAGGTCATAGTACATTGCTCAATGATTAAAGGGATATCTTATGTGCACCCTCTTTGTTAAGTGCGACTACTGTCAATTCGTGGGCAGGAGAGGGCTGACAATGGTGGAAGCACAATTAATACAATAGCAAGACAGGCCTTTTCAGCTGTTACCTACTGGAGAGAGGGGCCATAAGGCCTTGCCTACATTTTTTGGTTCGCGAGTCTTCAACAGTACACTTGACGCCTCCCAGTCTGGATTCCGCAAGAACCACAGCACTGAAACTGCCCTCATAGCCTGCACAGACGCCATCAGAACCAGAGTGGACAAGGGCGAGACCGTCGCTCTCATCCTCCTGGACCTCTCCGCAGCGTTCAACACTGTATGCCACCAAACCTTCCGCGCACGTCTTTTTGATGCAGGAATCCAACACAAGGCCCTAGACTGGCTCACCTCCTTCCTCGCCGAAAGAACCCAAAGAGATTGCCTCCCTCCCTTCCGATCTCCAGCCACCAAGATCATCTGCGGGGTCCCCCAAGGATCCTCCCTCAGCCCCACCCTCTTCAACATATACATGGACCCCCTCGCCAACATCCTCCGCCCCCACGGAATCACCATCATCTCTTACGCAGACGACACCCAGCTCATCATCTCCCTCACCAGAAACCCTTCCACCGCCAAGACAAACCTGCATGCCGGACTCCTCAACATTGCCAAATGGATGACAGCAAGCCACCTCAAACTTAACTCCAACAAAACAGAAATCATAATCTTCGGCCCCAACAAAACAGCATGGGACGGCTCCTGGTGGCCCACCGCCCTCGGACCACCCCCAACAACCTCGGCATCGTCTTAGACTCATCTCTCTCCATGGCCCAGCAAATCAACACCATATCGTCCTCCTGCTTCAACACCCTTCGCATACTACAGAAGACTTTCAAATGGATTCCCTTAGAAACAAGAAAAACGGTCACCCATACCCTCATCAGCAGCAGACTGGACTACGGTAACGCCCACTATGCTGGTACCACAGCCAAGCTTCGGAAAAAACTCCAGCGAATCCAGAACGCAGCCGCACATCTCATCCTCAGCCTCCCGTGCCACAAACACATCTCTGCTCACCTCAGATCCCTACACTGGCTGCCCATCAGCAAAAGGACCATCTTCAAAGTCCTTATCCACGCTCACAAATCCCTCCACGACACTGGACTAGCCTACCTTAACAAACAAGTAAACTTCCACACACCTACTTGACTTCTCCGCTCCACTGACCTCGCCCTCGCCACAGTCCCCGCATCCAACGCACCACCTCCGGCGGCAGATCCTTCTCCCACTGCTCCGCCAAGACCTGGAACTCCCTCCCCACCAACCTACGCAAGATCCGGGACCTCCTAACTGTCAGAAAGCACCTCAAGACATTGTTTTTTGAGCAATAAACGGCAAGCCCCCCCCTCAGCGCCTTGAGACCCTAATGGGTGAATAGTGCTCTTAATAAATTTTTTGATTGATTGATTTTTTTAATTCTACAGCTGGGTGCTTCACCCATCCGTGTGGGACAAGGTAGTATGGTAGCCCTTGCACACTTGGTTCCATTTTGTTTTGACTGCATTCAAGTGGTACCTAAGAGAAAGACTCCGAGGGGAGCCCAGGCAGAAGACCTGAATTGCTGGGTTCAGCTCAGAACATTTCAGGGGTCTTTTGTAGTTGAGTTAGACTGAGGACAGGTATGAGGAGACAAAGGGTTCCTTTGAAGCTAAGGAGGTTCCCTTGCCCTTTCTTACATTTGTAAGAGCTACCCCACACAGGTAAACAGGTAGTGGTAGTTAGGTGGGGCAGCCTCCCTTGTCTTTATGCTTTTTGTACTCTTGGTATGGGTTGTTCCTGATATGAAACTTGCAGCTCCACCCCACCTTTTTGCTCACACTTCATGGCAAAGACCTTGGATGGGCCAGTTTGAGTGGGAGTGTAAAGGGTAAGGAGAGAGGGGTTAGGTAGGCAGTGACAACCGAGGGACAGCACCTCAAGTGATGACAGAGTTAAGGGCTGGTAAGCTGCAGGGGAGAGAGATAGGAGGAAAGAATAATCTGGGGAGAGGTGTGATGCCAATGAGGAAGAGGACTGTTGCAGGGAAGTCGGGGAAGGGAGGTGTAGGTTTGAAAGTTCCTGGTGCAGTGTCCATGTGACAACCTGCTCCTCATTTCTGCATTCTGGTGCAGAAGACCCCATGTCATGAGTCTCCTGACAGAGGGTATGTTTTGTGATCCAACCACAGTGATACTCTATTTAGCATGAGTTACTATTGTCCCACTTCCCAGACCATGATAATACTAAGAGTTGGTGGCAGCTGATTCTAGTGGTGGGGCAAAGTGCTTTCATCTAAACCTCACTAGAGAGCTTGCCCACTGGTTCTTCCTGGTAGATCTGTGCAGTGATCATCACTGGCCATTCTTCATTTCCCTGAGAATATGTTGCATGGGCATGTGTTTAGGTACCTGATTACATGTGATGTGGTGGTCCCAAGTTGGGGTCCTTCCCTATATGTATGAAATCCCTGAGGTTCTCAAAGTCTCCATAAGGTAGGCAGGGACAGATTTCTACCATTTCAGTTTTCCCTCCTGTGCTGCTCCAATATAGATTCCCCCATTCCACTGCAATTAATTGGGAGGCCTTCCACTCGGCCTCCCCAGCAGCCTGAATTAGATCCAGACACTTCCTACCACGTGCTGGGCTTAGTCTAAACTACTTAAATGTTTGGGATGCACTTCTTTGTACTCCCCTCACCTGCCCCTGTCCAATAACTCTTGGCTCCCACTCACCATGGAGGGGACCAAGCAACGCAAGCTAGACACATATAGCCTGCATACCCTAGGTGACCTTTATATCGATGGTACTCTTAAGGCTGTGTCCACATTGCTGGAGAGGGAGCCTGTGACACATTTGGACAGATTTATCCTTCACCGCCTGCATTGCACATTGCGTACAACTCTATCTGCGTCCCCGCCTGACTTTCCACCACTCTCCTTGACCCTCGTCGCCCCAGGGCACGAACTTGATTACCAGGCTCTATAATACCTCTTTTATGCTGTGCCCTACTGGGCTGGAGAGGTCTCGGGCTGCCTGGGAGTGGGATTGGGCAGCACTCTGACTGACAGACAATGGCACTACTGCTGTACCCAGACTAAGTTAATTTCCAATAACCATCAACACAAATTGCTGCACTACAAATTCCTACATCGCAGTTATGTTACACCACAACTACTGGCTAGACTTGACCCTTCTCGTGCACATACCTGCCCCAAGTGTAATGCTGAACACGTTGACTTTGCCCATTTGGCCTGGAGCTGCATCCCAATTTGCGCTTATTGGGATTCCATACATAACACTGTCACACAAATGATAAGACACCCACTCTCACCGACACCGCTAATGGTACTGCTGGGATAAGTTAAACCACTGCCGAAGGACATTTGGCAGTTTGCAACCCTGGCCTTACTGCTTGCAAACCGTTGGGTGACACTTCAAAGGGGAAGTGGTACTCTCCCTACTGTATCAGCCTGGCTACGTGACACGTCCTTTTGTGATACTACCAGCGAGATCTATGCAACCCTGCAACCACTTTCCTCTCGACCTAAAGATATATGTCAATCACTTCGAAATGATCTCTTGACGGCGCCATATCCCATGCAGACTCCCCCAGGTAGACCCATCTTTCTGCTCCTTTTCTACCTCTCATACTCCACTGTTGACACTTCTTCAGGCCATGACCCAGGGGGGACATTTCCCGATATATGCAGGCTATTGCCCCTTTTATTGTGGTGCAGCAGCTGGGATATTATTTCTTGTATCATTAACAACATTGAACCAATGCCACTTCTACTGTGAAAGTGATTCAAGTTTACAACCTCTGAACTATTTGATTTGGCAAAATTCACTGTATTTGTTGGTGTAAAAGCACAAAAATAAAGGTTTAAAAAACTGTGAAGCAACTTGTGGAGTCTGGCTTTCAATACCTCTTCAAGGGCCTTATGTGCTTCAGTTGAAACTACAAACCAGTTCCAGCAGATCAAGATCTGACTTGAGATACAGTAATGCTTATGCAGAGACTTTGATCTGGCAGCCTGGCCCAAGGGTCCTCCTCTTACTGAAGGCTAAAGCCCCACATTTGCATTTGTGCTGGAGGCAGAAACCATCTTTGTGCAATAAACAATAGAACTAGTGGCAGTTCACTCCCAAATAATTGCTGTGGATCTACAACTACCTGATCAAGAATTGAACAAAGACTGGTTCCCCACAGACGTTTGGTGCTCCATGCACTTCTAAGTGAGGCAGCGAACCACAAATTTGATTCACAGTGGTGCTCCAAACACAATATAAGACCGTACATTCTTGAGACACCAGAGAAAATCCATGCAGTTGAGCCTTGCTACAAAGGAGATAGAGTGCCTTGTGTGCCAAGAACCTGCCTTGGGCTTGAAATCCCACGCCGTACTGCAGGAAGGCACTTAGAGCTACTGAGTCCAAACAAGTCAATAATCTATGATCTAACCTGACCAGAAGATGGTCAACCCAAAGAGCACACACTTTAAGGCACTGAAGGTGCAAGGCTGACAGCAAGGCTGACATGTGACCATGAAAGACGCAACACACGAGGTGGCATTGCATCACTTGGCGCTTGCACTGTGGAAGGTTGCACACCAGCATGTAACCCTGCTATAGGCACCCAATATGGCAGCCCAACAGACATGAAGCCAGTGTTTGATCCTACAAATAGCATCCCTTGTGGAGGGCTGTCCCCAATGTGAGCTCCAAGATGCATCTGAAAGCTGGTACCCCAATATGACACCCTCAAGCTCTCGAAAGACACCATCTTTCTTGGAAGTCCATGACCATCACTGAGCCTTGCATAATGCGTCAACCATAATGTGCAGGTGCCGTTGCTTCTCCCAGCAGGAGTGATCAAAGTATGAACGCAAAGCTGACCACACATGGTCTGCATACAATGCTGTAGGAAATTGCCCTACGAATGCAGTTGGCCTGCTTCTATACTGACCCAACTGATGACCAATAAGGAGGTTATTCATAAAACAGAGTTTATCGAGTCTAGATATTTAGTCGTCTATGATATATGACACATCGAATTGAACGTAATGATTAACCACAGTCAAGTGTTCAACCATATTAAAAAAAATACACAAATAAATGTAATTAGAATGAATGAAAAAAATGAACTAAAAGCAGAAAACTGAGCTGTTGCATTCACTTTCCGTATACTACAGGATAACATATAGTAGTAGGGGTACTGCAAAAAGCAATCAGACACACATATGTCCAGTGTGTAGGTTGTCCATGTTGTTACAATAATCACATGTGAAACAAGTGTATGTCAAATGCACTCTCAAAAAACAATTAGAAGAGCATATCAATGAGCTGTAGCATTTGTTCTAATAGTAAGTAAATTACAGAAGAATAGTGGAACTGTGTCAATGTTTTGGTCTCTATGGTGTTAAGTACCCAAGACCATACTCAACTCTAATTGCATTTGTGAAATCCGTGGTTCCGAAGATGTCATTTCCCATTGGGTGAAAGAAATGGACCAGATTTGATTAACTAACATTGGTTAAATATGCCCAACAACGGCAGAGTCTTAAATTGTACTTGGGCAAGGCATAAGCGCTAGCTTGGTATGGAAGGGCTCGCACCAGTAGCCAGCTGGGAATCAAACATGCCAGCTCTCCTTCCTTTCTTTTCATAAAAGAAATAACACTATACAGACAATCTATTATGAGTGACCAAAGGGATGTCTGAACTTGACATTCTAAGCCTACATCAATCTCCAAGAGTAAACCTACACAGTTTAACCTCTCCACCTCCTGAACTTCAAAGCTTAACAAGCACTGGCAAAGTCAACATGTTCTGGGCTATTGTAACTGTATGTATTTGTTGTGGTAATAGCAGTATGAGGTGTTGCAGTGGTTGTGTGGTGTGCAGAGAGCTCCAGAGGCAGGGACTGCAATTACTGAGCGAGGTGCATGAGTTATCGAGGGGAGGAGTGTGTGAGTAATAAAGAAAAAAGTATTTTGATGAAATAAAATATTTGCCATTCATCACACAACTTAAGCATGGAAGTCAGATTTATCCAGGTTTTCTGGTTTCACTTTGTACAAATCAGCCAATAAACGAGTATCAATTTGTCTTTCTGTATGTTAAGTCTTTGATCTTATCTCTGTGCATTTTTCTTTTATCGTGAACGTGGAACGCTTTACACGAGCACCATTAACATTAGGTCACAGGTCTTTGAGCCGACACCAAGACTCAAACCAAGTTCTCCAGTTCCAAAGTCGGCAGCTGTGGCCATAAGGTCACATACTGGGGAGTGTTGGAAAGGCAGGCAGAAGCCACATGAAAGCTTGGATCGCTATGGGCTAGAGGTTCCAACAGGGCCTGGCTCGAGCTTTAAGTGAATTACCTACCTCTATCTTTCAGTAAACACCTAGAAGAGTGCAGGGGTTTTTAGGCCCGTGCTTATAAGTGAAAACAATTTAAACTGCAACTTCCAGCATGCTTGTTTCGATCAGCATCAAGACCCCTAAAGTGCAGGACGGGGATAAAAATATTAAGAGAAGTGAAGTACAGTACTGTGTGCACTAGGATGTCTTAATGTTTGACACCAACTTGTAAAGCATGCATTATTGTTAGCCCGTTTGACCTCAATAAGTAAACTTACAAGGGGACGAGAATAGGTTGATGAACCTTTTGACTCGCAATTAAGATGTTCTTACCATAGATCCAGCACATAATCAATAATCAATACACAATAGTCAATAATCATTAATAATCAATAACATCAATGATCAATGGAGTCAGTAATTATCACGCACCATGACCTTTCAGTCATGAATAATCACACATTTAGTAAAAGTTTAGAATGTTTATTTCCCTATATAACCAATGCAAAGTTCATGTAAATTAATCTAAAAATCAAATGAAATACATACAGAAACAACACTGGTTGTCTAAAGAGGCGGAAGAAACACTGTCTAATCAAAGCTTGAACTACAACACATTCTAAGGTTATGGTGCAAATCAATAGCAAAGTCAACTGCGTCAGCGTTATAACATACATGTAATTCAGCAGAATAATTCATCAAGCATTAGTCCCTTTTGTCATAAGTCATTAGTGAGAATCCTTAACTAACATCAAATTAGCATCAGCATGTTGGGCTTCATGCAAAACAATTTAGTAACACAAATTTGGAAAACATCTAGCTATGGCTCTATCAAAACAATGCAATTGGTACCTAGAAAGAAAAAGCAAATAGGCATGATAATCACAATCTGGATATACCTATCCTCAGGGTGGATCAAATCAGTCTTCGTCCTCAGGACATCAGTCGATCAGCAAAGCATCAGGCTTCAGCATCAGAATTTTAATGGGCAAAGTCTTTAAGCATTAAAGTTAAGCTTTAGTCAGGATGCATTAGAAAGTAATAACCTTTTGGTCAGGAAAAATATTGGGAAAATGCCTGCATGAAGGCAAGGGCAGAATGTCCTCTCACTGAGCAGTGTCGTTAAGTCAAAACTGTTAAAACTATCCCCTAATTCCCTATTGGTCAGTTAATCGTATGTTCACACTCTGTCCAATAAAGCTAAAATCTCAAATCTATGAATTCTAATATTTCTCTGTTCTCATATTGTTGTTTGGTTCGTCCTGCAATGTCCTCATCATCCGGCTTGTCAGGTAACAATATTGTTGCAGCTTCTATTCCAGTCAGTATCTTCATTGTTCTTGTCCTGGGAAAGTCAGTCTCACACACATTACACATAAAATGTTGCATTAGCAAGAACATCATCTCCTAGTAGTCGGTTCACATGAAAAGCTTCTGTTGTGAGCACATTTAAACAATACAATAGAAATTCACAGTTTAACTTCTTAGTCAGCTATTTCATTAAATGCTAAGAAACACAGCTTTTACATGAGGCCTGCCAACTAGGCCAAGACACTCGCTAAGTTAAGGCCTATAATTAATAAAGATAAAGCTTAATTCATAACCCTCAATATGACATAATACTACATCAGTCTAACGTATATTCAACATTTCATACTATGTAATCATTGATTAGTGCATTTCGTTAGCATTGGTGGCCATTCTTCATAATCACATTTTCAAATGTGTGCATTATTTTTCTACGTTATTTCTTTTTCTATATAAACGTATTATTCAAAATACATAAACTCTCATTAATGATTTTTATTAAGGCACCCACGCTAGCAATCCATCCTCTGATGACTAAATATGTCATCACACTAATTATTACCCACAAATTTTCTCACCATTTAAATTTTTTACAATTCAGTTTCTTCATAATTTCGTTTCCCCCTTGAATTTTCCCTGTAAAACTTTTCCCTTTTCTTTTCTTCCCTCCTCTTATTCTTTGACCTTTTCATTTGAATTCTTTTGCATAATTTGCACTATCCCCAATAGACAAACCACAACAATTAATGTCCCCTGTAATATTTTCAATAGAATCCCATTTCAAATGTTGCTGAGCCAGTTTCCCACCCTTTGCCAACCTTTTCCCAAAAACCTGGTTCTTTCAATTCTTTCAAATCAGCACTTGCATTAGTTGGATTAGTAAGTAAGGCCCTCATTGCAACGCTGGCGGTTGGTGATAAAGTGGCGGTAATAGCGCCAACAGGCTGGCGGTAAAACTTGCAAAATTATCACCATGGCAGAAACAGCTCAGACAGACAGCCACTTTAACACACCGACCACCAGGGCGGAAACAACAGGCACCACGGCGGTATGCGCCTACAGCCAGACGGAAGACCTTGTTCCGCCCACTGTATTAAGACAGTCCAATCCGCCACATTTTCTGGGGCGATACCAATGACATCAAAAGCCTGGCAGAAACACTGCACAGAAGGGAAACGACTCACCTGTGGAGACTCTGGGAAGAACCACGCCTCCATGGAGCCCGAGCTGCATCTCTTCCCAATGATCTTCTTCTTCTATGTGCTGGTCCACTATGAACACCAACGACGGCGAAGATGACCACGGTGAGTACAGCCGCCTAGCACACAGGGGAGGGGTGGAAGAAAAAGAGCGTGACACACACACACGCAACACCACCACCCCCAACACCATACACCATACACACATACAGCTGCAGTAACATAACATATACACCCGTGCCCCTCAGGTATAATGCAAGGACAACTATTATAGATTAAAAAGAGTGTAATAAGATAAAATAGTAGCAATACGTGCATCCAAATCAAAAAGTATATACATATTTACAAATGTAGGGACACTGTTCAGTCTTCAATGTCCCTGGGCCAGAGGGCCGCATTACATAGTCCAAGGCCCCACTTCACTCCCTCACCAACACAGAGAGAACACGGCAGGGGCATCATTTGTAAAACAGGCAGGCACCTCAGGGGGATGGGGAACAGGGGGGCGCCTCAGCTGGCAGATGGACAACACCACTCGTCCTGGAGGGGACAACATGCCCATTGCTCTTTGTCTTGGTCAGTGCAAGGCCACAGTCTCTCAAGTGGGTGACTTACCCACTGGCACTGGAGGGGGCATTGTGCCCTGTGCTTTGTCCTGCAGAGTGCAAAGCCACAGTCTCTCAAGTGGGTGACTTCCCCACTGGCAATGGAGGGGGCATTGTGCCCTGTGCTTTGTCCTGCAGAGTGTAAGGCCACAGTCTCTCAAGTGGGTGACCTGCCCACTGGCAATGGAGGGGGTATTGTGCCCTTTGATCTTCATCCTGGGGAGGATGGGGTGAGTGGATGGCATCTCCACTGTTTCTGGAGGGGGCATCGTGCCCTGTGATCTTCATCCCGGGGAGGATGGGGTGAGTGGATGGCATTTCCAATGGTTCTGGAGGGGGCATTGTGCCCTGTGATGTTCATCCTGGGGAGGATGGGGTGAGTGGATGGCATTGCCACTGGTTCAGCAGGGGGCATTGTGCCCTGTGATACAGATCTTGGGGAGTGCAAGGTCACAGTCTCTCAGCTGGGTGTCATACCCACTGGATTTGCAGGGGGCACGCCGCCCAACAGCCCCTGGATGCTGGTGTTCAGAATGTCTGCCAGCGGTGACGGCTGCTCAGTGGCGGCAGTGGTGCTGCTGCAGCTGCTGCTGGTGGTGGTGGGGGGAGGCTCCAGTCTCTTCCCCCGTAGCCTCGGATGGCTGCCCACTGGTGCTGCTGCTGCTGGTGGTAGTGCTGGTGGTGGTGCTGCTGGTGGAGCTGGTGGTGGGGGGGAGGCTCCAGCCCATCCCCTGCAGCCTCAGATGGCTGCATCACCATGGTTGGTGGTGGGGTCTCTGACTGAGTCCCAGCACCAGGCCCCTTGTCCTTACTGCCTGCTGGTGCAGGCCCCTTGCCCTTCCTACCTGCAGCACCTGGGGCTGGCTCCTTGCCCTTCCTTCCTGCAGCACTTGGGGCTGGCTCCTTGCCCTTCCTTCCTGCCGCACTTAGGGCCGGCTCCTTGCCCTTCTTTCCTGCAGCACTTGGGGCTGGCTCCTTGCCCTTCCCTCCTGCAGCACTTGGGGCAGGCACCCTTTCAGTCTGGCTGGCTAGTGGGTGGGATCCTTTTCCACCTGGAGCTGGTGGGGACACTACTGTGCCCGTGGACTGGGTGGCTGATGTGCTTGCCTGGCTTTTGACCACCCAGGCCTGACGTGAAGGATGGGGGGGAGGGGTAGGGAAGAGGTCAATGGTGGAGAGGAAAAGCTTCTTAGGGACACTGGGGCGGGAAGAGGGAGAAGGTTTGGGAGTGGAGGAAGAGTGAGTGGTTGTAGGAGGTGTCAGTCTGATGTGTTTGGGTGCAGGTGCATGGGCTGGATGTTGTGACGTGGATGGCTGTTGGGTGTCTGAGTGCTTGCTTTTGTGTACCTTGGGAGGGGGGCACAGGCACAGTGGGAGAGGATACAGGGGACGTGCGCATGGATGTGGGGTGGAGACTGCCAGTGATGTGTGTGTTCTGATAGGTGTGCTGGTGATGGGGGTAGTGGATGAGGACGTAGTGCATGCAGGTGTGAGTGGAGACGCAACTGGGAGGAAGGTGGAGGACGAGGAGGAGGGAGCCACAGTGGAGGCAATAGTTGTTGGATTGTCTGCATCTGGATGGTGTTTGTGTGAGTGCCTGTGGGATCAAGTGTGGTGCTTGTGTTTGCCTGTGCCACTCTTGTGTTTTGTCCTGTGTGCATGCTTGTCTGCCTGTGTGCTTGGGACAGGTTGGGGTTGAGGGGAATGGGATTGGGTAGAGGAAGTTGAAGGGTGGAAACAGGGACAATGGCTGCCATCAGAGAGGAGGCCAGGAGCCTGGATCTCTGTTGGGCCGCCAAGCCAGTGTGAATTCCGTACAGAAATGCATTTGACTGTTGCATTTGAGCTGCCAGCCACTGGATGGCATTCACAATGGTTGACTGCCCAACAGAGATGGATCACAGGAGGTCAATAGCCTCCTCGCTCAGGCAGCAGGGCTAACTGGGGCAGGGCCTGAGGTGCCTGGGGCGAAGGAGATACCTACCCTTCTGGGTGAGTGGGCACGGGCAACTCGATGAGGGGCTGCTGAGAGGGCAGTGCTGGTATGGGTTGGTGGCTGTACCTGTAGCTGGGGTGGTCACAGAGGTGTCCGCCACCACCATGGAGCTTCCATCGGAGGAGATATCCATGTGCGAACTGTTCCCTCCAGTCTCCGTTGTGATGCTCCCCTCGCCCTCCATCCCACTGGTGCCCTTATAGTCGGTGGACTCTGGCTCTTGGGTCTGGTGGGATGCAGCTCCCTCCGTCGCAGGTGCCACTGCTCCTCCGCCAGATGATGCTAATGCACATAATGACAGGGAGACAAATCAAAAAGGGGGGGAGAGACAAAGTCTACACTTGGTCAATGGGGCACCAACACCACCGCTGGCGCACACAACACACTCACACACAGGGAACAGCACTAGGCAATGCACTACCAGTTACAATGCTAGTCACCAGGCCATGGGTAGGGACACATACCCCAAACTGCAGCATTCCTGAGACCCACACAACCATGCCCAGTAGTGGATGCCTACTAGCTAGGTTGGAGGAATTTCACATCAGTACCCAGACCAACATGGGACCTATTCTGCGATGTCAGGCCAGGCCTATGGGCACCCACAGACACACATCCCCCACCCGAATATCACCCCACCAGGCGTAAGTAGAAATGAAGGGCACTGTACTCACCCCCTTGTTGATGCTGTGATGCCCCCAAGCGCCCATCCAGCTTCAGTTAGGCCACTGCCAGTATGCGGGCCAACAGGGGGGTCAGGGTTCGACTGGCACCCCTTCCTCGTTGGGAGGCCATCCCTAGCTGGGCCTCCGCTGTCTTCTGTTTCCAGCATCTCAGGTCCTCCCACTGTTTTGAACAGTGGGTGCTCCGCCTGCCTTAGACCCACAGGGTCCACACGTCCTTGGCGATGGCACGCCATATACCCTTCTTTTTATGGGCGCTGACCTGCAGAGAAATACACACAGGGAAAGGTATAAGTCAGACCGTCCTGCCTGTTATAGTCATGGCCCACCATAGCCCTTCCTATTCCCATTAGCACAGACATGGCCCAGCACACATGCTGTACACTGCCCAGGGCCCATCCACCAACCCCCCGCTACACAATGCCATCACACACACCACTCCATGCAATCATGCCCCATGCATCGTGCTCACAGTGTTCTCACTGTTGGTCTGGAGCACTTCAGAAATCGAAAACGTTATCACTCTATGAATGTGCAGATGGTGTGTTTGGTGGACCAGTACATCTCCCATGTTAATGCTAAGTATCCAGGCTTGGTGCATGATGCTTTTATCCTCAGGAATAGCAGCATCCCAGATGTGATGGCCCAACTCCAGAGGCACAGGGTGTGGCTAATAGGTGAGCCCTGGTTCCCACCCAGTGGACAAGGGCAGAGGAACGTTAAAATGAGGCACATGGGTGAACAAGAAGGATTATTGAATGTACATTTGGCCTTCTGAAGGGCAGGTTTTGATGCCTCCATCTAACAGGTGGATTCCTGTGCTACTCACCCAAGAAGGTCGGACAGATCATCATGGCATGCTGTATGTTGCACAACCTTGCCTTGAGACACCATGTGCCTTTTCTGCAGGAGGAGGAGGCTGGAAATAGCCGTGTGGCAGCAGTGGACCCTGTGGACAGTGAAAATGAGGAAGCAGAGGATGACGACAACAGAATTGCAATACTTCCAATGAAACACAGGTAAGACAGTGTTATTTCACAATTCATTGACAGTTTGATGTGTGACATTGTCACTGGCAGGCTGTGATTTCCTACTGCTACAGCCACTCACTGTACCCACTGGCATCTCTTTTTGCAGATGTTGGTGCCTCACTATTGCTCCTGGTGTGTTCACTGCAGGCAACGACAGGACTTTCCAATGTAAACATTACTGTACAGTTGAATTGCAATTTCAGAACCTTGTTAAACAAATACATTTTGAAATCATTTGACATACTCCATATTTTTTCTAAGTGTGTTTATTGCAGTGCTCTGATGAAAAGGGGGAAGTGCAATGGGCTGGGGTGATGATGGAGGAAAGTCCAGGTTAGAGTCCGGTCTATTTGTACCACAGGTGCATTGTCCAAGGGGGCATAGGAAGGGGAGCAATGGCAGTTCAAGGTAGAGAGGGTGACACAGTGGGACACAAGGGTGACATTCAGGAGAGTCTCATTTCCTGGTGGGGGTCTTGGCAATAGTCTCTGGCTTCTGCCTGGATCACAGGGAACATTTGCAGGGTGGTTCTCCTTCTGCAGGGGGAGGGGTGCGGGTGGCCTGTTGGTCCTGTGGCTGGGCCTCCTGCCCACTAGTGGCAGCAGAGGTGGGGGGCTGTTGAGTAGTCTGGCTAGTGTCAGGGGCCTGTAGGTGTGCCACTGCCTCCCTCATACTGTTGGCCATGTCTGCCAGCACCCCTGCAATGGAGACCAGGGTGGTGTTAATGGCCTTCAAGTCCTCCCTGATCCCCAGGTACTCTCCCTCCTGCAGCCGCATGTTCTCCTGCATCTTGTCCTTGATCCGGCCCTGCGTATCCTGGGAATGTTGGTATGCTTCCAGGATCGCGGTGAGTGCCTCATGGAGAGTCGGTTCCCTGGGCCTGTCCTCCCCCTGGCGCACAGCAGTCCTCCCAGCTTCCTTGTCGTCCTGTGCCTCTGTCCCCTGAACCGTGTACCCACTGCCACTGACCCCAGGTCCCTGATTGTCATGGGTTTGTGGGGTGCCCTGGGGTCCCTGTAGTGGTGGACACACTGCTGATTGACGTGTCCTGGGGACAGAGGTATGGGCCAGCTGGGTGGGTGCTGTGGTGGGGTTTCCTAAGGGGGGAGGCTCTGTGGTGGGGTGAGACTGTGTCTGGGTCACCGACTGTCCAGAGGTCCCTGATGGGCCAGGTTGGTCATCCAGATCCAGGCGAGCAGAGCTGCTGTCATCACTGTGGGCCTCTTCTGTGGGGGGACTGGATGTTGCTGGCACCTCTTCTCTGGTGACATTGGCTGGGATACCTGTGGGGATGTAAAGGCAGTGTTATTGTTTCTGTGTGTGACATATTGTGCATGGGTGGGTTTCCCTCTATGGTTGTTCTTACCCTGGCAGCTTTGCCTTGTGTGTGTTGTTATTTGGTGGGCTAGCTGATTGTCTCTAGTGTGCATGCTGTAATGATAGGTGTCCATGCAGGTCTGTGAGTGGTGTCCATGCATAGATATGGCATACAGGTCTTGGCATTGGGATGTGATGGTGGGGTGTGTGGGAGGTGGTGGAGTGATGGGAGTGAGGTTAAGGGTGGGGGTACGTGATGGCATGCAGGTCGGGGGGTGATAGTAATAGAGATTTGACTTACCAGAGTCCAGTCCCCCTCCTACTCCTGCGAGGCCCTCAGGATGCAGTACTGCCAAGACTTAATCCTCCTATGTTGTTAGTTGTGGGGGAGGAGGTGGGGGTCCACCGCCAGTCCTCTGTACAGTGAGTTGGTGTCTTGCTGCAATGGAACGCACCTTCCCCCCGTAGGTCGTTCCACCTCTTCGTGATGTCATCCCTTGTTCTGGGGTGCTGTACCACTGCGTTGACCTTGTCCACGATTCTCTGCCATATTTCCACCTTCCTAGCAATGGATATCATCTGCACCTGTGATCCAAATAGCTGTGGCTCTACCCGGAAGATTTCCTCCACCATGACCCTTAGCTCCTACTCAGAGAATCTAGGGTGTCGTTGTGGTGCCGTGAGTGGTGTGTGTGAGGGTGTGTAGGGTGATGTGTTGGGGTGTGTGATGTAAGGTGCGTGGGTGGTGTATAGGTGATGGTGGTATGTTGCTCTGGTTGTGTGAGTGCTCTTGCTGTCTCTCTCTGCTGGCAATTATTATTTATATTTGTAAAGGGTTGTGGGTAATGTGGGTGTGTGTTTGATAGTGGTGTGAGTGTGTGGGTGTGTAGGTGTGGTGTGTGTATGTGTGTCAGGTGTGTGTAATTGGAATTATCGAATGTGGTGCAGTTTTGTTAGTGTGTGTGTATTTTGAGCGCAGCCGTATGTACTGCCAATGTTTTACCGCTGTTGAATATCCGCCGTGGTGATTCGTGGGTCATAATGTTGTGGGCGCAGTTCTGTTGGCGTAACGGTGTGGGATTTGATACCGCCAGTTTATCACTGACCTTTGGTGTGGCGGAATTGTGTGTGTGGCTAAATAGTGATGGATTGGTGTGTGTGTCATAATACGGTGAACGGATATCCACTGCGGCAGCGGTATGTTGGCGGCAGTCAGCATGGCGGTCAGTGGGATTTACCGCCAATGTCATGATCTCTTCACTGTTATCAGGTACATACGAACAACAATGCCTAGAATTAATCATTCCACAGACTCCATCATCCTTCGCTAAAAGAATGTCTAAAGCAAGACGATTTTGAAGAGTCATAGCTCTATCAGCAGCTAATTCAGTATCTATCAGGAGTATGGCCCCTGAAAAATTTGTCAGCATGCTTTCCACAATAGTAGACAACTTTCGAAACTTAATCAAATTCAGAATGACTCCCACTGAAGGAATCACTGCTCCAAATATATCTCCCACTATAGCAGAAGAGGGCTCCCTCCTCTGTCTCTGATGATGTAATTCAGTCACTTTCAGAATCTTTTTCAAATCCTCCATTTGATAAGCGATTGGGAAAACTATCCCCACATAACATGTCCCAGACCATCCTCTTGGAAGATGGTAATAAGCATTAAGTCCACAGATGTAGTAAATCCCTGGAATTGCAGGGTCCTGTCCATTCAACATAAATGTCCATTTACTCTGAAACAAAAACACATACCTACATTCACTCGTTCCCACAAATAAAGTGTCAGTGCGTGATTTAGGCCTATATATACAAGGTTTCCCTACGTGTTGTGGATATAAAGCTAATTTCCCTTGTGTTTTAATTGCACTGTAAGCATAATCATTCCTGTAAGTCCTTTTCTTTAAGCCTTTTTCTAATTTATCTTTTAATACTTTTCTCCTGTCATCTGTGTGGTCTAAGACGCTTTTCTTTGAGAGTGTAAGCAAGCATGTCAAATTATTTCTATAAGCTGTGCCAAACGTCAATGTAGGTTCAAAGAAACCTCTAATCATGTCAGGGAGACCAGATCCTCGGGGTCTGTGCACGTTCCCAACATGTCCACCACAAGACAGCTCCAAAACTCTGATAGAAATATCACAGAGCCTAAGAGAGTCCATGTGGGAAAAAGGGGATTAGGAAGGGAACACCTGGGAAGGAGACCTGTAGAAAGCAAAAGGTTAAACAACACAATAGCAAGATATAATCACATTGAGGTTCATAAAAACTCTCTGTTAAATCTAGGGTTCAATGATACTCAGAACATGAAATAACACTCTGCTGAAGCTAGGGTTCAATGATATTCGGAACATGAAATAACACTCTGTTGAATCTAGAGTTCAATGATACTCGGAACATGAAATAACACTCTGTTGAATCTAGGGTTCAATGATACTCGGAACATGAAATGACGCTCTGTTGAATCTAGGGTTCAATGATACTCGGAACATGAAATAACACTGTTGAATCTAGAGTTCAATGATACTCGGAACATGAAATAACACTTAGACTGAAGAAACATAAATGGCCTAGAACTAGACTCTAACTAGGCCTCAAGAAATCTAGGTATCTGGAATAAATCAAGAATGAGTTAATCCAATGTTTCATATGAGCTTTTCATGAAATATCACATATTGTCTAGGAATATAAGAACCTTCAAATTATGTTTTCAGAACAAACATTGCCTCTTTACATGAGGACAAAAGGTAATCTGAACATTTCCTGGAAAACAATGGGAACTGTTTTAAGGACTTAATATGCACATAGAATGTAACATTTTGAATTTAACACCTTTGCAGAAAATTCAAAAGCCCTGGATAATTGCGTGCACTTCAGGAAACACTACACATCAAAGTTTTAATTGCCATGAAATGATCGCGCACACTGTAAGCGATCCGAACATCAAGGTTTAAATGCGGGAATGAATCGCGCACACTGCCGATCCCAACAAGAATATGCAAATGCCATGAAATGATCGCGCACTCTGTAAGCGATCTGAACATCAAGGTTTAAATGCGGTAATGAATCGCGCACACTGCCGATCCCAACAATAATATGCAAATGCCATGAAATGATCGCGCACTCTGTAAGTGATCTCAACATCAAGGTTTAAATGTGGGAATGAATCGCGCGTCTTGCCGATTCGAATGCCACCATGCAAATGCCAAGAAATGGTCGCGCACAATGAGTATCAAGAGTTAAATGCAAGGAATGAATCGCGTCCTGCTGATTCAAATGCCACCATGCAAATGCCAAGAAATGGTAGCGCACACTGAATAACAAGAGTTTAATGCCAGGAATGAATTGCGCGTCTTGCCGATTCGAATGCCACCATGCAAATGCCAAGAAATGGTAGCGCACACTGAATAACAAGAGTTTAATGCCAGGAATGAATCGCGCGTCTTGCTGATTCGAAAGTCAATATGCAAATGTCAAGAAATGGTCACGCACATTGTTGCCGACCCGAATCTCAAAAGTCAAATGCCAATAATGAATTGCGCGTCTTGCCGATTCGAATACCAACATGTAAATGCCAGAAAACATGAGCACATTCACACGCACAAGGAAAATCTTTCAACATGAAAGCTAGGCCCAAAAACTTGAATGCCTTTGATAACGGGGTCGGGCCCAGCCCGACCTCCGTTTTACCGCCCTGTTCAAGGATCACCAATACAATGAAGGGCAAGGCCTGGAAGGTCAAAGTAGGCCTCCGAAACAGGAGCTCAGGAAGTTGCTGCTGCTCTGCACCAGGACCTCTGACTAGTGAGCATGTGGAGCTGGGCTGGCTCCCTTATATAGAGTCTGGCCCAGCCCACAAACCACACCCAGCCATGCTGCAGGGAAACCTTCTAGAAGGTCCTAGAAAGGGACCACACCTTGATACACTATGTAAGCCTGCAGCAATACCTTGCAAATGAACATTATTTGCAAACATCATTAATAGTAGTTTCAGGGTAAAACTCTGCAATGCAAAAGGTTAACAAACTGCATATAAACACAATGCATGAATTATGCTCTTGCATAAAGACTGGGTTTTTGCATTTTAGTCGCCCGTAGAGCGCGCACTGTCCTGATGTTGACAGTACTCCCCTCTCCCAAGCGCGCTCTAGGGCCTATTTAGTCTGGGTTTAGGCGATGAAAATGCCTCACTAATCGTGGAGCATGAATGTCAGAAGTGGAGACCCACGAGTTACTCTAAGGATCGTAATTTTTCGAAGAGAGCTGCAGTTTATAGGTTATTGGATTGCCTTGTTGAAAAACGGTGTAAGGACCTGTGAACTTGGGGCTAAACACGTGTGTTTTCTTGAAGTCAATATGTCGTGTAGAAAGCCACATTCTATCACCTGTTTTATATTGAGGTCCTTCACAGTGTTTCTTGTCATGATGCTCTGCATGCTTTTGTCTGTCTTTATTGCGTTGCGATAACACGCCACCACTTGTTCTATCTGAAGCACCTGCTTCTACTGTGACTGGACGGTCAAGGGATGAGTCAAGACTGGGACGGTGGAGAAGTCTTCTTTTTCAGTATCCTTGGCTATGTGGGCTTGTTGAGGATCTATACCACTGGATGTCTGGAGACACCTTTCTGTGACAATGAAACTTTCAGCCTATCAACGAGTCAGGATAGGAGTACTGGAAAAGACTTCCTTTGAAACCGAAAAGGCCTTATCGGATTCTGGGGACCACAAGAAGGGCTCTCCGTTCTTCCATTCCCCCATCCACACCAGTACATTATACGTTTTGTGAAGGCAATGTAATTTCCTTTATAGAGACTATAGCTAACAGAGATTCACTCAGATTTAGAACATTCAAATTTTTAAGACATCTTGGGGGGTCATTCTGACCTCGGCGGTAAAAGCCGCTTACCGCCGGTCAGAAGGCCGCCACAATACCTCTGCGGCCGCGGTCAGCCGCCACGGACATTCTGACCCACAACTGCAAAACCTCCAAAAATCCGCCCTCCACTGCAGTCCGCCACATCAGCGGCCAGCGGTAAACTGGAGAAGACCAAACCTCCACCGCCACGGCAACAGAAATACGCCCATCCCATTATGACCCGCAAATCCACGCGGCGGTCATTCAACCGCGGTATTCCATTGGCGGTACACACCGCCGCGGTCAAAATACACACACCTTTACAAACCCCTACCACATTGGACAATTTGAAAGGCACACACCTGAAACACATACACACACCACTCCCACACATCCAATACCATATAAAACACACACCCACATCACCCACAAACCCCTACCAACAAAAACCAGAGACGAAGGAGAGAGAGACACATCAGAGAATAGAGAGCCAGACACACAGAGGCACACCACAACATCACACACACCACATAGAAGCACAAAGCACCACACACCAACACACACATCATCACATACACCACCCCACACCTCATACACACCACCCCATGGCACCACAAAGGCACCCACGCTTTTCGGACCAAGAACTCCGGGTCATGGTGGAGGAGATCATAAGAGTGGAACCCCAGCTCTTCGGCTCACAGGTCCAGCACACCACCATAGCAAGGAAGGCGGAGCTGTGGCAGCGGATCGTGGACAGGGTCAAAGCGGTGGGACAGCATCCCAGAAATCGAGAGGACATCCGCAAACGATGGAACGACCTACGGGGGAAGGTGCGCTCGATGGTCTCGCGACACAACATCGCAGTGCAGAAGACTGGCGGGGGACCCCCACCCACTCCACCCGAATTCACAACATGGGAGCAAGAGGTACTAAACATCCTGCATCCTGATGGCCTCGCTGGAGTACACGGAGGAATGGACTCTGGTAAGTACAAGGCCAACCACTTCACCCCCCCCCAGCATGCTAACCCCCACCCTCACCCCCAACCCCCCAGCACACATCCTCCCTGAGAATGTCTCCCCAGCACAACCCACCCAACACCAACCCCTGCATGCCATCCCCAAACTATGGACACCCATCACCTAAGCATGACCACTGCACATACCCATCCCCCCCCCACAAAACACCCTCACAACACCTCCCCCAAGGGAATGCCAGCACTGGGGGACAAGGGCACCCATAAAACGCAAGCTAATGCACACACAGAAACAATAACCATACCCTCTTACCCCATGCAGGACCCGAACGACAACACACCGGTCAGGAGGGACCAGAAATGTCCATGCCACCCCCGGAACAGGCCCCTAGTGATGACAGCAGCTCTGTCGACCTGGAACCTGACGACCAGCCCGGACCATCGGGGACCTCTGGGCAGTCGGTTCCCCTCACCCAGACAAAGGCCACTGCAGACCCAACCCCCTCTGGGAACAACAGCACAGCTCCCACCCAGCGGGCCCATGCCTCTGTCTCTAGGACAGGTCAAGCAGCGGTGTGTCTACCACTACAGGGCCCCCAGGGTAACCCACCAACCCAACAACAACAGGGACCTGGGGGCAGTGGGAGTGGGCACACCGTCCAGGGGACAGAGGCCCAGGGAAACAGGGCAACTCGGAGGGCTGCTGTGTGACAGGGGGGGGAGGAGAGGCCCAGGGAACCCACTCTCCAAGAGGCCCTCACCACCATCATGGCAGCCTACCACCACTCACAAGAGACAATGGCGACGGTACTGGCCAGGTTCCAGGAGATCCAGGCACAGCAGGAGCAACGCTACATGGGGTTCAGCGACCAACTCACCAACATCTCAACCGCTATGGGGAGCATAGTCCAGGCCCTGAACCGTATAGAGGACACGTTTCGGGACCATGTGGCATCACACAGGGCCCCTGTCACTAGCCAGGAACAGGAACAGCCTACCACCTCCGCCGGCGCTAGTGGACAGGAGGCCCCACCACAACGACAGCCCACCAGAACCCCACCTCCTGCTGAACAACAACCGCCCCGCAAAAGGAGCCTGAGATCAAAAAAACCGACAGAGTAGGATGTCAAGTCCCCCGCCAGCATCACATACCCCCTGAAGTCCTCCCACTGTTCCACATTGCCACCCTGTCAAACCTTGAACTGCCCCTGCTCCATCCTGCCACAGGCATATGGACAATGCACCTGTGAGACTGAGAACTGGACTCCGCCATGGACATTACTCCATCCCCACCCATCACTGTTTCACTATCATGTACCAATATCTATGCACTAATAATAAATCACACATTGCACTGAAATCAATCAGGACTCAGCCTGTCTTATTTACAAATGTATGACACATTACATATCAATTACGTATTATTAACATTGTGAATTACACATACCGAGGTAACTTAGCATTAGTCCATGGGCCAACCAAGCCGAGGTCACGCAGTGGCTCATACAGCACAGAAAAGGGAAGGGAAAATCAAACATCATGTTTATAGTTCTGGGGGGAAATTGACAAAGTTGAGATGCAGGAGGCTTTCAGGAAATGTAAAATGGCATGGGTGATTATTACCTGTGTGCTACTGGAAATACTGTTCTATTACTCTGTCCCTGTTGTCTGTGTCGTCCTCTGAGTCTTCCTCCTCTTCACTCTCCGCAGGCTCCACAGCTGCTTCAACACCACCATCTGCACCATCCTCCTGCAGGAAAGGAACCTGACGTCGCAATGCCAGATTGTGAAGCATACAGCAGGCCACGATGATGTGGCACACCTTCTTTGGTGAGTACATCAGGGATCCCCCTGTCATATGCAGGCACCTAAACCTGGCCTTCAGGAGGCCAAAGGTCCTTTCGATGATCCTCCTAGTTCGCCCATGGGCCTCATTGTACCGTTCCTCTGCCCTGGTCCGGGGATTCCTCACTGGGGTCAGTAGCCAAGGCAGGTTGGGGTAACCAGAGTCACCTATTAGCCACACACGTTGTCTCTGTAGCTGCTCCATGACATAGGGAATGCTGCTATTTCGCATCACATACGCGTCATGCACTGACCCTGGGAACTTGGCATTTACATGGGAGATGTACTGGTCAGCCAAACAGACCACCTGGACATTCATCGAATGGTAACTTTTTCTGTTTCTGTACACCTGCTCATCGTCTTTTGGGGGTACCAAAGCCACATGGGTCCCATCAATGGCACCAATGATGTTGGGGATATGTCCAAGGGCATAGAAATCACCCTTCACTGTAGGCAAGTCACCCTCCTCTGGGAAAATGATGTAGCTCCGCATGAGTTTCATCAGGGCAGACAACACTCTGCTCAAAATCTTTGAAAACATAGGCTGAGACATTCCAGATGACATGGCCACTGTTGTCTGGAATGACCCAGTTGCCAAAAAATGGAGGACTGACAAAACCTGCACCAGAGGGGGAATCCCTGTGGGTTGGCGGATGGGGGACATCAGGGCTGGCTCCAGCTGGGCACACAGTTCATGGATAGTGGCACGGTCAAGTCTGTATCGAAGTATTATATGGCGTTCTTCCATTGTCGACAGGTCCACCAGCGGTCGGTACACGCGAGGATTCGTCCTTCTCCTCGCAAGTCCCAGCGGACGGTGCCTAGGAAGGACAACATGGAGCACAGAGTCAGGCAAACCACAGGTACGTACAGACAGCTTGCACAGTTAAAGAATGGCAATGGGTTGAAAGGCATGTATGTGTGGCAATGCAAGGCCTGTGTGTCGCAGTCAAAATTAAGCCATGTAGGCCCTTGAAATGGCGGCTGCCTGACCTGTGAAGTGGGACAATGGGATGTGAGGTCAATGCGCTGGCGGGGCACACCGTGGCGGTAGGCGGTCGAAGACCGCGGCGCAAAGCCGCATTGGTTAACATTGAACCCTATGGGTTTCAGGAGCCAATGACGATGTGCGCCGGCGGGCGCGGTACGCACCGCCGCGGTACGCCCCGCCGCGGGCGTGTCCGCCATTTCCTAGCTGATTGATCACTCGAGACCTGATCATCCACAGGAGAGGACCTATACTGCAAGTGCTGCTGTGACCTCGGTCTGGAAGTGACAATGGCTGCTGCGACTGGGGAAAGGGCCCCTGCCTTCACGTCTGAAAAGTTGGAGAAGCTCGTGGATGGGGTCCTCCCCCAGTATGCGCTACTCTACGGTCCTCCAGACCAACAAGTGAGTACACCGGGTGCACATGGAATGGGCTATGCCTGTGTGGATTGGGGTGGATGTAAGTTGGTGGGGTGGGGGGCGAATGAGGAGTGCAACGCCCGACAGATGAGAGCATGTGCCATATGGCAAAGTTGGTGGGGGGGGCCAATCACATCTAACATGCAGGTCATTGATGATTTCCTCCTTTCCACCCTGTACATGTCAAATATGTCAGCGCCCATCAGAAGATCGAGATTTGGCGTGCCATCGCCAAGGAAGTCCGGAACTTGGGGGTCCACAACAGACGGGGCACCCACTGCCGCAAGAGGTGGGAGGACATCCGCCGCGGAACAAGGAAGACCGCAGAAACACTGCTGGGGATGACCTCCCAACCTAGGAGGGGTGCCAGTCGCACCATGACCCCCCTGATGTCCCGGATCCTGGCGGTGGCCTACCCTGAATTGGATGGGCGCTTTAAGACATCACAGCAGACACAAGGGGGTGAGTATCAGCACATTCTCCTATCTTTCTGCGCAGTGGAGGCGTCTGGGTGGGGGAGGAGGGCTGTGGGTGACATTAGGCCAGGGCGCTTTCTGTAGTGTAGTCCTCTCCCTTAGGCATGGCACTGTGCCCCCGGCCCCCACCTCTGTAGGGTGACAAGTACAGCCATTGAAGGTCCAGCATCTCCCATGTGCGCGTTTGACGTCTCTTGGCCTGTTGTCCTAGTCAGTAGTACTGAGTAGTGTACCACGAATGCGCGGCTTAGTGCATTAGGCTCCTGTGTCTGTCCTCTCCGCCAACGGTGTTGACATTGCATGCACTCAACCTGGTCTTCTTTTTTCTCCCCCCACCCTTTCTCTTCATCTTCTTGTGCATGTGTGCATTAGCATCATCAGACGGAGGAGATTTGGCATCGGAGCACGAGGGAGCTGCAGGACACAAGGCCCCGGTGGGCCCAGGAACAGACACCGAGGGCACCAGTGATCCGGAGGGCGAGGGGAGCACCACGACGGGGACCGCTGGTGAGAGCAGCGACAGCGACACGTCCTCGGATGGGAGCTCCCTAGCGGTGGCGGCAACATCCGTGCCCCCCGCCTCTACAGGTACAGCCGCCACCCAGCGCACCAGCCCCGCCCTCCCAGCAGCCCCTCAGCCTACGCTCCGTGCCCGCTCGCCCAGGAAGGCGCGCGTCTCCTTCGCCCCAGGCACCTCAGCCCCTGCCCCTGTTGCCCCTGCTGCCCTGAGTGCGGAGCTCATTGACCTGGTAAGGACGCTCGTTGTTGGGCAGACGACCCTTTTGAATGCCATCCAGGGTGTGCAAAGGGAGGTGCAACAGAGCAATGCGTACCTGGAGGGCATTCATTCGGGTCAGGCTGCCCATCAACGAGCGTTCACTGCTCTGGCCTCAGCACTGACGGCAGCCATTGTCCCTGTTTCCAGCCTCCCTCTTCTTACTGCCTCCAGCCTTTCTCTGTCTCCTGTTCCTCAGCCTATCCCATCCACACCATCAGACCAGCCTGCACACACCTCAACACCCAAGAGCAGCTCATCCAGACACAAGCACCACAGATCCCACAAACACTCACCCAAGCAACACCCAGATGCAGACATTCCAACAGTCACAACCACCTCTGTGTCCCCCTCCTCCTCGTCTCCCTCCTCCCTCCCTGTGACGTCTACACTCACACCAGCATGCACCCCAACATCAGCCAGTGCTTCCATCACCACCTCACCCTCCAGTACAGTCCACACTCGTGCAGTCACCACCCCCACTGCCATGTACACGTCCCCTGTGTCCTCTCCCACTGTGTCTGTCACCCCCTCTTCCAAGACACACAAACGCAGGCAGCCACACACCCAACAGACATCCACCTCACGACAGCCTACAGCACCAGCACCTTCACCCAATGACAGCACACCTGACTCTCCTACAACCACATCCTCTTCCTCCACTCCCATCACCACTTCTCCTACCCTTTACCTTGGACCTAAAAAGCTTTTCCTGGCTAATCTTGACCTCTTTCCCTCCGATGAGCTCCCCCCTCCATCTGCAAAGAGTCCCAAGAGCACCGCAGCCACCACCAGCCCAGCTTCGCGTGTCACTGTTGTGCATGGGATCTGGAGTCCACCCTTTGCCAGCAGTGACACATCGATCAGCAGCAAGGACACGTCCAGCCCCCCCCCCCCCGGCAAGGGGACCCGCAAAAACAAGGGCCGCCGTGCGAGGACCGACAGGGCTGCCCCCAAGGAGCAATGTGCGGCCACTTCACCAGCCACACCATCTAGGGGAGGCAAGGGCCCGAGAGCCCCATCAAAGGAGCGGAAGGGCAGCAGGAGCGCGGAGAAGGTGGACCCCACATGTCACATCCCAGCTGGGAAGGAGGACACTAAGGAGGCCAGGAGTCCGTCCCCGAAGGGTCCAGAAACGTCACGGTCCGAGGGCGACTGAGCAGGGAGTCCAGGCCAGGTCTGGCTCCCTTGACCTGCTGGATGAGCACCGCTGAACAGGGCCCACCGTGGAGAGGAGCACCGCTGAACAGGGCCCGCCGTGGAGAGGAGCACCGCTGAACAGGGCCTGCGGTGCAGAAGAGCACCGCTGAACAGGGCCCGCGGTGCAGAAGAGCACCGCTGAACAGGGCCCGCCGTGGAGAGGAGCACCGCTGAACAGGGCCCGCCGTGGAGAAGAGCACCGCTGAACAGGGCCCGCGGTGCAGAAGAGCACCGCTGAACAGGGCCCCGCCGTGAAGATAGGCACCGCTGAAGAGGGCCCCGCCATCTCAAGCACCGCTCCGCTGGGCCCTTCTTCTCAAGCACCGCTCCGCTGGGCCCTTCATCTCAAGCACCGCTCCGCTGGGCCCCGCCGTCTCAAGCACCGCTCCGCTGGGCCCTTCTTCTCAAGCACCGCTCCGCTGGGCCCTTCTTCTCAAGCACCGCTCCGCTGGGCCCTTCTTCTCAAGCACCGCTCCGCTGGGCCCTTCATCTCAAGCACCGCTCCGCTGGGCCCCGCCGTCTCAAGCACCGCTCCGCTGGGCCCTTCTTCTCAAGCACCGCTCCGCTGGGCCCTTCTTCTCAAGCACCGCTCCGCTGGGCCCCGCCGTCTCAAGCACCGCTCCGCTGGGCCCTTCTTCTCAAGCACCGCTCCGCTGGGCCCTTCTTCTCAAGCACCGCTCCGCTGGGCCCCGCCGTCTCAAGCACCGCTCCGCTTGGCCCTTCATCTCAAGCACCGCTCCGCTGGGCCCCGCCGTCTCAAGCACCGCTCCGCTGGGCCCTTCTTCTCAAGCACCGCTCTGCTGGGCCCTTCTTCTCAAGCACCGCTCCGCTGGGCCCCGCCGTCTCAAGCACCGCTCCGCTGGGCCCCGCCGTCTCAAGCACCGCTCCGCTGGGCCCTTCTTCTCAAGCACCGCTGCGCTGGGCCCTTCTTCTCAAGCACCGCTCCGCTGGGCCCTTCTTCTCAAGCACCGCTCCGCTGGGCCCTGCCGTCTCAAGCACCGCTCCGCTGGGCCCTTCTTCTCAAGCACCGCTCCGCTGGGCCCTTCTTCTCAAGCACCGCTCCGCTGGGCCCCGCCGTCTCAAGCACCGCTCCGCTGGGCCCTTCTTCTCAAGCACCGCTCCGCTGGGCCCTTCATCTCAAGCACCGCTCCGCTGGGCCCCGCCGTCTCAAGCACCGCTCCGCTGGGCCCTTCATCTCAAGCACCGCTCCGCTGGGCCCCGCCGTCTCAAGCACCGCTCCGCTGGGCCCTTCTTCTCAAGCACCGCTCCGCTGGGCCCCGCCGTCTCAAGCACCGCTCCGCTGGGCCCTTCTTCTCAAGCACCACTCCGCTGGGCCCTTCTTCTCAAGCACCGCTCCGCTGGGCCCTTCTTCTCAAGCACCGCTCCGCTGGGCCCTTCATCTCAAGCACCGCTTCGCTGGGCCCCGCCGTCTCAAGCGCCGCTCCGCTGGGCCCTTCTTCTCAAGCACTGCTCCGCTGGGCCCTTCTTCTCAAGCACCGCTCCGCTGGGCCCTTCTTCTCAAGCACTGCTCCGCTGGGCCCTTCATCTCAAGCACCGCTCCGCTGGGCACCGCCGTCTCAATCACTGTTTATGGTTCACTGTGCCCACCATGCCTCCTCCTTGACCAGTGGAGACTGTCATCCACCTGATGGACTGTGGCTTTGCACTCCCCAGGATGGTACAGTGGGCAGCCCACCCACTGTAGAGACATTGAGAGACTGTGGCTTTGCACTCCCCAGGATGGTACAGTGGGCAGCCCACCCACTGTAGAGACATTGAGAGACTGTGGCTTTGCACTCCCCAGGATGGTACAGTGGGCAGCCCACCCACTGTAGAGACATTGAGAGACTGTGGCTTTGCACTCCTCAGGATGGTACAGTGGGCATGGTGGCTCCTCGTGGATCTGGCGTCGTGGACTCATGTGGCTGTGGTGCCCCCCCCTTCCCTTCCCCCTGAGGTGCCTGTAGTTTTTACATCTGATGCCCCTGCAGTGTTCTCTCCAAAGGACTCAGGTCTCCTGTGTGGGCTTTGCCCTTGTTTCTCAAAACTTTGCCCCACGGACATGATGAATTTGTAGGATGTGCAGGACTTGTTACTTCAGTTATACACTGATGTGTATGTCATTTGTTTTCTTGTGAATATCTTTCATGGTTGTACGATAATTTTCAGGAGCTTTTTGGTACATAAATATTTATTCCAATTTTGATTATGTCCTAGCATTTTTCAGGGGTGTTTGGGTGGTGTCACTGTGACTTGTTGCTCTGCATTGGTGTGTACATAGTTGGGGGGGGTGGGGGTCGCATATGTGTGTGCCCGTAACCTTTCGTCCTCCCCCCTCCCGTGTGTCGTAGGTGCAGTACTCACCGTTGTCGTCTGCGCCGGACTTCGTACTCGTGGTAGATGAGAAGGTAGACGAGAGCAGGTAGGATGTTTAATTCGGGTTCCATGCTGTCCTCCTTCCTCCTGGAGTGCGTAGTGGTGTGCGTTTTCCCGTTCGTAGTCTGTTTCCGCTGTGTTTTTATCGGCGGTGCTCCCGCCCCGGAAAAGGTGGCGGATTGGTGAGTTGTGATAGTGTGGGCGGTACATTGTCTGCCGCCTGGCTGTTGGCGGTGACCGCCGCGCTGTTTGTTTGTACCGCCGTGGCGGGCGGAGTGTTAAAGTGGCTGTCTGTGTTGGCGGTTCCCGCCAGGGTCAGAATTCCATATTTTTTACCGCCAGCCTGTTGGCGGGTTGGCCGCCGCTTTAACACCGACCGCCAGGGTTAGAATCACCCCCCTTGTCTTACAAAGAGATGACTGGAATATTATCTTTCTCTCCTCCCAGTCTATCTGAGGATTATGGTAACTCAATCAGGGCATTTCGAGGATGATTCCATACTGAGGAGCGTGAATAACATCAAAGGTTACCAACTCGACATGTTTAGTGTCAGAAGTTTGTCCATCACAAATTACGGTCATAGGGCAGGGTCTGTAGAGTCACTGGACCTCCAGTTAGGAGCTTGCCATCTGCGGTTTCCACTAGCCCTGGTGTTTTCTTTTTCTCACACAGGATCCCCCATGCTTCCACCAATTGAGTGTCTATGAAATTCTCAGCAGCACCTGAGTCCACTAAAGCTTCTCTTAGTTAGGTGTGTTCTTCTACTTGAATTTCTAGATCCAATTTCAAATACCGTGATTTTCTTAACGGTTGTGTCTCTTCCTCAGAAGGGTCGGTGGTAAATCTCAAGACTAACCCTTTCCTTGCACTCTGGGGATTTTAGTTTTTTTCTGTTCAATATTTATTTTTGTCACAACCTTTTTGGCAACAGTCAATTTGCTCTTTGGTTTTACTGGACACTGTTTTACCAAAATTACCTTCCTGGCCACAATACAAGCATTGTCTCTTTTTCCGGCATAGGTCTTTCTCTGCATTCGTTAAGGACCGCCTGATAGTTCCAATTTCCATTGGTTCCTCATTGTTCTCTTTCGGAACTTGTGATTCTCTATGATCATGAACACACCAGGAATATTTCTCAGTTTTTTTGCGTGTTCCCCTTCGTTCTGCAAGATGATGATCCAGTCTCAAAACAAGGTTTATTAGATCTTGACAATCTGTAGACTGCGGGTCTATCTGAGCAAGAATGTCTTTTAACTCATCCCTGAGTCCCTGGTAGAACAAGGCTGCTTGCTTTTCTTCAGGCCAGGATGTCTCGGCTACCAGCCGATTAAAATTAGCCAAGTAGGAAACCAGATCTTGGTTACGTTGTTGCAAGTCTAATAGTTAATGATCTGCCGACAATGTCACTGCTCTTCCATCAAACACTCGTTCAAATTCCCGAACAAAATTTCTCCAGTTATAGAGCAAAGAACTGTCTTTACGCACAAGAGGAATTGCCTAGGTGACCACGTCTCCAGTCAGATAAGATAGCAGGAAGGCCACCCTGGATTGGGCATCAGGGAAAACTCTTGGTCGACAGGTAAAGTGCAATTCTACTTGCATCAAAAAGGATTGCGCTTTCAAAGGATCACCTGAGAACCGTTTTGGAGGAGACAGAGAAATGGCTGAGGGAACGTTGAGAGAAATGTTAGTTGGAGGATTACCTCTTGCACCTTGAGGAGGAGGACCATGCCAACCCGCACCCAAAGGACCTTGCTCCATCTTTCCTACTCTTTCCTGCAACTGACTCACTCTCTCAGCTAAGCTGGCTGCTATACCCTTTGATGACACTACCTCTGCTTGGAGCTGCATGATCACTTTGACTAGCTCGTCCAATGTGGCCATGCTGAGAACACATGCAAACCAGGAGGATAATACATTTTTGGGCTCACTATTCTGTCAGGGAGACCAGATCTTCAGGGTCTGCGCACGTTCCCAACATGTCCACCACAAGACAGCTCCAAAACTCTGATAGAAATATCACAGAGCCTAATAGAGTCCAAGTGGGAAAAAAGGGGAGTAGGAAGGGAACAGCTGGGAAGGAGACCTTTAGGAAACAAGAGGTTAAACAACACAATATCAAGATATAATCACATTGAGGTTCATAAAAACTCTCTGTTAAATCTAGGGTTCAATGATACCCAGAACATGAAATAACACTCTGCTGAATCTAGAGTTCAATGATACGCTGAACATGAAATAACACTCTGTTGAATCTAGGGTTCAATGATACTCTGAACATGAATTAACACTCTGTGGAGTCTAGAGTTCAATGATACTCAGAACATGAAATAACACTCTGTTGAGTCTCGGAACATGAAATAACACTCTGTTAAATCTAGGGTTCAATGATATTCGGAACATAAAATAACACTCTGTTGAATCTAGAGTTGAATGATACTCGGAACATAAAATAACACTCTGTTGAATCTAGAGTTCAATGATACTCGGAACATGACATAACACTTAGACTGAAGAAACATGAATGGCCTAGAACTAGACTCTAACTAGGCCTCAAGAAATCTAGGTATCTGGAATAAATCAAGAATGGGTTAATCCAATGTTTCATATGAGCTTTTCATGAAATATCACATGTTGTCTAGGAATATAAGAAACTTCTAGAATTATGTTTTCAGAACAAACATTGCCTCTTTACATGAGGACAAAAGGTAATCTGAACATTTCCTGGAAAACAATGGGAACTGTATTAAGGACTTAATATGCACATAGAATGTAACATTTTGAATTTAACACCTTTGCAGAAAATTCAAAAGCCCTGGATAATTGCGTGCACTTCAGGAAACACTACACATCAAAGTTTTAATTGCCATGAAATGATCGCGCACACTGTAAGCGATCTGAACACCTAGGTTTACATGCGGGAAATGAATCGCTCACACTGCCGATTCTAACAAGTATATGCAAATGCCATGAAATGATCGCGCACTCCTTAAGCGATCTGAACATCAAGGTTTAAATGCGGGAATGAATCGCGCACACTGCCGATCCCAACAATAATATGCAAATACCATGAAATGATCGCGCACTCTGTAAGCGATCTCAACATCAAGGTTTAAATGTGGGAATGAATAGCGCGTCTTACCGGTTTGAATGCCACCATGCAAATGCCAAGAAATGGTCGCGCACACTGAATAACAAGAGTTTAATGCAAGGAATGAATCGCGTCTTGCTGATTCGAATGCCACCATGCAAATGCCAAGAAATGGTAGCGCACACTGAATAACAAGAGTTTAATGCCAGGAATGAATTGCGCGTCTTGGCGATTCCAATGCCACCATGCAAATGCCAAGAAATGGAAGCGCACACTGAATAACAAGAGTTTAATGCCAGGAATGATTTTGCGCGTCTTGCTGATTCGAAAGCCAATATGCAAATGTCAAGAAATGGTCACGCACACTGTTGCCGACCCAAATCTCAAAAGTCAAATGCCAATAATGAATTGCGCGTCTTGCCGATTCGAATACCAACATGTAAATGCCAGAAAACACGAGCATCTTCACACGCACAAGGAAAATCTTTCAACATGAAAGCTAGGCCCAAAAATTTGAATGCCTTTGAAAACGGGGTTGGGGGCTCAGCCCGACCTCCGCCTTACCGCCCTGTTCAAGGATAAAAAAATACAATGAAGGGTAAGGCCTGGAAGGTCAAAGTAGGCCTCCGGAACAGGAGCTCTGGAAGTTGCTGCTGCTCTGCACCAGGACCTCTGAATAGTGAGCACGTGGAGCTGGGCTGGCTCCCTTATATAGAGTCTGGCCCAGCCCACAAACCACACCCAGTCATGCTGCAGGGAAAGCTTCTAGAAGGTCCTAGAAAGGGACCACACCCTGATACACTCTGTAAGCCTGCAGCAATATCTTGCAAATGAACATTATTTGCAAACATCATTAATAGTGGTTTCAAGGTAAAACTCTGCAATGCAAAAGGTTAACAAACTGCATATAAACTCAATGCATGAATTATGCTCTTGCATAAAGACTGGGTTTTTGCATTTTAGTCGCCCGTTGAGCGCACACCGTCCTGATGTTGACAAACTATTACTATGTCATTATCCTTAGCTACTCTACTCCAATACCTAATTATAGGAACAAACTAAAACACTACATCGTAGTTTGAGTAAAAGTACTGAATGTACTCCTGGTTATAAAATGGTGTTCGTAACTGACTATAACTTATCCCGTAGGTTAAAGGCAGGCTATGATAGGTGACTCCTTCCTCGACTGATGAAGGAATCTGCGTACACACAAAGCAATTCTTTGCAACCATTGTCTCAACATACTCACTCAATAAGCGATAGAAACCTTAGAAGAAAGTTCTCCCTGAGCATTAGTATCGTCACAAATATTTCTCATATAACCTAAACTTCTCTAATGCCCTTATTGCATTAGTTGTCTCAAAAGCAGAAGTATGGCTGACTTTTCCTTTATCAAGAACAGACATACCCAAAATCAACACCACAAACAATATCCCACACTTAATCGCCAAACCAATGCTCATATATTTACAGCGCCTAGAACCTCTACCTTGTTGATTAATGCTACTCATGATCTGCAAAGAATCAGAAAGCAGAAGAAATTTAGAAAAACTTGCAGCAAAATCAAAAATAGACAACTCTTCTTTCAGCAGTTCAGTTTCACTTTCAGGATCCTTTTGTCAAAATCAGTCAGAAGCCTTGTCAAAATCAGGTTATCAATGTCTCTTCCGGTTACTTTCAACAGTCTCTGTCTCATAAATTTCCCTCAGATTTTTTCAACATTACAGTTCATTAACTTCCATCACATGCCAAAATACTGACCTGGAATTTCTCTATCAAAACAAAAAGACATAAATTCTTGCTGCCATTCTTTTGTAGTTGCATATGCCCATTCAGGACCTGCGTATCTTTGACTTGCTTTCTCTTTCTTTTCAATTTTCTATCACCATTCAGCTCTCCTTCATTTAGATCTTCTCTCCTTGTGGTATCTATTTCTTCTTCGATTGTTGGTTCAATGACCACCTCTTTCCCTTTCTCCACCTGCGACTCTGGCCAATTAGCTCCTTTCAGTGGACCCTTTGTCAATGTTCTCTTCAGAGTCGAGCTTGAACCTTCGCTTAGTTCTGTGATGTTTTCTCTTGACGGACCTGCAACCAGTTCAGGAGGCGTTAGATCACTTTGACTTTGATCCACCTCAACTCCTTCCCCTTCTGGGTCTGGCAATTGCTATGTTTGTATCTCAAGATCGTCTACTTCTGGGAAAGCCCTCCTCTGACTAGGCTCTCCTGCTGCTTCAATTGAGATAGGCTCTCCGTCATCCTCCTGGAGGTCTTCTCCTTCGTCTCTCACAGGAGTGACTGAACCATCCTCAATGAGCTCAGATCTGGTCTCAGTTCCCCTTTGTTCTCCTTCTGACCCTGAGACTTGTCTCACTGTTGTTGGTACTCTCAACAATGCATCTTCATGATCCAGTGAACATGCCACTTTCTTCATGTGACTTGTGTGAATCCAGTTCGGATTTCCAGCAAACTTCACAGCTGTGGTAGTTGTCAAAACTATGTCAGGATACTTCAATTCAATTTCCTCAGAAGCAGAAGATAACTCCTCAGTCCCGACCCGAGCTACTCACAACGAATATTAATCCTTCGTGCTGAGTACCCCGGAGGGGGAAAGGGGAATGGGATGGTAGAGAGACTGCCACAGAGATGATGAACGCCAGTACTCAGTCTGCCTCTTCACATCTAAGATTGGATACAGCACCTGCAAGAGTCACAGTCGCAATTACTAGGGACATACAACATCAGTTTTTCACTTTCTACTCTCAACACTTAATTCTCTTCAATTCTATTATTTCTTCACTCACCCTGAGTTCTCTGTAGCCTTGCTTCTCTCTATAAATGATAGCTCTTCTTAAAAAAAATGCTTATTACTGATTCTGGAAGAACTTCTCAACCTTTGTTAGAGATTGGTTTTATGTTGCTATATATATATATATAGTTGGTGATAATGCGTTCTTCAAATCAGCTGATGTTATTTAATTTCTCCTGTCTTATTGTGACTTCTGTCAATACTTGTATTTGTAAATGCTTGTTTATTAAAGTTCGTTTCTCCTTTCTTACTTTGACATTTGTTGATAACTTGTATTTGTAAATGCTTGTTTATTACAGTTAGTTTCTCCTTCCTTACTTCAACATCTGTGGATAACTTGTAGTTGTAAATGCTTGTTTATTTAAGTTTGTTTCTCTTTTAAACTCTATTTTGGTTTATTACCATTGAATTTGTAAATGCTTATTTGTTAACAGTTCGTTTCTCCTTTAAACTTGGCCTTTGTTTATAACCTTGACATTTGTAGATACTTGCTCTTTTAAAGTTCGTTTTTTCTTTGACTTTAATATCTTAAACAAGAACCTTGTAAACATAAGGTTAATTCATACATTAACTCTGTAGCCTTGCCGACTTCCACGGGAACGGTCTACTATCAAACTCTTCGAATAAACCTTGACAATATTTATCAGTTTTCTGTAATATAATCTTCAAATGTAATTTTACCTCACAGGAGTTTCTGTTCTGAAGCGCGCTCTCTCTCCACACAGCTGATTCCTGTCAGACCTCAGTTGAAGTGCAAGGCTTCCAGCTGGAGAGCTCGTAACCTAGCAACCAACCGATTGCAAGACTAGAACTGTAACTAACCTTCAGGACTCACGGCGGCCATCTTGGATCTTCTCTTCTTGATTCTTCCTTTGAAATAAGCGCAAGATTACTCTGCAAACCTTCTTCCAGTTTGGGCTTTGCTGTCTCCACTGAGGATATCTCTTTGCTTTTCTCATGCACTTCTTTGATTTGACTTGGCAAGTTTGTGTGGTCATGACAGTACTCCCCCTCAAGGAACAGTTCTCCAATTTAGGTTTGCTTGGGTAGGTTCTATGAAAGTTTCTCACTAATCTTGAAGCATGTACATACTCGTGCGGCTCCCAGGATCGTTCCTCTGGACCATAACCTTTCCAATCAATTAGATAATAAAGCTGGCCATTACGGATTTTGGAATCTAAGATTTGATTGACCTCATACTCTTCTGCAGAGCTAATCTGGATAGGAATTGGAGGGGAGTTTTGACGTAAATTTGGAGGACTGTTCTTTAACAAGGAGACATGGAAAACAGGATGTATCTTTAGATGAGCTGGCAACTGCAATTTAACTGCCACTGGATTGATCATCTTGTCAACTTTGAATGGGCCTATAAATCGTGGCTGAAATTTGCGATTTCCTTTGAGACGTAAATGACGAGTGGATAACCAAACTTTGTCTCCTTTCGAATAAATGGGGCTCTCTCTTCTTTTTCTATCAGCCTGAGTCTTATATGAGTCTTTTGCTTGAATGATGTTTTTTCTAGCCCTAACTAACGTGGTCTGCAAATCCCTCACCATCTCTTCTACTGCAGGCACTGAATCATCTTCTTTACCCAACATTACATTAGGATGTCTACCATGGTTCAGATAAAAGGGGGTGAACCCAGTGGTGGAATGAACAGCATTATTGTAAGCAAATTCAGCTGCCCACGTCAACTCGGGCCATTCCTTCTCTTTATCGAATAAATTGAGTCTTAAATACTGTTCTAACTCTTGATTCACTCTCTCTGTTTGCCCATCGGTTTCAGGATGGTAACTGGTAGAGTAACGAGAATCAATTCCTAATCTTTTACTAAAGGCCTTCCAAAAGCGAGAAACAAATTGGGACCCCCTGTCTGAAACTAGAATTTTTGGGATACCATGGGCGCGTACTATGTGTTGTGTAAACAACTGTGCAACCTGTGGGGCTCAAGGGATTTCTTTCAAAGGAATGAAATGCGCCATTTTAGTGAAAGTGTCTACAAAAACTAGGATAGTGTTAAAACCTTGGCTACTAGGGAGGTCCACTATAAGATCCATAGTAACAGTATGCCAGGCATGGGGTGCAGTGGGCAAAGGTCTTAACAGACCTTGTGAAGCTGTTCTATTTGATTTCCCTCTTTGACATTTGTCACAAGTTGACACATATTGTCTTATCTGAGTTTTCATTTTTGGCCACCAAAATTCTCGTTGTATTAGATTTTGAGTCTTTTGAATTCCTTTGTGTCCAGCCAATTGATCGTCATGATAAGCCTGAAGAATTTTTTCTTGCAGCTCCACAGTCGGAACATACAGTGCACCTTTAAAGTATGGAAAACCTTTTTTGATTTCTCTTCCTTGGCCTTCTTTGGACCACTTCAGCATTCCTTCGCATGTTAAGTTTTCTTGAATTTCTTTGGATAAATTTTCATACAATATGGCAGATATGAACTTCTCTTGTGGAATAATCAATTCTTTTTCTGGAGGCTCTTTAACTGCACCGGTATCAATTCGAGATAGAGCATCTGCTTCCCCATTTACTTTGCCTGGTCTGAAAGTGATAACAAAATCAAAGTCTGCAAAATATAGGGACCAACGCAGTTGTCTAGCTGTTAGAGTTCGAGTTGATTTTAAAAACTGTAAATTTCGGTGGTCCGTGTAAACGGTCACTTTATGCTTAGCTCCCAAAATGTAATGCCTCCACTCACGAAAAGTTTCTTTGACTGCCAATAGCTCCTTATCCGCAATTGAATAATTTATCTCTGGTGGTGTTAATTTTCGAGAGAAATAGGCCACTGGATGTAATTGACCTGTATCTTTATGACGCTGGGAAAGGATACCTCCTATGGCAACATCTGAAGCATCTGCCTCCACATAATATGGCTCATCTGGATTGGGGTGGAGCAAGATTGGAGCTGAGACGAAGGAATTCTTCAAAAAATTAAAAGCATTTTCAGCTTCTTTTGTCCACTCAAACTTCACTCCTTTCTTCAACAATCGAGTAATGGGTGTAACTGTTTGAGAAAAATTGGATATGAATCTTCGATAAAAATTAGCGAACCCCAAGAAACTCTGGATCTCTTTGACATTGCAAGGAGAAGGCCAATGTTGCACTGTCTTTATCTTGGCAGGATCCATACTAACTCCTTCTGGTGACAAAATGAATCCTAAGAACTCAACTCGTTCCACATGAAATGCACACTTCTCCAATTTTACATAGAGATGGTTTTCTTGCAACCTTGTGAGGATGGATCGAACATGGTAAATGTGCTCCTATAGATTGTCGGAAAAGATTAAAATGTCATCTATATAAACCACGGCAATCCGGTCGAGAAATTCTCGTAATATATCATTAACGAAATGCTGGAAGGCAGCTGGAGCATTGCATAACCCATAAGGCATCACTTGATATTCAAATAATCCGTATCGAGTCCGAAAAGCGGTTTTCCATTCATCCCCTGAAGCCACTCGAATCAAATGATATGCTCCTCGCAGGTCCAATTTGGTGTAGCTTCTAGCATTCTTTACTTGATCTAATAAAACTGACACTAAAGGCAGTGGGTATCGATTCTTGATGGTAACCTGATTGGGGATCGATAATCAATGCAAGTTCGAAGACTCCCATCCTTCGTTGGTATGAAAAATAGTGGGGATGACACTGGAGATTCAGAAGGACGAATAAAACCATTAGCAAGATATTGATCCAAATACTCCTTTAAATGTTGATTCTCTGCTTCGGTCAATGCGTATATTCTGCTACATGGCAATATCGCACCTGGCTCCAGTTCAATTTTGCAGCCGTAGGGTCGATGTGGTGGCAATTTCTCAGCCTCCTTTTCATCAAAAACGGCGACTAAATCCTCATATTCTTTTGGGATTTCTGCTGTCTTTAGTGCACAGATCATTGAAGAGTGTGATGATAAACAGGCCGCTTGGGACTTGGTGGACACTTCCACTCCATCATGAAAGCAATTCTCTTTGCAGTAAGAGGAACTCATCTTGATCGTTCTTTTGCTCCAATCAATTTGTGGATTATGTTCTGTAAGCCAGGGCAGACCCAAAATGAGTTGAAATTGTGGAGCATCTATCAAATTAAAGATTATCTGCTCCTGATGTCCACCAAAACCTTGCATCTGAATTGGTTCGGTCTCATGGGAAATGGGTCCTGAAGAAAGATTGGTTCCATCCACAGCTCTTACTACTTCCAAAGTAGATTTCTTGATAAATCGAATACCCATTTTACGAGCGTATTTGATATCACAGAAGTTGCCCGTAGCTCCAGAGTCTATCATAACTGAGATCCCTTGAATTTCCTTCTCAAGGGTCTTAACTGATACTGTTTGTACCAAATGTGGCGCTGCGGTTTGTAAGGTATTCGCCACTCGTTGATCTAAAGGAGTTGTCTTGGGTTCTGCTTTCATCAGGGCAACTCCCTCTACTGATGAAGCTGGCCTTTTGCCGACTGAAGAGCTTTGGGTTTCTTGGGACAGTTTTTAACAAAATGCCCAGATGCACCGCAATATAAACATAGTTGATTCACTCTTCTTTTCTCTTTTTCTTCCTTAGATAAAGGACCTCGGATGGAACCAATTTGCATTGGTTCTTCTATCGTTATCCCTTCTCCGGCTCTCGTATGATCATTTCTTACACGATCAATTCTCAGGGGAAATGGTCGATACTCTCTTCTCTTTTCTGCTCTTCGTTCAGTTAACCGGTGGTCAATCTGTAACACAAGATCAATTAACTCCGAAATTTCGGTGGGTCTATTTGGAACTTGTGCTAAGGCATCTTTCAATTCATCTCTCAGTCCATGATAAAATATGGCGGCTCTTTTTGACTCCGGCCAGGCAGTCTCTACAATGAGTTTATTGAAATGAGCCAGATAGGCTACTAGATCTTTATTACCTTGCCTGATTTCCAGTAGTTCATTGTCAGTGGCTTGAGCTGCAGTTCGCCGATCAAATATTCTTAAGAACTCTTCCTTGAAATTTTGGAAATTATATAAAACAGGATCATTTCTGGAAATTATTGGCATGGACCATGCGGCCGCATCTCCTGTCAGATAAGACAATATAAATGCCACTTTGGACTGGTCTTTGGAAAAAATGACTGGTCTACATAAAAAATGCAATGAGCATTGGGTCAGAAAAATCTGCGCCTTATTTGGATCCCCACCGAAGCGCTCAGGTTGAGCCAAAGGAATAATAGGGGAAACCGCATGAATTACTTGAGTGGATATACCTGCAGACTGTGAAGGGCTAGGGAATTGTGAAAACACAGATTCATTTGATTTAGAGGTGTTCCCTAACTCATTTATTCGCTGTTTTATTTGGACTGTTTCTTCTATGGTGTTATTTAATTGTTTCTGTAACCCTTCCAAAACGGTGGCTAATGTTTTTATATCAATTCCTTCTGCCATTCTGCTCAGGAGGAAATCTGTTTTTTTCCCTAAAATTAGGGTGATGGCACTTCAATCTGTCAAGATACTTCAATTCGATTTCCTCAGAAGCAGAAGATAACTCCTCAGTCCCGACCCGAGCTACTCACAACGAATATTAATCCTTCGTGCTGAGTACCCCGGATGGGGAAAGGGGAATGGGATGGTAGAGAGACTGCCACAGAGATGATGAACGCCAGTACTCAGTCTGCCTCTTCACATCTAAGATTGGATACAGCACCTGCAAGAGTCACAGTCGCAATTACTAGGGACATACAACATCAGTTTTTCACTTTCTACTCTCATCTTTAATTCTATTATTTCTTCACTCACCCTGAGTTCTCTGTAGCCTTGCTTCTCTCTATAAATGATAGCTCTTCTTAAAAAAAATGCTTATTACTGATTCTGGAAGAACTTCTCAACCTTTGTTAGAGATTGGTTTTATGTTGCTATATATATATATATAGTTGGTGATAATGCGTTCTTCAAATCAGCTGATGTTATTTAATTTCTCCTGTCTAATTGTGACTTCTGTCAATACTTGTATTTGTAAATGCTTGTTTATTAAAGTTCGTTTCTCCTTTCTTACTTTGACATTTGTTGATAACTTGTATTTGTAAATGCTTGTTTATTACAGTTAGTTTCTCCTTCCTTACTTCAACATCTGTGGATAACTTGTAGTTGTAAATGCTTGTTTATTTAAGTTAGTTTCTCTTTTAAACTCTATTTTGGTTTATTACCATTGAATTTGTAAATGCTTATTTGTTAACAGTTCGTTTCTCCTTTAAACTTGGCCTTTGTTTATAACCTTGACATTTGTAGATACTTGCTCTTTTAAAGTTCGTTTTTTCTTTGACTTTAATATCTTAAACAAGAACCTTGTAAACATAAGGTTAATTCATACATTAACTCTGTAGCCTTGCCGACTTCCACGGGAACTGTCTACTATCAAACTCTTCGAATAAACCTTGACAATATTTATCAGTTTTCTGTAATATAATCTTCAAATGTAATTTTACCTCACAGGAGTTTCTGTTCTGAAGCGCGCTCTCTCTCCACACAGCTGATTCCTGTCAGACCTCAGTTGAAGTGCAAGGCTTCCAGCTGGAGAGCTCGTAACCTAGCAACCAACCGATTGCAAGACTAGAACTGTAACTAACCTTCAGGACTCACAGTGGCCATCTTGGATCTTCTCTTCTTGATTCTTCCTTTGAAATAAGCCCAAGATTACTCTGCAAACCTTCTTCCAGTTTGGGCTTTGCTGTCTCCACTGAGGATATCTCTTTGCTTTTCTCATGCACTTCTTTGATTTGACTTGGCAAGTTTGTGTGGTCATGACAAACTACCTGGTATGGTCCCTTCCAACAAGGCTCCAAACAAGTTTTTCTCACGTGCTCTTGGATGACAACCCAGTCCACAGCCCTCAGGTTGTGCCCTGGTTCATGGATCAGTGGCTTCCACCAGCTGAGAAAAAGAGTGAACTACATAAGCCAGACCTTTGCAGTAATCCAACACCATATCATCTGTAATGTTGATAAGTGTATTTGCAGGCACTGCTGGCAACCTCATTGCTCTGCCCATGAGAATCTCATGCGGCGACAATCCTGTCTTTCTGTCAGGTGTGTTTCTAATTGAGATCAATACTAAAGGCAATGCGTCAGGCCATTTCAAATTCGTGGATGCACACATCTTTGCAACTCTTGACTTCAATATACCATTCATCTGTTCCACTAGTCCTGATGTTTATTGGCGAGTTACATGGACTACTCAATACTTCTTTCAAAACCCCTTGCTTTACAAAATCTGCAATTATCTGAGCCACTTTCTTCAGGACATCTTGTGGCATATGGTACTGTGGAAGTTGAGGAAAAACTGCATTCGGCTTCACAGTAACCTTGACTGGCTCCACTCCCTTTGTCAACCCTACTTCTTTTCCTGTCAAATCCCACACCTTCTCCTTACTGTTCCCTGCAAATCAGGATGGAGCTCTTTCACTGTGAACATCAGGAAAACTCAATCAAAGGGTGTTCCTCATTTGTAGTTTCACACTCTGTCTCTGACTCTATCACTGGGGCTTGTTCTTCATCATCACTATTCATCTAAATCTCAATTCCATCATTTGAACAAGTAATTAAACACCTTGTTTTACACAACAAGTCTCTTCCTAGTAGGGATAACGGACTTGAATCGCAGACTACAAATTTGTGCAATCCTTGAAAGTTGCCAATCTCAACTTGAACTAGATTTGTGATCACGTTTGTCAAATACTGGTTTGCTACTCCCACAACCTTCACTGTTCTACCTAAAAGGGGCAAATTTGGGAATTCTGCGCTTCTCATTATAGCGCGTGTAGCTCCTGTGTCAACCAAGAATGAAACCTTGTGACCCATAACCTTCCCCTTCACATAGGGTCCTCTTTGATCTATTTCTAAGGAAGTCGCAAGCACACATGGCTCCTCATCTGAACTGTCACTCGTCCATTCATCATTTATTCCATTCTCACCATGTAATTGGAATTGATGCACTGTGTTGCTACTTTGGTTATGCCTCTGACCTGTTGAGAAAGCATCATCTGTTGCTGCTTCATCGGGGCTTGAGGTATTTGAATTTGCTGTCTAGGTACCATGAGAAACGTCTGTTGCATCAGCTGCAACTGTGACACTTGTGCATGGAGCATTTGCATATGCTGCATGGGCTGACAATTTTGCATTTGATTCACATTATTCTGAAATTTTGGATTAGGACCCCTTAAACTTGGTCCTCTCACATTCTGGAATGAATTGATGTCATTACTCTGCTGAACAGCACCTTCCTGAACCATCATTGGACACTCCCGTTTCAAATGTCCAACGGCTCCACAAATGTGACATGGCAATAGCTTTTTCATTCCTTGAATATCATTCTGAACCACTACAGTATTCAAGTCTGGACCACAATTCATATTTCCTCCGTGACCTCTACCTCTTGTCTGAAGCTGAAACATCATGTTTCCCTGCTGCTGTTGTGGCAACTGCTGTGAAAAATTCCATTGCACTCCTGTTTGAGCTGCTTTAATCTGCATCACCACCGCCTTCTCTTTCAACTTTTTCTCCTTCAACTCAATCTCATCACTACAGTATTTAGCATACTGCAATACCTCATCAATCGGCTTTGCTTGTCAGCAAATCAAATGACCCTTAATCATCTGGCTAATCGCAGGTCTCAATCCTTCCACAAATCTGAACACAAAATGAATAATGTCTTTCTCTCAATTGTTTATGTACCACTGTAATGTTTGAATGCCTGCAACAATCTCTCATAGTACACATGTATCGACTCCTTTGCTTACTGAGCTGTCCTGTCAATTCTCTGCCAATCAATATTTTTGGGCGAAATTCTCGATTTCAGAAACTCAGTCACTTTATAGTAATATTTCATTACCTCAGGAGACGGCGCACCTGCACTTTTGTCTCTCTCTGGTTCACTTGTCGGCCAATCTACACTCCTCTTACACTCGATCCACAAATCAGCTGAAACCACTATCTCTAGTAATGTATTGAAGTCCTCCCACAAACACTTCACAAGTTTCACAAACTTATCTATCTGCTGATATCACTCTACAGTTTTTTTTCTCAATTTTGGATATTCATTTGTAAATTACAAAATGTCACTTCTGCTCCAAGGGACGTGAACAAAATTTCCCCCTGGAATCTCCCTCATTGGTAAAATCTTTACTGGATCTTTATCCTGCTGCACATTTTCAGTCAGCTCCAAAGTATCCCTTTTTCTCTTTTCTCTTGTCTCTTTTCTTTACCCATCTGCCTTCCAATTTGTCTAATGCTCCCCAGGTCTGAGCCCTTTGAAGCAATTCTTTAAGGTGTGCCATTCTGGCAGATCTCATGTGTTCAAAATCTTTTGCTTCAAAATCTAATCTGTAACTCCTTTTCAAATGCTTTGTTTTCTCTATTTCTATGCCATACTTCTCCGCCAAGTCTGGTAATCTCTGATGCACCTTGCTAACTTCTCTCGTAATCTTTAGGCACAGATATCTCAACTCTGCCTCTGTGTAGGATTCGAACATATTCACCCCCATAGTTCCTTCAATGGGTTCACCAGCTTTGAGGCTTAGCCTAGTATAATTCAAATACTCCTCTCCTTTAGGGGCACTCTGTGGGTTATTCAGCTTGTCTAACAATTCAGTTAATTGCTGAGCTGTCAATCCTTGTAACAAAATGTTACTTGCTTGGACTGGGGGCACCTGCTGTACAACTGCATTCGGAGTCTGTGGTGTCAAACATTTCAAACTCTGGCTAACGTTTGGCCCGGCCACAGTATCTGGAAGTGCTACAAATGGACTAAGGTCTAGCAATGACCTTGATCCATCAAAAGTCTATCCCACAGGAGAGACTACCTGACCATGTCCTCCCCTCATTAGGCTCTGGGACATTGCTTCCTGTTCACCTACAGTCGGTTTCTTTTGTGCAAATAATGGTACCGCTAGACCAACAGTAATAGGTAGCGTCATAGCATCTGAGGCTGCTCTGGCTCCTGCGCTATGTGGGAGAGTAACTCCCTGTGGTAGGCTACTGATGGTACAGAGGACTCTGAGCCATAGTTAGGGTGAGTAATTTTTATTTACATAAGTAGATGGTGTAGATCAAGTGGGGCAAGGGTGCTGTGGTGACCGTAGGCCTGGTGGACTCTTCCTTTTATCTATTAATCGTCTCTGCTTCTCTCTTTCTCTAGGCTTGGTGAACGTCAGCTCGTCTTGCCTCCTGTGGATACCGGAAAGAGAACATAGGGTAGGACAAAAGGTAAGTCGGTTGTGGGTTGTTTTGAGCGGGGTTTTACTGTTTGGCATGCAAGGAGGGAGGGTATTCTGGGGTTGGAGGTGGAGGAACAGAAAAGAAGTGTCCCGTCGTGAGGGTGTGGGTCGCGGGTGCTTTTGACAGGCTCTCCCTCCATCTCTCAGAGCTCTGTCCAATAGTGCTCAACTGCTGCCCGGTGCTCCCTTTTCCCTGGTCCACCCCCGACCCTCCCCTTGTTTCCCCGGTTCCCCTCCTTTGCTCTTTTATAAATCGGCTAGGGGTTCGCTGTCCTAAAAAGGACCGTACCTTGCTGAGCCACGACCCTCCAGGGTCGTGGCAGAACTTGTAGGCCTTTGCGTCTTGGGTCCTTGGGGAATCTTCTTCGTGGGTCTCGGGCATCTCTTCAGGGTGTAACCGCTCCTTCTCTGTGTCCGGCGTCTTTTCCTCCTCCGTCTTCCTCTCGTCTGCACGAAACTCCTCGGTCCAAAAATCCTCCTCTCCTTCTTGAGAGTCCGTCCTCTCTTTTCTCTGAGAAACCCGGAAGTCCTGGTTTGACGCGCCTGTTGGCGTTCCTATGTCGCCATGGGAACGCGGGAGTGCTTCCAGGGAGGCGCGCGAACGGCGTCAGCTCCTTGAGCTGCAAGACGCGGTCGAGGAGACCCGTCTACACTCCCCATCCCATGATCGGGACTGGTAGAGGACCAAAGAGGTGGGAAACCGGGACAGATAATCGGCAGGGCCCTGTTGAGAACCCGGCACGTGGCGGACCTGAAAAGTAAAAGGTTGTAGCTCAAGAAACCAGCAAAGCACTCTAGAATTGGAGTCCTTATGAGAGGCCAACCAAGTGAGAGGGGCATGGTCGGTGTAAAGAACGAAAGGTCTGCCCAAGAGGTAATACTGTAAGTTTTCCACAGCCCACTTAATGGCGAGGCACTCTTTTTCAATAGTGGGGTAATGACACTCCCTGGGAAGAAGTTTCCTGCTGATGAAGACAATGGGATGATCATGACCCTCTCTGTCAGGTTGTGTGAGGACCGCACCCAGACCGACGTTAGAAGCGTCGGTATATAAGTGGAAAGGTGCGGAAAAGTTCGGACACATAAGGACTGGTTCGGTTGAATTGCTCAAAACTGACGAGCTGAGATTCGGATACCAGGGTTAAAGTGGAGGGGTGTTGTTTTTTTAGGAGGTCGGTGAGAGGGGCAGCAATCGTGGAGTATTGGGGTATAAACCTGCGGTAATACCCCACTAAGCCTAAAAAGGACCGTAGGTCTTTCTTGGTCTTTGGCATTGGGACTTGTGATATGGCCTCAATTTTACTTTTCTGGGGCTTTAGAGTCCCGTTACCTATTAGATAACCGAGATATGATATTTGCGTGTTTCCTATGGTGCATTTTTTCGGGTTAGCTGTAAGCCCTGCTTCAGCCAAGGCCTTGAATACTTCATCGAGATGTTGTAGATGATCGGACCAAGTGTCACTAAAAATTACAATGTCATCCAAGTAAGCTGCTGCAAAGTCATGGAAGGGTTTCAATAGCCGGTCCATTAACCGTTGGAAGGTAGCTGGGGCCCCGTGGAGACCAAAGGGTAGGACAGTAAAGTGGTACAGGCGTGATTGGGTCGCAAACGCTGTTTTCTCTTTGTCTCCCGGTGCGAGGGGAATCTGCCAGTACCCCATTGTTAGGTTGAGGGTGGACAGATATTTAGCTCTACCTAACTTCTCTAATACGTCATCTACACAGGGAATAGGATATGTGTCAAAGAGTGATATGTCATTTAATCTATGGAAGTCGATGCAAAATCGTACAGATCCATCGGGTTTTGGAACAAGAACCACCGGGGAGCACCACGGGCTCACCGAAGGTTCGATCACCTTTAGGTCTAGCATTTTTTTTATTTCCTCTTCAATAATATGTTTCCGGGCTTTGGGAATGCGGTAGGGACGAAGCCGAATAGTCTGGCCCTCCGGTGTTTTGATTTCGTGGTGGATTAACATGGTCCTCCCTGGTGTCTCAGAAAAGAAATGTGAGTGATGTTGTAAGAGGGAGGATAGTTGTGACTTTTCAATTTCAGTAAGAGACCTATTTATACATGGAGCTTCTCCTTGTTCTTTATTCATAGTGGAATAGAGCTCCAACCCTAGAGCCGTGGTTGGTGTGATTAGAAACCCGTTAGCAGTGTTGCTAGTGCTATCTTCCGGTTGTTCTAATTTTTTAAGCAGATTGACATGGTATATTTGAGTTCTTTTTGGGTGTGGATTTATTTCAATGAGATAGGTGACGGGGGAAACTGCTTTTATCACTCTATAGGGTCCTTGCCATTTGGCTAACAGTTTATTTTCAGTGGTTGGTCGCATTATGAGTACTTGATCTCCAGGGTGGAAAGATCGTAATTTAGTCCCTTGATCGCAATACGTTTTTTGATTTGTCTGAGCTTTCTCTAGATGTATTCGTACATCTTCCCATATGGTCTGCAGATGCGATTTTAATTTATGGACATACTCTAGTAAGGGTTTCTCTTCATCTCCTTCCTCTTCCCATGTCTCTGCGGCCATATCAAGGAGACTACGTGGTTGTCTCCCAAATACTAATTCAAAAGGACTGTGTCCCGTGGAGGATTGTTCATGAGTCCGGATGGCATAAAGGACGAGAGGTAGCTTCTGGTCCCAGTCTTTACCGGAATCATCTACTAATTTCCACAATAGCGTTTTTATGGTACGGTTGTAGCGTTCCACTAAACCGTCCGTTTGGGGGTGATATACAGAGGTTTTTATCTGAGTGATCCCTAATAGTTTACAAATCTGCTTCATAAGACCGGATATAAAAGGAGTGCCTTGATCGGTGAGGATCTTTTGGGGAAAACCTATTCTAGAGAAAAAGGTTATCATGGCTTGAGCTACCGTTTTTGTAGTCATGCTGGACAAAGGAATTGCTTCTGGATATCTTGTAGCATAATCTACCAGTACCAGAATATAGGTATGACCTCTGGATGAGGGAAGGAGTGGTCCGACCAGATCAATACCTACGCGACTAAATGGTATCTCGATAATGGGTAGGGGCTGTAACTGAGCTTTCCTAGGGGTTCCTGGTTCCATTAATTGACATCTAGGACACTGTAAACAGTACCGTCTGATGTGTGCATAGACCCCTGGCCAATAGAACTTCCGTAATAGATACTCTTCAGTTTTCTCATGACCGTAATGGCCACCCCCTGGCTGGTTATGAGCTAAGAACAGGACCTGATTTCGATAGGGTTCAGGTACTACCAATTGCCTTTTTTCTCCGTATGTAGATGTGGTAACTCTATACAGAAGATTTTTCTGTATTAAGAAATAAGGACCCACCTCTTTTGTGGACTCCGTTTTGGCTACTTTCCAGGCGTGACTGAGAGTAGGGTCTTGCCGCTGGCTAGCCCTAAAGGAGACGGTTGAGTCACCGGTTCCGGCTACCAGTTTTCCGGGGTCTGGTTCAGCCTTATGCGAACAGGAGGACTTTCAATGTGACTGTTGGAAAAAGGTGTTTGATCTATTGGGTTCACTAGGTCTCTGCGTATCACTGACTGGCTACAGCCCGAGTCAACTAAGGCTTCCATGGGGTTTCCGTTTATTTTTATGACCTGTCGGAATTTATAATTTCCCCTGCCTGTACATAATACTCTACGCCGGGTAACCCCGATTTCCATAGGTTCGACCCGTCATTTTTCCTGGGACATGTTCTCGCAATGTGTCCCCACTCCCCACAGCTAAAACACTGGGGTTGTTGCATAGGACTACCCTCTCCATGTTTGTGTGTTCCGGCTTCTTCCAGTGAATGTCGGGGCGTATATTTAAGGGGGGGCCATAGGTGGTCTTACAATGGTTCTGGGGTTTATCGGTTTAACATCTGCAGATCGGTGATAGGCACAAGCCAGGTCTATGGCTAGTTCTGTGTCGACCATGGGATGTTGTCTTATCCAATTCCTGGTGCTGTTCGGGAGAGAGTCTAGGTACTGCTCCAGAATAATCATTTTGATTACATCTTCTCTGCTTGTTCCCAGTGGTCCCAACCACTTTAATCCCAAATCTTTAACCCTGAAGTAAAAGGTACGGGGATCTTCACTCTGTCCCCATTTCACCTTTCTGAACTTGATTCTGTAGTATTCTGCGTCGTGACCGACTCTTTCTAGGATACTACTCTTAATATCCTTGTATGGTGTGGTGCCTCCTGGATTAGCGGCCTGGTAGGCTGTCTGTAGGATTCCCGTTAGGAGGGGCGCAATATACTGTCCCCACCGTTCTTCAGGCCACTGTGCCGAAGAAGCTACACGCTCGAAGTTTGTGAAGAAGGAGTCTGGATCTTCACCTTCCTGGAATTTTTGCAAGACAGAGCTCGGGACATTAGGATGTACCTTGCTGGCTGCTATGGTGTCAGTCTCATGTACCAGCTGGTTGTTGGCCATGATCGAGGTTTGGCTTTTTAAAGCTGTTTGGAGGGCCTCTCTGTCTTCTTTCGCCTCACGTTGATGTGCCTCCCAGACAAGTTGGAGGTGACGTTGGCCCTCCGCCAGTTGTTTAATCATGTCTTCTAGCGTAGGCTTCTCCCCCATGTTGAGTACCTCTCAGTAGCCTCTCAGGTCGCACATGATCCCACTTCTGACACCACTGTCTAGGCTCCTGATGGTACAGAGGACTCTGAGCCGTAGTTAGGGTGAGTAATTTTTATTTACATAAGTAGATGGTGTAGATCAAGTGGGGCAAGGGTGCTGTGGTGACCGTAGGCCTGGTAGACTCTTCCTTTTATCTATTAATCGTCTCTGCTTCTCTCTTCCTCTAGCCTTGGTGGACGTCAGCTCATCTTGCCTCCTGTGGATACCGGAAAGAGAACACAGGGTAGGACAAAAGGTAAGTCGGTTGTGGGTTGTTTTGAGTGGGGTTTTACTGTTTGGCATGCAAGGAGGGAGGGTATTCTGGGGTTGGAGGTGGAGGAACAGAAAAGAAGTGTCCCGTCGTGAGGGTGTGGGTTGCGGGTGTTTTTGACAGGCTCTCCCTCTATCTCTCAGAGCTCTGTCCAATAGTGCTCAAGTGCTGCCCCGGTGCTCCCTTTTCCCTGGTCCACCCCCGACCCTCCCCTCGTTTCCCCGGTTCCCCTCCCTTGCTCTCTTATAAATCGGCTAGGGGTTCACTGTCCTAAAAAGGACCGTACCTTGCTGAGACACGACCCTCCAGGGTCGTGGCGGGACTTGTAGGCCTTTGCGTCTTGGGTCCTTGGGGAATCTTCTTCGCGGGTCTCGGGTGTCTCTTCAGGGTGTAACTGCTCCTTCTCTGTGTCCGGCGTCATTTCCTCCTCCGTCTTCCTCTCATCTGCACGAAACTCCTCGGTACGAAACTCCTCCTCTGCTTCTTGAGAGTCCGTCCTCTCTTTTCTCTGAGAAACCCGGAAGTCCTGGTTTGACGTGCCTGTTGGCGTTCCTATGTTGCCATGGGAACGCGGGAGTGCTTCCAGGGAGGCGCGCGAACGGCGCCAGCTCCCTGAGCTGCAAGACGCGGTCGAGGAGACCCGTCTACACTCCCATATTCTGATTCATCATTGGAGTCATATCTGACTGTGTCCCTGTCACTGGCATAAATCTTGGCCTTAACTGTGGCTGTACTTGGGGCAACAAAATCGGAGTCGGCCCAGTCTGAACCAGTATCGGTCTCGGGAAGACCTGATCCGTGGGCACCACTAAGTTCGACGTCATTTCCATAATGGGAAATCATGCTCAACATCTTCCTCTTTTTCAATTTCAGCATTTTCACTTGGAAGTAAGGTTGCCAGGTTCAGCACTGTACATCTTTTCAATGACACATTTTGTGACCCTAGAATACTTGTTTCATATCTAGTCAACCTTGCACCAGACAAATATTGTGTTTTTGTCCTTTTCAGTAGAATCTCAATAGAGCGAGGGAAATTCAACCTGTGGCAGTTGCATCTGTGTCTGCACTACAGGAGTGGTAGGCACATTAGGACCACTTTGCACCGCATTCTGTGTCAGGCTAGCATTAACCCGCACCGGACTCGCTGTCCCATTAACCTGTGTCCGAGCTGTCGGATCAACACTTGTACTTGGACCACTCTCATGTACTGTATATGGTGGTGGTCGATCTCTTAATACTTGTGTAATAAACTCCTCATAGTCCGAGTACTCCTCCACTGTTGAAGACTTTCTAGCCTACTTACTCTCCGACTGACTTTTATTAGTTTTCCTAGCAGCTTTCTTTCCTACTTTCTCATTCTCTTGTGTAATTGCTGGAAACAACTTAATTCTATGCAAAGTCTTCATTCTCCATGCTTTCTGAACACAATCCCATCTAGCCTCCGCTAGAGTCTTTTCTGCCTTTCTCAGCCTCCTCTTGAATTTCAATTGCTTTTGCTCTCTAGATACTAGCTCCCAAATCGCTAATGCCTCAATCTGTGCTGGTCTCGGAAGGGGCTTCTTTTCATGTAGCAACATCCGTAAATGCTCCAAAACTCTCAAATTGAACGTCCCATTTGTAGGAAACGCTAAGTTCCCATCTTTCTTCATTAACTTGCACCATCGCTTTAGCCAAAGACATGGCGCAACACCCTTTTCTTCTATTACAATGTAAGCTGGTGTTCCTTCTGGCGGTGTAGGCTCGCCCACACTCTTTGTAATATACTTATCTCCCCTTAGGGCACTTTTTAATGCTTTGAAACATGTCATCTTTTCTATCTTTTTAGTTCTTCAAAATCAAATCAGGAAGTGACTTTTATTCCCAAGTTTCCTTTCACCTACGTTCTCAACCAATCGCCTCTCACAGTCGACTGCCAATCCATGCGCTTCCCTTCTCACTAACCGACCTATCCCAGCGTGGCTCCAATGACGTTACACTCACACGTACTGCGGCTGACAAGATCTTGCGGCTCATCCTCTCTCACTCCAATTCACACAAAACTAATGCAAAATATTGCAATCACTAATCAAAACCCAAACCCCCCCAAAAAAACTAATTTGCTGGTTTACTACAGGAAAGGTAACACAATTGCTTCAGAAACCTTACGGATATTTCACTGATGGCTCTTCCTGCACTTACAGATACTCCTTCTTTCTCAGACTCCCAGATTCACAAGCAAAATTTGACCCACAAATATTACTCTCAACTGATCAATGGGTCTGTCCTGGTGCACATAGGACGTGCCAAATCTCAGTCTAACTTTTCTTTGACTCACTTTAACTCACACACTGACTTGTCGACCACGCCCAATCAGCCTACTAAACCAGACCAATTACAACATAAAACCAAGTGTCTCATACACTTTTCAATATACTCCGGAGTCTTAGAGCATGCAGGGTCCGTACATAAACAACCCCGTGGACAATTTTTGAGCACAGGGCACCACACACATATGAAGTTCGACAACTTCACTACTCTCACACTGCAGAGTATACAAACTCCTACTACAACTTTATTTGGAGTACGCAGACTCCCTAAAATCCTCACAAACCTCACAACCTCACTGTTGCTGTCTAGCTACTAGCTCCCAAATCGCTAATGCCTCAATCTGTGCTGGTCTTGGAAGGGGCTTCCTTTCATATAGCACCATCCGTAAATTCTCCAAAACTCTCAAATTGAACGTCTCATTTGTAGGAAATGCTAAGTTCCCATCTTTCTCCGTTAATTTGCACCATCGCTTTAGCCAAAGACATGGCGCAACACCCTTTTCTTCCATTACAATGTAAGCTGGTGTACCTTCTGGCGGTGTAGGCTCGCCCACACTCTTTGTAATATACTTATCTACCCTTAGGGCACTTTTTAACGCTTTGAAACATGTCATCTTTTCTATCTTTTTGGTTATTCAAAATCAAATCAGGAAGTGACTTTTAATCCCAGGTATCCTTTCACCTACGTTCTCAACCAATCACCTCTCACAATCGACTGCCAATCCGTGTGCGACCCTTCTCACTAACCGACCTATCCCAGCGACTTATTCCCTAAAATCCTCGCAAACCTCACAATTCACATGCGATTTGCATAAGCTGTGCAAGCGCAACCTATTTCATTCACACTATCACTAGAACGCCGGGAACATCCTCAAACAACCATTAGCAGGATCCAGGATCTGGGAAAGTCATTTCTAGACTTAAGGGAACATCTTCTCTCCAATTATCATCATTGAAAAACAAAATCTAAATCTCAATAATAATGAACTCTCAAAGGACCACCTCATCAAGCTGCTACCACCTCTGGGAACACCTATACCAGGCTCTTAGGGCTACTAATCTTCACCTCTCTTACTGTGTTTCTGTTTGTCTATTATTCTATACCGGACACCTATGGTAAGCTCTTAAGGAAACGAACCATCAGTCTGCTACCATCTCTGTTAGTGCGTCTGACCATAATAAGTAAACTTAAAAGGGGACGTGAATAGTTTGATGAACCTTTTGACTCGCAATTAAGATGTTCTTACCATCGATCCAGTACATAATCAAAAATCAATACACAATAGTCAATAATCATTAGTAATCAATAATATCAATAATCAATAGAGTCAGTAATTATCACGCAGCATGACCTTTCAGTCATAAATAACCACACCTTTAGCAAAAGTTTAGAATGTATTTTTGCTTATATTAACACTGCTAAGGTCATGTAAATTTATCTCAAAATCAAATGAAATACACACAAAACAACACTGGTTGTCCAAAGCCGTGGAAGAGATGCAGTCTATTCAAAGCTTGAACTACAACACATTCTAAGGTTATGGTGCAAATCAATTACAAGGTCAACTGTGTCAATGTAATAATATAATTCAGCAGAGAAATTCATCGAGCATTAGTCCCTGTTGCCATAAGCCATTAGTGAGAATCCTTAACTAACATCAAATTAGCATCAGCATGTTGGGCTTCATGCAAAACAATTTAGTAACACAAATTTGGAAAACATCTAGCTATGGCTCTATCAAAACAGCACAGTTGGTACCTAGAAAGAAAAAAGCAAATATGCATGATAGTCACAATCTGGATATACCTATCCTCAGGGTGGATCAGCAAAGCAGAATCAGTCTTTATCTTCAGGACATCAGTAGATCAGCAAAGCATCAGGCTTCAGCATCAGAATTTTAATGGGCAAAGTTTTTAAACATTAAAGTTAAGCACGTCTCTAGTCAGGACGCATACATAAGTAATAACCTTTCGGTCAGGATAAATATGGGCAAAATGACTGCATGAAGGCAAGGGCAGAATGTCTGTCCTCTCACTGTGCAGTGTTGTTAAGTCAAAACTGTTAAAACTATCCCCTAATTCCCTATTGGTCAGTTAATTGTATGTTCACACTCTGTCCAATAAAATTAAAATCTCAAATCTATGAATTCTAATATTTCTCCGTTCTCATATTGTTGATTGGTTCGTCTTGCGATGTCCTCATCATCCGGCTTGTCAGGTAACAATATTGTTGCAGCTTCTACTCTAGTCAGTATCTTTATTGTTCTTGTCCTGGGAAAGTCAGTCTCACACACATTACACTTAAAATGTTGTATTAGCAAGAACATCATCTCCTAGTAGTCGGTTCACACGAAAAGCTTCAGTTTTGAGCACATTTAAACAATACAATAGAAATTCACAGTTTAACTTCTTAGTCAGATATTTCATTAAATGCTAAGAAATACAGCTTTTGCATGAGGCCTGGCAACTAGGCCACGACACTCGCTAAGTTAAGGCTTACAATTAATAAAGCTAAACCTTAATTCATAACCCTCGATATAACATCCTACTACATTAGTCTAACATATATTCAACATTTCATACTATTTAATCATTGAAGTGCATCTCATTAACATTGGTGGCCATTCTTCGTAATCACATTTTTGAATGTGTGCATTATTTTTCTACGTTATTACTTTCCTACATAAACGTATTATTCAAAATACATAAACTCTCATTAATAATTTTTATTAAGGCACCTGCGCTAGCATTTTCACGTACTACAGCACTTTCAAATATGTGAGTTCAGAATACCAGATGCACAAAAACCTACTGTGTTCCATCTATTAGAACTATAACGTTGCTCTATAATAATCTGAGCCACGTACAGGGTTTACATGACAATTGTCTCTTAGTTCCCAAGGGGGTTTATGTTTAAATACTATAACTTTTAATAAGTACATCTCAGTGCAGTGTTGATAAAATGTGACATATTAATGCAAAGCTTCCACATGTTAAAGAAATATAGGTTTATGAATTTTAGAGATACTTTATCAACCTTTACGTGATGTTTGTTGTATGATTTACATAGCAAACGTTTTCAGGGCTAAGTTTGTGAACGGGCTCCAAGATCCGAGCCAGACGCTTGGCTCGCCTCTGGCTCCACTCTCCCTGTTAATGTGTTTTTTCACCCATCTCTATTGAAAAAACAGGGATGGTTGAAGTCATCATCGTAGAACGATTTTCTATTGAGACCTTTTAGGTAGTCTTTGAATAGGGATTATGTTTGCATGTCAGTAAACTAGCGATATATGATATAAACATATGCTGATGTCTTTTGATAATTACAATATCCCACCAATCAGCACAGGGCTTTCATTTCCTACTTTGCACTAAAAAGAACTGAAAGAGTGTTCTTTATGAATTTGTACCTATCATTTCAGCTTAGGCAGCAGTGATGGAAGTAAAAAGGGAAACCATTTTGTGAACTGCGTGGCAACGAGAAAAACAGTTGGTGGTCTTTACCCATCAGCAAGTGGCACTTATTTCCATGAGAAACAATGGATGACATCCATTTGGTTAGGTCTTCACACTCTTGTTAATATCAATCTGATGATTGAAATATGATTTTGTGTGCAGTCGATCCACCAAACCCCAAAGCAAGCCTGACTGCAGTGACTATTGCAATCACGCTTTTTGATAATGCTGATTGGTGCAACTGCTTGTGACCCAGCCTAATCACAAATTTCAAATGAACTGTGACACTAAATCCCACAGAGAAGAGATATTGCACATAACAGAAAGGGGTGCAGCGTTCTTTTCAGGTTGAACTTTCAAGACCTGTTGTATACACTTCTTTGTGGGCTTGCAGCCACCCACTGCTTTTTATTTGTTTGTTTCACTGTGCTTTAAAAATCCTTGCTTGCTAGTGGTCAATCCTTTCTCTTAGTCCCTCCTGTTTGTTTTTGTTTCCTCCCATAGAGCACCTCCAAAGTACTGTATCCTTAAACTTTGGCTGTTTATCTGTTGTTTTGTGGGACTATTTTTTTTCTTTCATTCCTGCTGGTTTCATGGGAAGTCTCTCTCTGGTTGCACAGCTGCCCCCCTGCCTTTCGATTTCGAGCATGATTGGAAACAGACCTGTAAACTTTTTCACAGTGCTGCTTCCATTTTTCACCATAATGCACCATTTTTAAATATTTTTTTTGCCATGCTCACTCCCTGCACTGTACTCTATAGTGCAACTCCCCTGCTGCTAGACCACTCACTCCCAGTCTGGGAAGTTCCAAACCATCACGACCCAGGGAACTGTTGCCAATGATTGGTTGCCGCTGCATGTTACGCCACTCCACTAGAGCTAATCTCCAGTCAGGCGAGGTGGATATGCAGTGTTCTGCTGCAATTGATTACTGGGACCTGTAGTTATACACCACACTCCACTTGACACCACAAAAATTCTAAACACACAGACCCCCGTGACCTCTAAACTGTACAGTTGTCCAGGCCCTAATGGTTCTGAGCTGTACACATAAAAGAGAGACAACCGCATCAAGCGCCACATACATCACAAGACAGTGATGGTCATTTTGAAGGACGCTGAGATGGGCTTCCACAAAACTGCTGCCAGGGTGGTCGAGATTATGGCCCTCATTACAACCCTGGTGGTATATCCCGCTTACCGCCGTGCTGAAGGCCACCAACATACAGTGGCCACAGCGGAAATCCGCTACAGGTATTACGACCCACATCTCGTAATCCGCCACAATACAGACACCCACACAAGTCCGCCACACCAAAGGTCAGTGATAAACTGGCGGTAATAAAACCCACACCGTCACACCAACAAGAATACACTCACACTATCACGACCCACGAATCAACGCAGCGGTCTTTCAATCGCGGTAATCCATTGGCGGTACACACCGCCGCACTCAAAATACACACACATTTACAAAACACAACCACATTGGACAATTCAAAATACACACACCTGATACACATACACACACCACACCCACACACCCAGACCACTATAAAACACACACCCACATTACCCACAACCCCTTACAACAATATTTTGTGAAGAAACAGAGCGAGAGAATAGCAAACACTACACGAGCATCTACAAGCACACAACACCATCACTCATACAACATCCACGTACCTCAAACAACACACACCAACACAACATTTCACGCAGCACAACAAACATCACCTCACACATCACCCACACCACATCATGGCACCTCAAAGACAACCCAGGTTTTCTGAAGAGGAGCTCAGGGTCATGGTGGAGGAAATCATCTGGGTAGAGCCACAGCTTTTCGGATCACAGGTGCAGCACACCTCCATTGCTAGAAAGATGGAGCTATGGCGGAGAATCGTCGACAGGGTCAACGCATTGGAACAGCATCGAAGAATACGGAATGAAATCAGGAAGAGGTGGAATGACCTACGGGGGAAGGTGCGTTCCGTGGTTTCAAGACACCAGATTGCTGTACAGAGGACTGGCGGTGGACCCTCACCTCCTCCCCCACAACTAACAACATGGGAGGAGCAAGCCTTGGCAATACTGCATCCTGAGGGCCTAGCAGGAGTAGCAGGAGGACTGGACTCTGGTAAGTCATATCTTAATTACCATATCCCCCACCCCACCTGCATGCCATCACATACCCCCACCCTCACCCTCACCCCCATCACTCCAACACCTCGCATATGCCCCACTATTACAACCTACCCATCCCAATACCAAGCCCTGCATGCACCACCAAAGCATGGACACCCATTACCAAAGCATGTCCAGTATAGATACCCACACAGACCCCAAAACACTAATCACACAATGGCAAACACAACAATGCAAGCACAGGAGTAGAGGGTAACTCACCCAATGCACAAGATGGCACACACAGATACAATAACTATGCATTTACACCCCAACAGGACCCATACCCAACGTCACCAGACAAGAGGTGCCAGACATATCCAGTCCCCCCACAGAAGAGGCCCACAGTGACGACAACAGCTCTGCACGCCTGGATCTGGATGGCCCGCCCGGCCCATCAGGGACATCTGGACAGTCGGTTCCCCTGCCACAGTCACAAACCACCACAGAGCCTCCCCCCTCAGGACACACCACCACAGCACCCACCCAGCGGGCTCATCCCTCTGTTCCCAGGACACATCAATCAGCAGTGTGTCCACCACTACAGGGGCCCCAGGCAAACCCACCAACCCAAGCCAATCAGGGACCTGGGGTCAGTGGCAGTGGGCACACGGTTAGGGGGATAGAGGCACAGGATAACTGCTGCTGTGTCCTGAGTCTGGAAGTGACAATGGCTACAGTGACTGGGGAAAGGGCCCCTGCCTTCACTGCGGAGGAGTTGGACAACCTGGTGGATGGGGTCCTCCCCCAGTACACGCTACTTTACGGTCCTCCAGACAAACAGGTGAGTAAACTGTGTGCATGGTGGATGGCATATGATTGTATGGAGTGTTATGGATGGAAGAGACGGGGAGGGCACAGGCCAGCATGTGAGGATGGTGAGTGAATGTTTTTCTGGGCCAGGGTGGGAGGTTTGTGGGCAATGAGTGAGAAGAACCAGACAGTGCCCACCAGAGGAAGGGTATTTGGTGTGCCATTGCCAAGGAAGTGCAGACCCTGGGGGTCTACCATAGACGGAGCACCCACTGCCGCAAAAGATGGGAGGACCTGCACCGCTGGAGCAAGAAGACTGTGGAGGCCCAGCTGGGGATGGCCTCTCAACTTGGAAGGGGTGCCCGTCGCACCATGACCCCCCTGATGTACCGGATCCTGGTAGTGGCATATCCTGAGTTGGATGGGCGCTTGAGGGCATCACAGCAGCCACAAGGGGGAGAGTACAGTCTCATTCAGCTGACTCTGCGTGCTTTACGAGGTGCCTGGGTGGGGGAAGTGGTCTGTGGGTTCCCCTAGGCCAGAGCAGACGCGCCAAGGTACATCCATTATTTAGCAGGCTCAGTGCCACTCCAACCCCAAAGGTGATAGTTGCCATCTACACCTAGTCAGGCTCCTGTGGGTTCCAGCTGTGCATCAAATGGGTCTAGGCAGAGTCCCTCATGGTCATGTGCTTTTCCCCTTCACTGTTAGTGCATGCGCTAGTGCATAGGGCTGCTCCCTGTGTGTTGTGTCTGCCAACGGTATTGGTGTTGCAGGCATTGACCATGTGTCTCTTCTGTCTTTCCACCCTTTTTGTTTTGTCACCCTGTCCTTGTGTGCATTAGCATCATCTGGTGGAGGAGCATTGGCACCAGAGTAGGAGGGAGCTGCAACCCACATGGAGTCTGAAGGCACCAGTGGGACGGAGGGCAAGTGGAGCTCCACGACGGGGACAGGAGCAGACACCAGCAACAGCGACTCCTCCTCTGATGGGAGCTCCCTTGCGGTGGCGGGCACCTCTGTGTCTACAGCAGCAACAACAGGTACAGCCACCACCCCCCCCCCACCAGCACCACCCTCCCAGCAGCCCCTCATCAAGTTTCACGTGCCCGCTCACCCAGGAGGGAGGCATCTCCTTTGCCTCAGGCACCTCAGGCCCTGCCCCAGTCAGTCCTGCTGCCCTCAGAGAGGAGGCTATTGACCTCCTGAGATCCCTCACTGTTGGGCAATCAACCATTTTGAATGCCATCCAGGGTGTCGAGAGGCATTTCAAGCAAACAAATGCATACCTGGAGGGCATTCATTCTGGCGTGGTGGCCCAACAGAGAGCATTTCAGACACATGCAGACACACCAACATCCACTGCCTCCCCTGTGTCCCCCTCCTCCACATCTTCCTCCTCCCTCCCAGTCTTGTCTCCACTCACACCTGCATACACTACATCCTCAGCCACTACCTCCATCACCAGCCCATCACCACACACCGCTCACGTGCACTCATCACCCCCACTACCATGCACACGTCCCGTGTGTCCTCTTCCAGTGTGTCTGTGAGCCCTCCTCCCAAACTACACAAACCCACCGCACAACAGCCACCGGCCCATGCACCTTCACCCAAATTCAGCAGACGTACACCTCCTACAACCACTACCTCTTCTTCCACTCCCAAACCCCCTCCATCTTCCCGTCCCAGTGTGTGTACAAACTTTTCCTGGCTAACATTGACCTCTTCCCTACACCTCCCCCCACCGTCCTTCCCCTAGGGCCAGGATGTCCTGGTCCCAGCCCAGCACCTCAGCCACCAAATCCTCCAGCACTGTGGTCTCAGCAAGTCCTGTCACATCGCGGGCGGCACCCATCAGGGCTGCCAGTGTGCCACCTAGAGAGGCTAAGGATCAGCCCATTCAGCCACCTGCCAAGGTGAAGAAGGTGCCCACATGCTGTAGGGAAAAGCCACACCAACCACCCAGCAAGGGCTCCTCCAAGCCAAAAGGGGACAGTGCCAAGGGACCAGCAGCGACATCAAAGGTGGGGAAGGGACACAGGGCTAAGGGGAAGTCATCACAGGGCATGGAGCCTCCGGCTGAGGGACTAGAGTCACCCCTTCTGGCAAACAGAAAAGTAACCTGTATGGCGGTGGACACCGTCACCTGCACCACCACCTACTCCGCCACCTGCACTGCCACCTGCACATCTGCTGCCTCAGCAACAGTCCCCAGCATCATTCCCAGTGGGCAGCCATCCGAGGCTGCAGGAGACGTCCTGCTATCTCCCTCCACAGGTGCTGACACATTCACCACCTGCAGCATCTCCGCCACAGACACCGCCGCAACCACCGCCACCAGCCCCACGACGTGCTCAGACATTGCCTCCAAAGCCGACAATGCAAACATTCCCAGTGGACAGCTGTTCGAGGCTGCAGGAATCGTCCTGGACCCTGCACAGCGTACATGAGGCACCACACCCAGCACTGTTAGTACCAGCAGGTGGCAGGCAAAGTCGCAGCAGGGTGGAGTGTGTCTCAGACTCCATGGAGTATCATGCTACCTGTTCCCAGGCAATTTTGTGGCACACACACCCGGGTGAGGGAATGGGACCTGCCACACTGCATGTGCAGCACTCTGGGCACCAAGCCCCTTCCAGAACCAGTGGAGAAAAGCATCCACTACCCGAGTCCTTGGCAGGATGAAGCACTCTGGGCACCAAGCCCCCTACAGAACCAGTGTAGAACAACATCCACTACCCCAGTCCTTGGCAGGATGAAGCACTCTGGGCACCAAGCCCCCTCCAGAACCAGTGGAGAACATCATCCACTGCCCCAGTCTTTGGCAGGATGAAGCACTCTGGGCGCCAAGCCCCCTCCAGAACCAGTGGAGAAAAGCATTCACTACCCTAGTCCTTGGCAGGATGAAGCACTCTGGGCACCAGGCCCCCTCCAGAACCAGTGGAACATGTCCACAACTTGAGAGACTGTGGCTTTGCACTCCCCAGGATAAAGCAATGGGCAAACCACCCACTTGAGAGACTGTGGCTTTGCACTCCCCAGGATAAAGCAGTGGGCAACCCACCCACTTGATAGACTTGAGAGACTGTGGCTTTGCACTCCCCAGGACCAATCAGTGGGCATGGAGCCCCCTCGTGGAGGAGTGGCGTTGTCCGTTCATCCAGCTGAGGTGTCCCCAATCCCCCTCCCCCTGAGGTGCCTGTTTTTTTTCGATCTGATGCCCCAGCAGTGTTCTCTCCGTTTCGAGTCAGGTATCATGTGTGGGCTTCGCCCATGCATTTTGGGACCACTGGTCCACAGACAATGATTGGAACACTATCGGACTTGTGTAGTTCCGGTACATATTTGTATATACTGATGATGATTTAAAGTTATCTTGGCCTATCAGATTTTTCAATGTTTACAATCATTTCATTTTGTACTTACATTCTTCCAGGGGGTGACGGGGTGTAAATGTCATGTTGATGCATGTATTTGCGTGTATGTTGTTGTGGGTCAGGGTGGGGGTGGGGGTGTTGCATGTTGTGTGTGTGTGTGTCACTCTCTCTTTCCTCCCCCCTCCCCTGTGTGCTAGGTGCAGTACTCACCGTGGTCGTCGCCGGCATCTTTGCTGCTCCTGGTAGAAGAGGAGGTAAACCAACATGGGCAGAACCTGCAACTCTGGCTCCATGGCGTCCTGGTTCCTCGTTGGGTGTCGAGAGGTGAGTGGTTTCCGTTCCAAGTCCTGTTTCTGCCGTGCTTTTGATGGGGTTGGTACCGCCCCGGAAAAGGTGGCGGATAGGCCTGTTGTAATACAGTGGCGGTACATTGTGTTCCGCCTGTCTGTTGGTGGTTACCCCCGCAGTGTTTGTTTCTACTGCCGTTGCGGTCGGAGTGTTAAAGTGGCTGTCTATGTTGGCAGTTTCTGCCACGGTAGTGATCCCATTTTTTTAACCACCGGCCTGTTGGCGGTATTACCGCCGCTTTAACACTGACAGCCAGGGTTGTAATGAGGGCCTATATCTATTTTGCGTGGCCTTAGTCATTATATACTTCAGGAAAACTGCATCTGAGTTTCACAGTTTATTGACAATAGCTCATGCTTCGGTTATTTTCTGTCAGATACCACTACACGTCCCAGAACTTTATTCTCTGCTTCTTCTAAATAATACATTTACATTTGTTCTTAATTTTGCTGTTCTAGTTGTATGTAGCTTAATTATATGAGTTGTCATTAATCAGGTAATGAAGATGAATTCTTAAAACATTGTAAACAATGTGTTCTTTGTTGCTACATCAAACACGCTTCATTGTATAAAAGCCCAAACTATTACCATCAAAGATCACACTTCTGAAATGATGTGGGATGTCCCAAAGTAGAGAACAGAGAAACTCTGGAACCTGGAATTAATTTATCGAAGTTTATTGGCACTGACTTCCAAAATTGTATAATAAATTTGTCAGTAGAGGTCAAAGACGTAGCTGTGCCCAAGGCACTAGAAACACACAAGCAACCATGTGCCCTTGAACTCTCAACTATAGCTTTGCTATTGCTTGCTTTTGTGCTACGTATTAAAGCGTTTTCCAGAGTTTCTCTGTTCTCTACTTTGGGACATCCCACATCATTTCAGAAGTGTGATCCTATAAGGATTTTGTACTTTGATGGTAATAAGTGATACTTGCAAGATTTTTCATCAAAAATGTTGGAGTGGAAACATTATTAATAAAATTGTGTCACTAAAACATAATGTGAAATAGCGTGTGTTAAAAGGCCTAACCGAAAGCTATGTGTTAGAAAATAAAACATGTACTTTGAAATGTGATCACTCTGGTGTCAGCCACAATGCAGTTCGATATGAAATTAAATAATGACTAATGAAAATATATTTTGTTTAATAATAGTTAAATATACTGACAAGAAGGTTATTAATATGTACTAAAAGGTTAATGGCTTAAGTTTAAATGAAATGTTTTATTCTCCATGCTTAGCACTCCTTACAAGACCTCACCTTTAAGTAATTTTCCAGAGGCACTGATGTTTAAAAGAATGTTAACTCTGTAAATTGATGTTTCTTCAAATATCCTGTGTGACTTACACAGTGGGAATTCCTGTCTTGCTCTTATTGCTGGTGTTGCATATAATTCCTTGAGATAAAAACTGGTATTTTAATAATGAGCCTCAGTGCTTAATATGTGTTTTTCATGTAGCATAGTTTGTTTTGTTTAAGTTTCAGTTTTTGGCTGGAAGCACGTGTAATGTTTCTACGTAGCTTTAAATGTAATTTTAGTACGGAAGCTGATGTCAGGGGACAAGATAGAGGAATGACAGCGTAATCCAGTCCTGGTTGCAGAAAACGTGAAGAGATACATCTGAAACGCAGATGATGTTTTATTGGCTGCAAAACTAAACCACCCCATAGTCATGTCCAGTAGAGGCTTAGTTAGTAACTTTTGGGACTTTAATATAGCAATGTTTTAGGTGATGTAAGTCAGATTCCTTTAGCTTCATTTCTGTTCAGATGCTGTTTAGTTCTTGCTTATGATTCTAAAAGTTCAGTTACATTATGCCCATCTTTACTGAACTTTTTCCCTTTTATGTCCTGATGCTGTTCTCTGAAGATCTGATGTTCCTGCGCTCAGTTGAAGAAGATTCAACTGATTGCTGATCCACTTAGGAGAGGTATAACCAATCTGCATTTGTCTTGCAGGTTTTTCTCTTTAGAAAATCCAAGCACTTATTTTGGTTAGCGCCATAGTTCGATGTTTTCCAAATCATTTTTTTGTCTTATTTTCTTTTTGCATCTTTTTGCATGAAGCCCACACATGCTTTCTAATTAGAGTGATAGTTAAGGATGCCTGACGCAATGCCTATTTTGCCTGTTTATTAATTGATATTTTTGTTTCAACTGCACAAATTACATTTATGCTGTTTCTATTTTTCACTCAATTCTGTTGCTGTTCAGCATTGTTCTTTTGGGATGGTTTATGTTAAATGTCTTAATTAGAATGACATTCTTCAGGCATTTTGGACAGCCTTTGATGTTTCTGTATTTCTACTATTTGGTCTTGCACATTATTTACGTGATCTTAGCATTGTTAATCCAAAAGGGCACTAAGGGGGTCATTCTGACCCTGGCGGTAGACTACCGCCAGGCCAACGACCGCGGATGCACCGCCAACAGGCTGGCGGTGCATCCATGGGCATTCTGTCAGAAACGGAAAACCGGCGGTGTCCCGTCGGTTTCCCGCTGCCCTGGGGAATCCTCCATGGCGGCGCTGCAGGCAGCGCCGCCATGGGGATTCCGACCCCCTTACCGCTAGCCTGGCTCTGGCGGTTTTGACCGCCAGAACCTGGATGGCGGTAACGGGTGTCGCGGGGCCCCTGGCATGGGCACTGCAGGGGCCCCCTATCAGGGCCCCACCAAGATCTTCAGTGTCTGCCAAGCAGACACTGAAAATCGCGACGGGTGCAACTGCACCCGTCGCACCCCTTCCACTCCGCCGGCTCCATTCGGAGCCGGCATCCTCATGGAAGGGGGTTTCCCGCTGGGCTGGCGGGCGGCCTTCTGGCGGTCGCCCGCCAGCCCAGCGAGAAAATCAGAATTACCGCGGCGGTCTTTTGACCGCGCAGCGGTATTCTGACGGCGGTACTTTGGCGGGCGGCCTCCGCCGCCCGCCAAAGTCAGAATGACCCCCTAAATGTTTAACTTTACTAAATTGGTGTAGTGATTCATGGCCACATAAGTCATGGTATGTTTAAACTACTGACTCCAATTGATTATCTGATGTCATTTTTGATGATTATTGGTTCATATTGTATGGTTGGATGATTTTGAGTCAAAAGGTCCAAGTAGGCCTCTGAGGGTAATAGATGACTTCCTCTCTATACGTGTCACCTTTTCATAATAATATAAAAACAAATTAGGTCCGACACACCCACAGAACGCAGTAGCAGCAGAGCATGGTTATGTCTCAATAGCTAGGAATCATGTGTTGGTTATGTCTCAATAGGAGGGAGCCATTTGTTGGTTACATCTCAATAGGAGAGAATTTATAGATTTGTTTTTGCCAAGGTTTGTAGAAATTGTGATTTTAAAAAATCTGGTTTTGCCAATGCTTGGTTAGGTAAATTTTGGTTTTGCCAATACTTGTTTAGATGATATTAACTATTCTCCCGGTGATTGTTTGAGTTTTGAGTAGGGTTTGCGCTTGCAATGCTTTGGCAAATGGCAGGTGAATTGTGATGTGTGAAAGAAATAGGGAATCTGCATACTCCAAGTAGTTGATTAGGGAGTGTGCGTACTCCAAAGGGCGAAAGTAGGGAAGTCATCGTACTTCAAGTGATTGTTGCGCTTTGCGCTAAAAAGATTGCCCACATGGTTGTTGATGTACGAACCCTGCATGGTTTAAGACTCCGGAGAATTGTATAAGTGTATGAGACACTTGGTTGTTGTTGTAACTTGTTTTGTGTGCTAGGTCAATCAGGTGTGGTTGACAAATAGTATTTCTGGTGTGTGTGTTAAGGGAGTACTAGTTTTGCAGGTACCTAGTGATTCCTGAGTGCACAGGGAGGATCTGTTATTATTCAAGGGTGAAATTTGCAGGTCGAATTTTACTTGCGCATGAGAGAAAGCTAAAGTCGAACGAGTAGCTGTCAGTGCTAAAAGCTGCAGTCGAAAATTCTGTAAGACTTCCAAAGTGATTGAGAACCTACCTGTAGTAGGCAGACAGGTTGGTTTGATGATTTTTTTTCTTTAGTGCTAGCCATATTTTGCATTTAGTTTTGTTTGAATCAGTATTGAGGGACTCATCCACGAGGCTTTGTCAGCCACAGTGTGACGTCATTGGGTCTACGCTGGGATTGGTCGGTTGGTGAAAAGGAGCCACGAAAGGAATGGTGGAAATAGCTGTTTACTGTTTACTATTGGTCGGGAATAGCAACCGAAAAGGATTTTGGGATTGAATTACTTCCTGTTTTGAATTTAATTTGTAGTTTTGAGTCAAATTAAAGGTGAATATTAGACTTTTCATCCTTGGCGTGGTCTCCCTTAACTTTTTGCCTCTGTTTCCCAGGTTATTGATGTGTGCTAGACTCTGATCTTGCGGTTTTTGTTAGTCTGGGCACTTTACCACTGCTAGCCAGTGCTAAAGTGCAAGTGCTCCTATCCAAAATGTGTATGTAATTGGCTTATCCATGATTGGCATATTTGATTTATTAGTAAGTCCCTAGTACAGTGCACTAGAGGTGCCCAGGGCCTGTAAATCAAATGCTACTAGTGGGCCTGCAGCACCGGTTGTGCCACCCACATAAGTAGCTCTGTAATAATGTCTCAGACCTGCCACTGCAGTGTCTGTGTGTGCAGTTCTTAACTGTAAATTCAACTTGGTAAGTGTACCCACTTGCCAGGCCTAAACCTTCCCTTTTCTTACATGTCAGACACCCCTAAGGCAGGCCCTAGGTAGCCCCAAGGACATGGTGCAGTGTATGGTTAAGGTAGGACACATACTAATGTGTTTTATATGTCCAGACAGTGAATATTGCTGAATTCGTTTTTCACTGTTGCAAGGCCTGTCCCTCTCATAGATTAACATGGGGGCTATCTTTAAATAAGATTAAAGTGTAGATTCCCTTTGGGAGCGGATGGACATGTGGAATTTGGGGTCTCTGAGCTCATAATTTAAAACATCTTTTAGTAAAGTTGATTTTAAGACTGTGTGTTTGAAAATGCCACTTTTAGAAAGTGAGCATTTACTTGCGTATACCATTTCTGTGACTCTGCCTGTATGTGGAGTCCCTGTCTGGGTCAGTTTGACAGTTAGGCTGGTTGCACCTCACACTAGGCAGTGACACAAAGGGAGCTGGGGTGTAGTCTGCATTTCCTGATGAGCCATCTGTGCTAGGAGGGAGGGGAGGAATGATCACTCACACCTGAAAGGGCCGTGCCTGCCCTCACACAATGCAGTCTCCAATCCCCTGGTGAGTGTCTGGGGTCTGGCCTGGGCAAGGCAGGATTTCACATTCAAGAGAGACTTTGCTTTGAAGTAGGCGTACTTCAAAGGAGAAATTGGGTATAAGAAGGGCACCCAAAACCACAGACTTTAGAACACTTCTGGAAACCAAGAGGAACCTCTGCCTGGAAAAGAGCTGAAGAGCTGAGGAAGAAGAGCTGCCCTGCCTGTGACTGTGCTTTGTGGAGTATCCTGCAGTTGATGATTCTGCCTGTGCTAGAGGGCAAAGACTGGACTTTGTGTGCCTTCCATCTAGTGAAAATCTCCAAGGGCTTGATTTAGGGCTTGTCTTCTGTTGTTTGAAGTCTCAGGGAAGGCAAAGACTTCTCTCTGCAAGCACCTGGAGTCTCTGGCGAGACTCCTATTCTGCCAAGTGGTGCCCATCCAGTTCCTGGTACCCTGAAAGGAGGAGCTGGCAGCCTAGGAGGAATAAATCCACGCACAGAACGTCGTGCGGGGAAAAGATCGGCGTGACTCTGATCTGCGGCTTGAACAATCAATGTGCCGCCGACTTTGCAGCTGAAAATTGACGCTCGCCTGCAACATGACTGAAGAATTGACACACATAGCTGGAGAAATGACGCGCAGCATTGCTGACGGAGGCTGGTGAAATCGCAACCCACGCTACGTGGTTTTTGGATCATCGTGCGGCTGGATTTCCAACGCAAGTACCGTTTCGTGTGTAAAAACAACACAAGGCCTGCCTGGACCCGAGAGTGCTGACCAGATCGACGCATCGCTCTCCTGCGGAGAGAAGAAATGACGCGCCTGACCCGACGAAAGGAGAAACAGCGTAAGGTCTCGCTCGTAAGTGAAATCGACACATCGCAAGCCCTTTTTGACGCACACTCGCCCGTGCGGGGTTATTGTTGACGCACTCAAGGTACATTTTCACACTAACAGTGTTATTGTGTGTTTAAAACTACATGAATGCTCTTTTTGCGTTTTAATTGCTAACTTGACTTGTGTATTGTGGATTTTTGTAATTTTGGTCTTGTTTTATTTAGATAAATATTCTCTATTTTTTTAAACCTGTGTTGTGTCATTTTGTAGTGTTTTCAGTAAGTTACTGTGTGTGTTGTTACAAATACTTTACACCTAGCAGTCTGAAGTTAAGCACACTGCTTGTGCCAAGTTACCAAAGGGGTAAGCAGGGGTTAGCTGAAGGTGATTCTCTTTTAACCTGACTAGAGTGGGGTCCTTGCTTGGACAGGGGATAACCTGACTGCCAACCAAAGACCCCATTTCTAACAGTGAACATGATTTTTTTTAACACTGAAGAGTTTTTCGCATTAAAGAGTAAGATAAGATGAGATGTTTTCATTCTAGTCAGATTTAGGAGAAATTGCCCCACCAGAAGATACACCCACATACATTGCAATTGAGGAGAAAGGTTCATCAGCACATATTTGGTTAAAACAATGGTGCACAATTGCAGAGAAGGAAGGGAGCTTAGCATTTCCTGCTCATAGAAGTTTTAATATGAGAATTTTTGAGAATTTGAGAAGAGTCATTTATGAATGAATGCCCCCTCCAAGACCAGACCAACTATTCGGGAGTTAGTGGCCAGACAACAAGAGAAATTAAAATTTGAGAGACGAATAAGAATAGCTGGGAAAGCATTGCTAGAAGCAAGATGGGACAGTGAGCAGAAATTGTGGAGAATAGAAACCTTACAGGGTATTGGAGTGCATCCTGCAATCACACAAGAGAAAGAGGACAGTGTTAGACCAAAGGCAAAGGAAAAGAATAAGGATCTTGAAGAAATTGAGTCAGAGTCAGATGAAGTTAAGAGGTCGCTGACTTATGTTAGTGACTCAGATGATGATGAATTTATAACGCACTTATTGAGAAATCGTCCCTCCACCATATACAGCACAAGAGGCAAGTCCAGGTACTAGAGTTTGTCTAAGTGCACCACCTCCAGTTGTGGTAACACAAAGCCAGGTACAGGTTGCAACTAATGTTCCTGCTAGTGGAGTAACTCAGACTCATGTGATTCATACTGTAACACAGCCTATAGTTTAATTCTACATCTCCTATTGTGAGTTTTGCACCAAGTATTACAGTACCGGTGGCACCTAATTCGGTAACTCCTGTGCAAGTTGTTAGTCAAACTCAGAAAATGTCAAGGTATTCTCCAGTAACAGTAACGCAAACAAGTTCCTCAGTACTTACAGATCAGAACTCTGGAGTAATTTACATGAGAAGTCAAAATGTTCAATCAAGCCCAGAAGCATTAACAGTTCCTCTTGCAATTGGTCCAGTTGTTCCATTGTATGCCCAGGGAAATAATGAGAATGCAGAAATGGAAATACTCAATGCTACTGTGGGAGTCATGACTACAATGAATCAGACTTTTGACCAAAAAGGTCCGCTTATAGATTTAACTTATTCCAGGACTTCTTAAAGTTTGGAGAAGTAAAATTCAAGTTCAAATTCAATTCTGATAACACCTGAGAGAGTAATGGGTCCACCATGTAATACTCCACAATGCGTGTCCAATGTAAATAATAATGTTTCTTTACAAGGCTTAACAGCACAACAGGTAAAAGATTGGTTGGAGAAAGTGAGTGGAGCATCAGCAATGAAAACAGTAGCTTAAGGGGAAATAACACTGAACCTATCAAGATTAAAATTAGAATTAAGTGAAATGATTGAAGGAACACTTGAATTAAATAGAATTGACTTGTATAATGAAGAGGAATTACGCTTTATGTATAAACATGTCAAAAATAGAACAGATTGTGAAATTATCAGAACTTGCTGAAAAATAAGATGTGGATATTGAGAAATCTAAACATTTGAAAAGGAGTTACAGATTAGTATTCGATTCAAAAGATATTGAGAATATAAGGTCACCTTGAATGAAAATTCACTTTAGAGAATTAATCCAAAAGTATTCAAACATGTGGGGCATTAGATAAATGGGAAGGCAGATGGGTAAAGAAAAGAGATCAGAAGAAAAGAGAGTCTGCACATTTTAATTCTACTGATACACAGCAGACTGATAGTCCATGAAAGATATTACCAATGAGAGAAATTCCTTGAGGGAATTATGTTCATGTCCCCTGAAGCAGGAGTGATATTTTATCATTCACAAATGATTACCTGGGATTAAGAAAGAAACCAGTGGAATGGTACCAGCAAACAGATAGGTTTGTGACACTCGCGAAAATGCTTGTGGAAAGATTTAAATGCTCTTTTAGATAGAGTAGTCCCAGCTGATTTATGGGTTGAATTCAAAAGGAGTGTTTATTGGCTGACAAGAGAATCTCAATGAGATCCAGTTACAGGCGCACCATCTCCTGAAGTTATGAAAAGCTATTACAAAGTGATTGAATTTTTGAAAACAAGAATTTCCCCAAACACATTAATTGGCAGAGAATCAATAGGACAGCCCAAGAAGCAAAGGAGTCAATATATGCATGTTATGAAAGGTTGTTACAGGCACTGAAAGATTACAGTGGTAAAGAAAGAATTGAGATCAAAGACATGATTCATGTAATGTTCAGATTTGTTGAAGGGTTGAGACCTGAAGTTGGTAACATGCTTAAGAGTCATTTGATTTGCTGGCAGGCAAAAGCAGTTGCTGAAGTATTGCAGCTAAATATTCCAGTGATGAGATTGAAATGAAGCAGAAGAGATTGAAAGAAAATGCAATGGTGATGCATATTAGAGCAGCACAATCAGGGATGCAAGGAATTCCACAACAGGGAAACATGCAAATGGTTCAGTGTTAGGGACTGGCAAGAGACAGAGAACATGGTGGTTTTGGAACTGGAAGCAGAAATCGTACAGGTGTTGATCTGAATACTAATGTCAATTCAGGTGATATGCAGACAATGAAGATGATGTTTACCTTGTCATGCTTGCAGTGGTCGTGGACATTGGAAACAGGGTGTCTAATGATAGTACAGGAAGGTGTTGTGCAGATAAATGAACAAAATAATTTTCCAAATTAGAAAGGACTGAGAATTCGGAATCCTAATTTAAATGCCCAGAATATGAACAATCAAATGCAGATTCCTCAGCAAATGTGAATTCCCCGACAGCAGATGCCACGTTTTCAGGTACCGCAGCAAAGGTAAATGCAACTGCAGATGCAAATGATGCCACAGTAACAAATGCAAATACCTCAACTCCAGTGGCACAGCAACAGATACTGTTTCTTCAGCAGAACATGGGTCAAAAGTTAAATCAAAATAGTCAATTATGCATACAGCAATATCCTCTACATAGTGATAATGAAACAAGTGATGAAAATGTGAGCGAGAGTTCGGACGAAGAATAATGTGTGCTAGCAGCTTCATTAGAGGTGGAACCCAGTGGTCCTTATGTAAATGGCACAGTAATGGGTCATGATGTTTCTTTCTTGGTTGACACAGGAGCTACACACTCTGCTGTAAGAACTGCAAAAGACCCGAATGTACCACTTTCTAGGAAAACAGTACAGGCTATAGGAGTAACAAATCAGCACCTGACAATATAGATTACTGAACTGGTTCCTGTTAAAATAGGTAATTTTGAAGGCATGCACAGATTAGTAGTCTGTGACTCCAGTCCAGTAAGCCTTTGTGGAAGAGATTTTTTGTGAAAAATAATATGTTCAATTACTTGCACAAATGTTGGAATTACCATTCAAACAAATAGAGATGATGAAGAATACTATTTACTGGTTGTAAACTGTAATTTGATTAATGAAGAGTTTCCATTGATTACTCTTAATCCTGCATTTACAGTATTGGACCTGCCAATTGATTTACGAGATACAGTAATTTCAAAAGTTTGGGATCTTTCTGGAAAATATATTGGTCTAATTAAAGGAGTTGAACCAACCAAAGTCACAGTGAAACCAAATGCAATATTTCCGAAGACTCCTCAATATCACATAGCACCGGATGTAATTGAAGGAGTTTTTCCTGTAGTTGTAGATTTTTATAAACAATGAGTTTTGAAAGAAGAGCTGAGCAGCCCATGTAGTTCACCTATTATGGATTTGTGAAAACCATGTGGGAAACATTGCATTGTTCAGGATTTGAGAAAAAATTATGATATTATGACCAAATGCTGTCCAGTGGTACCCACTCTAAGCAGTGATTCTGTTCCAAATTCCATGTGAACAGAATGGTTCACAGCAGTGGACTTGTCACAAGCATTTATCTCCGTGCCTCTACACGAGAATAGCCAGTTTCTCTTTTGTTTCAAATTCTGCAATTGTGTGTGTTGTTGGTGCAGGATCCTACAAGGCTTTTCAGAATTCCCATCCTTATTTAATCAGGTGTTGAAAAGGAATTTGAAATCATTGGAAATGACTTTCCAATCAACATTGTTTCAGTACATTGATGACTTATTGGTTGCTTCAAAGACACAGGAAGCATGCAGACAGGATATTACTGCCTTGTTAATCATTTGGGTGAGAATGGACATAAAGGCCCTCATTACAACCCTGGCGGTCAGTGTTAAAGCGGCGGTAAAACAGCCAACAGGCCGGCGGTAAAAAAAAATGGAATTACGACCATGGCGGAAACCGCCAACAGACAGGCAGAAGACAATGTACCGCCCACCCTGTCACAACAGGCCAATCCGCCACCTTTTCCGGGGCGGATTCACCGCAAACAAAAACACGGTGGAAACAGGACTAGGAAGGGGAAACGCTCACCTCTACACATCCCACGATGAACAAGGACGCCATGGAACCGGAACTTCAGATTCTTCCAGCCTTTATCTTCCTGCTCCTCTACCAGGAGCGCGAACGCCGGCGGCGAAGACCACGGTGAGTAGTGCACCTACGACACAGGGGAGGGGGAGGGAAAAACTGTGACACACACACGCAACACTCCCATCCCCACCCTCACCCACCACAACACACACACCAATACATCATGATCCATCACAGTTACACCCCCCAACCCCTCCTGGAAGAATGCAAGGACAAAAGGAAATGAGTCGAATTATTGTAATATATTCAAAGACAGTAATAAAAAATATATACATATATTAAGATATTCACACTATAAACAAATATATACACCAAGAATACAAGTCCAAGGGATTCCACTATCATAGTCCGTGGACCACTGGGCCCAAAAGGCATGGGCGAGGCCCACACTCAATACCCGAACAAGATGGAGAGAACACTGCTGGGGCATCAGATAGAAATAAAACAGGCACCTCAGGGGGAAGGGAAGGGGGGGCACCTCAGCCGGATGAGTGCACGACACCAGATACACAAGGGGGCTCCATGCCCACTGTTCAATCCTGGGGAGTGCAAAGCCACAGTCTCACAAGTCTCTCCAGTGGGTGGTTTGCCCACTGCTTTATCCTGGGGAGTGCAAAGCCACAGTCTCACAAGTCTCTCAAGTGGGTGGGTTGCCCACTGTTCAATCCTGGGGAGTGCAAAGCCACAGTCTCTCAAGTCTCTACAGTGGGTGGATTGCCCACTTTTCAATCCTGGGGAGTGCAAAGCCACAGTCTCTCAAGTGGATAACATTCTCCACTGGTTTCTGGAGGGTGCTTTGTGCCCAGAGTGCTTCATACTGCCAAGGACTGAGGTAGTGGATGTGATACTCCACTGGTTCTGAAGGGGGCTTTGTGCCCAGAGTGCTTCATCCTGCCAAGGACTGAGGTAGTGGATGTGATACTCCACTGGTTCTGGAGGGGGCTTTGTGCCCAGAGTGCTTCATCCTGCCAAGGACTGAGGTAGTGGATGTGATACTCCACTGGTTCTGAAGGGGGCTTTGTGCCCAGAGTGCTTCATCTTGCCAAGGACTGAGGTAGTGGATGCCTTTCTCCACTGGTTCTGGAGGGGGCTTTGTGCCCAGAGTGCTTCATCCTGCCAAGGACTGAGGTAGTGGATGTGATACTCCACTGGTTCTGGAGGGGGCTTTGTGCCCAGAGTGCTTCATCCTGCCCATGGTGGCCTCAGTAGCGTTGGAATCATTGGCGCTCACTGGCCTGAGGTGCTGCTGGCGGCGGTGTCCTGGGCAGCGGTGCTGCTTGGTGCGGTGTCCTGGGCAGCGGTGCTGCTGGCGGCAGTGTCCTGGGCATCAGTGCTGCTTGCAGCGGTGTCCTGGGCAGTGGGGCTGGTGGCGGTCTTGTCCACTGTGCAGATCTTCCCAGACTTGCCGGTTTTCCGGTGCCCCTTCCCCACCTTGGATGGTGGCACAGCTGTCTCCACACCGCCAACTGTACCCCTGGGAGCGGCTTTGGTGGCTGATTTCTTTCCCCTCTCCCACCGGGCACTGTCCAACTTTTTATGCTTTACTGGTGGGGGACTGTCCATTCTCTGGCTCCTTGCCACTACTAGGTAGGGGGAGTGGCGGCTGTACCTGTAGATGCAGGGGGTGCAGAGGGGCCCACCACCGCAAGGGAACTCTCATCAGAGGAGGAGTCCGTGTCGCTGGTCTCAGCTCCTGTCCCCGCCGTGGAGCTCCCCTTGCCCTCCGTCCCACTGGCGAATTCTGACTCCGTTGTGTCACCCTCCAGGGCAATGTGGGATGCAGCTCCCTCCTGCTCCGGTGCCACTGCTCCTCCGCCTGGTGATGCTAATGCACACAAGAACAGGGAGACCACAAAAAGGGGGGGGAGAAAGAGGAAAGATATGTTCAGTACATGCAATTCTGCTACCGTTGACGGACACTACAGACACAGAAGCCCCCTGTACTACGCCGTGCACTTGGAGTTCCCTAATCAATCCCAGGGACATGGGTTACAAGGCTATGCCCGAGTGCTGCACACATGGATGTCACAGGAGCCTGACTAGGTGTACTTGGCACTGTACACAGGCGGGGTGGGGTGGGGTGCCACAGGGCCTGCCTTAAGAATGGACCTTGCCTACTAATCTCGCCCTGGCCTAGGGGAACCCAAAGCCCGCCTCCCCCACCCAGACACCTCGAATGCTCAGAAGAATGAGAGTGCACTCATCCCCTTGTGGCTGCTGTGATGCCCTCAAGCGCCCATCCAAATCTGGGTACGCCACCGCCAGGATCCTGAACATCAGGGGGGTCATGGTGCGACGGGCACCCCTCCCACGTTGGGAGGCCATCCCCAGCTGGGCCTCCGCCGTCTTCTTGCTCCTGCGGCGAATGTCATCCCATCTTTTCCGGCAGTGGGTGCTCCCTCTGTGGTAGAACACCCAGGGTCCGGACTTCCTTGGTGATGGCACGCCGAATGTCCTTCTTCTGGTGGGCGCTGACCTACAGGAATGGTACAGGGGAAAAGGAGAAGATATTACAGTCTGCACCATCACAGTCATTGGCCTGCATCCCTACCCTTGCCATGACGCACATGCACTCACCGTCGTTTCATGCACGCCTCATTCTAACTCCCTACTATCTTTCATCCACACCACTCCACTCTGGCATTGCCCATACAGCATGCTCACAGTGTACTCACCTGTTTGTCTGGAGGACCGTAGAGTAGCGTGTACTGGGGGAGGACCCCATCCACTAGTCTCTCCAACTCCTCCGTGCTGAAGGCAGGGGCCCTTTCCCCAGACACACAAGCCATTGTCTCTTCCAGACTGAGGTCACAGCAGCACTTGCAGTGTAGGTCCTCTCCTGTTGAAGATCAGGTATCAAGTGAGTGAACAGACAGAAAATGGCAGTCACGTCTGCGGCGGTGCGTACCGTCACCGCCGGCGTACATCGTCATTGGCTCCTGGGACCCACAGGGTCCAATGTTAACCAATGCAGGATTGCACCGCGGTCTTCGACCGCCTACCGCAACGGTGTACAACGCCAGTGCAGTTACCTCATATCCCCTTGTCCCATTTCACAGGTCAGGCAGCTGCCATTTCATGGGCCCACATGGCATTATTTTGGACTGCGTCACACAAATCTAGGCCTTGCTTAGACACTGATACAGGCATATGTCGATTTGCAAATATATTCTGATTAAGCTGTGTTTACGTACCTCAGAGTTGGTTGACTCTCTGCTCGCTGTTCTCCTCCATAGGCACCGTCCGCTGGGGCATGTGAGGAGATGGCAGCATTCTCCGGTGTACAGACCGCTGGTGGACCTGTCGACAATGGAAGAGCGACATGTGATCATCACCTACAGACTTGATTGTACCACAATCCTGCAACTGTGTGCCCAGTTGGAGCCAGACCTGATGTCAGCTATCCGGCATCCCACAGGAATCCCCCCTCAAGTGCAGGTGCTGTCAGTACTCCATTTCCTAGCAAGTGGGTCTTTTCAAACGACAGTGGCCATAGCATCAGGGATGTCCCAGCCTATGTTTACCAACGTGTTGTCCAGAGTGTTGTCTACCCTGCTGAAACACATGCGGAGCTACATCGTTTTCCCTCAGGTGGAGGATTTGCCTACAGTGAAAGCTGATTTCTATGCCCTGGGACATATCCCCAGCATCATAGGTGCCATTGATGGGACACATGTGGCCTTGGTCCCCCAACGCAGGAGTGAACAGGTGTACAGAAACAGGAAGAGTTACCATTAGATGAATGTTCAGATGGTGTGTTTGGCAGACCAGTACATCTCCCATGTGAATGCCAAGTTTCCTGGCTCAGTGCATGATGCTTACATTCTGAGGAATAGCAGCATCCCTTATGTGATGGGGCAACTCTGTGTGGCTATTAGGTGATGACATGGAGCCTATACAGTGTGACTAGGTGTCTGTGTCTGGGGATGTCCCTAAGAGTTAGTGTGTGTCTAACAGATTTCCCTCGACATTTGCAGGTGACTCTGGCTACCCCAACCTGTCATGGCTACTGACCCCAGTGAGGAATCCCAGGACAAGGGCAGAAGAACGCTACAATGAGGCCCATGGGCGAACTACGAGGATTATAGAGCGGACCTTCGGCCTCCTGAAGGCCAGGTTCCGCTGCCTCCATATGACAGGTGGTTCCCTATTCTACTCACCAAAGAAGGTGTGCCAGATCATTGTGGCCTGCTGTATGCTTCACAACTTGGCTTTGCGATGACAGGTGCCATTCCTGCAGGAGGATGGTCCAGATGGAGGTGTTGTGGCAGCTGTGGAGCCTGAGGACAGTGAAGATGAGGAAGCAGAAGAAGAGGACCTTGACAACAAGAACACGGTGATCCTGCAATACTTCCAGTGAGACACAGGTAAGAAGACAACACTACCTGCTACATCTGATTTAATTCTACTACCTCTCATATGTCTGTCATTTTCACCCAGTGTATGGTCACTGAGATGTCACTTTCCCTTACGATTTCACAGATGTGGGTCCCACTGCGTGACATCTGCTTTGTTTCCGCATTGACTAGAGCTGTTTGCCACTGTTATTGCAAATACACATTTTCGAAAGCAGACTGACTCCAGATTGTTTTGTGATTTAAGGGTGTTTATTTAAGTGCTCAATAGTGGAGGGGGTTGTAAAATGGTCAGGGGTGAGGGTGGAGGAATGTCCATGGCAGAGTCCAGTCTATAAGTCTCACAGGTGCATTGTCCAAAGGGGCAGAGGAAGTGGAGTTGGGGCAGTTGATGGCAGGACAGGGTGACAAAGTGGGACAAAAGGATGACAATCAGGGTGGTCTCATTTCTTGGCGGGGGTCTTGGCATTGTTCTCTGTCTTTGTCCTGGATCTCAGGGACCGCTTGCGGGATGGTTCTCCATCTGCAGGGGATGGGGTGCTGGTGTTGTGGTCCTGTAGCGGTGCCTCCTGTCCACTAGCGTCGGCTGAGGTGGTGGGCAGTTCATCGTCCAGGCTAGTGTCAGGAGCCCTTTGTTGTGCCACAGTGTCCCTCCTGGTGTTGAGGAGTTCCGTCAGCACCCCTAGAATGGTGCCCTGGGTGGAATTGATGGATTTGAGTTCCTCCCTGAACCCCAAATACTGTTCCTCCTGCAGCCGCTGGGTCTCCTGAAACTTGGCCAGTACCGTTGCCATCGTCTACTGGGAATGGTGGTAGGCTCCCATGATGTTGGAGAGGGCCTCGTGGAGAGTGGGTTCCCTGGGCCTGTCCTCCCCCTGTCGCACAGCAGCCCTCCCAGTTCCCCTGTTTCCTGGGCCTCTGTCCACTGAACCGTGTGCCCACTACCACTGCCCCCAGGTCCCTGGTGTTGTTGGGGTGGTGGGTTAGCCTGGGTTCCCTGTAGTGGTGGACACACTGCTGATTGACGTGTCCTGGGGACAGAGGTATGGGCCCGCTGGGTGGGTGCTGCACTGGTGTTTCCGAGGGGGCAAGCTCTGTAGTGGCCTGTGCCAGTGTGAGGGGAACCGACTGTCCCGAGGTCCCAGATTGGCCAGGCTGGTCATCTTAATCCAGTTGAACAGAGCTGCTGTCATCACTGTGGGCCTCTTCTGTGGGTGGAGTGGACATATCTGGACCCTCTGTCCGGTGACGTTGGGTAGGGGTCCTGCAGAGGTGTAAAGGCATGATTATTGCATCTGTGTGTGCCATGGTGTGCAATGGGTGGGTGACCGTGTACCCCAGTGCTTGCATTCCTGTGTAGGACCATGTGTGATAATGGTTTGGGGGGGGGTGTATGGGTCTGTGTAGTGGCCATGCTTTGGTGATGGTTGTCCATGCTTTGGTGTTACATGCAGGGCTTGAGTTTGGGATGTGTGGTTTGTGATATTGGGGCATGTGAGGAGTTGGAGTGATGGGGGTGAGGGCGATGGTGGGGGTATGTGATAGCATGCAGGTGGGTGGGGGATGAACTAGCCAAAGGTTTGACTTACCAGAGCCCATTCTTCCAGCTACTCCTGCGAGGCCCTCAGGATGCAGTATAGCCAAGACCTGCTCCTCCCATGTTGTTAGTTCTGTGGGAGGAGGTGGGGGTCCGCCACCAGTCCTCTGAACCGCAAGGTGGTGTCTTGAGACCACGGAACGCACCTTCCCCTGTAAGTCGTTCCACCTCTTCCTGATGTCATCCCTAGTTCTTGGATGCTGTCCCACTGCGTTGACCCTGTCCACGATTCTGTGCCATAGCTCCATCTTCCTAGCTATGGTGGTGCGCTGCACCTGTGATACGAATAGCTGTGGTTCTACCCGGATGATTTCCTCCACCATGACCCTGAGCTCCTCCTCAGAGAATCTGGGGTGTCTTTGCGGGGCCATGGGATGCTGTGGGTGATGTGTGGGGTGGTGTGTGCTGTGATGTGTGGGGTGATATTTAGAGGTGTGTTGTGTGAGGTGCTTGGATGTTGTGTTAGTGATGGTGTGGAGTGCCTGTGGATGCTAGTTTGTAGATGGTGGGGTCTCTCTCTGGCCCTCAGTTGCAATTGTTGACGTAAGGGTTTGTGGGTGATGTGGGTGGGTGTTTTATATTGTATTGGGTGTGTGGGAGTGGTGTGTGTATGTGTATCAGGTGTGTGTATTTCGAAATGTCCAATGTGGTAGTGTTTTGTAAGAGTGTGTGTATTTTGAGCGCAGCAGTGTGTACCGCCAATGGAATACCGCGGTTGAAAGACCGCTGCGTGGATTCGTGGGTCATGATAGTGTGGGCGTATTCGGCGTGACGGTGTCGGTGTTGTTATCGCCAGTTTATCGCTGACCTTTGGTGTGGCGGACTTGTGTAGGTGTCTGGATTTTGGCGGATTCCGAGCTGTGGGTCATAATGACCGTGGTGGAATTCCGCGGCCGCAGCGGTGTGTTGGCGGTCTTCTGCACAGCGGTAAGCGGCTTTTACCGCCAATGTTATAATGACCCCCAAAGTGTCCCCAGCGAAATTACAATACCGTCAGAAAGAAGTGAAATACTTGGGATATCAGATAGAAAAAATGTGCAAGGAAGGTGTCGAGAGAAAGGTTTACCACTATATTGCAAATTAACCATCCAGTTACTGAAAGAGATGTCACGATGTTTTTGGGAATGGTGAGTTAGTGACACCAATGTATTTACAATGTTTCTGTTATTTCCAAGCCATTACAGAGATTGACCCACAAACCATTACCTAATCCAGTGCCCTTTGACGAAGCTTGAATGAAAGCTTTTACTGAGCTGAGAGAGAGTCAGTGCAGAGCCCAAGCTCTGGGAATGCCTGACTACATGAAACCATTTTTACTGTTTTGTCATGAACGTGATTGTTGTGCACTTTCTGTTTTAACACCGGTACATAGTGGCGTAAATCGTCCTGTAGCATATTTTCAGTTACATTGGATCAGGTTGCTGCTGCTTTACCAGGTTGTCTAAAGCAGAGAGAACTGTGATGGGACATCTGTTAACTGTTCTGGTCCGTCACTCCGTGGAGGTCTTGCTTACCAGGACGAAGACTTAGGGGGTCATTCTGACCCTGGCGGTCCAGGACCGCCAGGGCCAACGACCGCGGAAGCACCGCCAACAGGCTGGCGGTGCTTCTGGGGCCATTCTGACCGCGGCAGTAAAGCTGCGGTCAGAAAAGGGAAACCGGCGGTTTCCAGCCGGTTTCCCGCTGCCCCAGGGAATCCTCCACGGCGGCGCTGCAAGCAGCGCCGCCATGGGGATTCCGACCCACTTCCCGCCATCCTGTTTCTGGCAGTTTTCACCGCCAGAAACAGGATGGCGGGAACGGGTGTCGTGGGGCCCCTGGGGGCCCCTGCAGTGCCCATGCCACTGGCATGGGCACTGCAGGGGCCCCCTAACAGGGCCCCATTAGGATTTTCAGTGTCTGCTTGGCAGACACTGAAAATCGCGACGGGTGCAACTGCACCCGTCGCACACCAGCAACTCCGCCGGCTCCATTCGGAGCCGGCTTCCTCGTTGCTGGGGCTTTCCCGCTGGGCGGGCGGGCGGCCTTTTGGCGGTCGCCCGCCAGCCCAGCGGGAAAGTCAGAATGACCGCCGCGGTCTTTTGACCGCGGTACGGTCTTCTGGCAGTTCCCGCCAGGCGGGCGGCTTCCGCCGCCCGCGAGGGTCAGAATGACCCCCTTAGCGTTTGACAAATTCCAGGATGACCAAATATGAACTGTTAATTTTAGGTTCACCGAACATCACCCTTAAGCGTTGCACTGTGCTTAATCCAGCAGCCTTGCTCCCGGTAGACAATGTTGATTTTGAAAATGTTAATAAAGTGGAACACGACTGCCTGAAGGTTACTGAACTGTACACCAAACCCAGACCTGATATTTAGGATACTCCTTTGGAGGAAAATGATCAAATAAGTTTTGGTGACGGTTGTTGGAAAATTGATTATTTGTAAGGGCAGGTAAGTACCTACACTTTGCAAAAAGGCCACTAACCTCCACTTTGGTCCAGTTAGGTCTCAATAAATTAAACCCAGCTCAACCGTTGGTAGCTTGGCAATGAGCAACACGGCTTAACTTAGGAGACAAATGTGTAAAGTGTTTAAATATCACAAAACAGTAAATAAGTAATACACGATAAAAATACAACACCAATTTATAAAAATGGATTATATTTCTCTCTTTAAAATGACACCGAAACAAATAAAATCGGAACCGGAGATATGAATTTGTAAAGAATTCATGTTTTGTAGCGCATAGAAGCAACTAGCGCTCAAAGGGTTAAAAAATTTCACACTGGAAAGGGACAAAGTCCAGAGTTCAGGCCACCCATGAGGTATCACTGAGTCACACTTACTTTCAGAATTGTTTCTTGATTCATGGTCCACAGCACCAGCCAAGGGTTCAGAGGCTCTGGTTTGCCACTTGGGGTCTGGGACTACAACTCCAACAATGCACCTCTTCAACTTATGGAGTTGCTCCAAACGTCTCCAAACGTCTGGATCTTCTGCCAGAGGTCCTGTTTGGGTCCTTCAAGTGTCCACAACTTGATCCAAGGTTCCAGAAGCTCTGAGTTGCTTCTTGAGAGTTGGGACTACAATTCCCAGAATGCACCTGGTCGGAATCCTCAAATGGCCACTGGACGCTGGTCAGCTGGGCTCTGCTACCAGGATTTGATGCAGGGGACTCTGGGCAGCTCTTTTGTACCTGTAGCACACAGGGAGTCCCTACTTGAACCAGTTCAAGTCAGGCAAAGTTCTTCTTGTGGTGGAGCCCAAGTGTACAGCTGGTGCAGTCCCCCTGAGTGCAGTGTCCAGGTGCAGGTCTGGGGTCCAGCAGGGCAGTCCTTCTTCCCCTGTAGTTCTTCCTTGTAGGGATCTGGCAGGGATCTGAGGTGTGGGTACAGCTCTGCCATATATATCCTTGCTCCTTTCTGAAAAACAGGGGGGTCCTGGTTATACAATCAGGTGCAGGTCCTTCCCCCTGTGAGGACCACTTCCTGGGAAGTGTGGCAAAAATCAATCCCAGGGAGCAACATTCCTCAAAAATAATCATGTCTGAAAATTATTTTTAGAGGTTACATATGGCTGAGCCCACCCACTGGTGTGCCTAAAAAATTTCAACACACCATTCTCCTGCCCTCTCCTAAGCTAATCATCAGGGGGGCATCTAATTGTTTGGGTTTACAGGGTGTGAAGGAGGTGCTGGGTTGCTCCAAATGTCCTTTCCTGCCTTTGAAGACCATTTTGGCAGCCCTCCCCATTCCTGCTCCTCCATCTGCTGAGGGAAGATCTCCTCCCACAGGCACATTCCTTTGTGTTGTTCACCCCAGGCTACTTCACACCTCATCAAGGCAGTCTGGCCAGGATGCCAGAGGCTGGTCAATAAGAGAAGAGCACTACAGGGCTGAAGTTGGCAACTTTTTAGGTAAAGTTTAAAACTCTTTACCTGAACAAGTTATAGTAAATCCAACAATTGTAAGTTGTAGGATTTATTATGACAATTAATTTGAGGCATCTGATACTTAAAGGGGCTTTATAAATTAAATATATTCTCCCCATTCTAGCTTATGGAGGCCATTCACCATACTGAGAGAAAAACAATTTTGGCTATTTTACCTCACAAGGGCTTATAAAACAATTTTTATAAGGTCACTGCTTATAGCTACATGGCACCCAGCCCTAGGGGCACATAGGGCACATCTTAGGGGTGACCTATATGTAAAAATAAGATAGTTTAAGACTTTGGAAGTACTTTTAATTTCAAAGTCGAATTTGCAAGTAACTTTATTTTAAAAGCAGCCAGCAAGACAGGCCTGCCTTTAAAATGTAACTGGGCACCTCAGCAGTGCACCTGTGGGTGCACTACCTATGCTGAGGTCCCTAAACCTACCTGTCCTACCATATGCTAGGGACTTATAGGTAGGTTGACATAGCCAATTATTATTAGCCTAATTTGCATACTGATTTTACACAGAGCACAAGCCCTGGGACTGGTTAGCCATGACCAGGGCACCATCAGAGTCAGGAAAACACCAGCAAAAAGTCAGGGGGCCTCTGCAATCAGCCCTGTTTTCTCACACAAGCCCACCCAGGAGACTCAGCCCAACCCTGGGAGAGTATTCCTGGCTTGTCAGGCGAGGAAGACAGTGAAAAAAACTGGCTGTCCCTTTGCAGGGCCTACTCTGCCTTACATTCTCCTGTCATGGTCACTTTCTCTGGGTAGTGAACCCATCCCAACAGTGAACATCCTTAACTGAAACTTCCCTATAGTGGGGTCTTCCTCCTCTCTCTCTGCCAATTTGGATAGTGAGGTGCCCACCTCCCATATCCCTAACTTTGCTAGGGCAACAACTAGCTTACCCAAAGAGGTCACCCAACACTTGAGCAACCCCACCATGACCAACAGGGTCATGGGACCTAACATGCTCTTGGCCCTGGAGCCTGCCTTCCAGGCCAACGGCAGTGCTGCCATGAAGGCCAGCACCGAGCAGAGGCTACTGACAGCTGTCAGCACCCAGAACCACAGCCTAAGCTCTCCACTGACAGGTGGCTAAGCAGTTTTTCAGGCAACTGTGGGGTTCTGGCACCCCTCTTGCTGTCTAGAGTGGGGACTATCACCTCCTGTGGCAGAAACCCTCCCTCCACTCTCCCTTCTGTCAGTGCAGGGACAACACCCTGCAGCTGGACAACTGCCTGACTACTCAGGACTTCCTTGGGGTTAGGTGAGGCCTCACAAGTGCCAACTCCAGGCTCCCCTCCTACTGGGGCAGAAGGCCTTTGGCTCCCTGGAACTCTCTTTAAGAGTAGCCTACCATTCCTTTTCTTCTTCCCTTTTCTTGGGGACCCCGTCTCCTAAATGTAGGGACTGGCTCCCCAGGACTTTAGGTTGGGGGGGCCCCGTGGGTGACCGCCCCATCTGGGACCAGGCTCACCTCTGGGTCGTCATTGCCCAGTATACAATCCAGGGGGAGGTCATCACTGAATACCACCCTAAACCAGTCAAGGATACCCTCCCTCTCTTGGGGCACTATGGCTACAGGTTTGGAGGTGACCTCCCCTGTGGCTATCCTGACTTTCCTGGTCTCTCCTGGGACATAGATCTCTGGGATCACCAACTGGTTACTCACTATGGTGTGACTGGCACAGGTGTCTCTCAGGCCAGTGGTAGGGATCCCATTTACCTGAATGGGGTGAAAGTGCCTACTCCCACCCTCAGCTTACCATCTGGTCCTGTCTCCCAGCCCAATGCTATGAGGACCTCATCATCAAAGGAGTCCTCCTCTATGGCTACACTGGACAGCCCAGTGCTAGCCACCTTACTTGGGCAGGCCGCATCTCCCCTGAAGTGACCTTTCTACTGACAGTCAAAGCAAGCCTTACTTTCCAAGAGCTTTTTCAACCCTGGGTCTCCCTGCCTCTGCTTCTCAGAGTGGGAGTGGGATTTACTCCCCTCCTTCTTAGGGTTCTGAGGTACAGAGGGAGTCTCTGTGGTGGGCTTACCACCTCCCCCTTAGGTTTTTGGGGACCTGACCCCCCCCCCCTTCTTGGAGTCTCCCCCTGGGACTTGACAACCACCCTGGTTCTCAACCACTCATCTCCACCAGCTCTCTGGGATTGGTCAGCTTAGAGTCCACTAGATGCTGACGTAACCTCTCTTGGATACAATTAGTTAAGATGTGCTCTCTCATGATCAAACTGTATAACCCCTCATAAGTATTTACTTTGTTACCATGAATCCAGCCCTCTAGTGCTTTAAGTGAGGTGTCTACAAAATCAACCCCAGACTGGGTATTGACCTTTTGGGTGTCCCTAAACTTCATCCTGTACTGCTCTGGGGTCAGGTCAAGCTTCTTGGTTAAGCACCTCTTCATACTAGGGTATGAGTCTGCCTCCTCCCCACTTAAGATGAGAAGTCTATCCCTCCCGGAGTTGGGGACCAACTCCCATAGAAGTGAACCCCAGTATTGAGGCTTAACCCTTCTCATCTGGAGGGCCCTCTCAAAGACCCTCAGCTACTTGGCTATGTCATCCCCCTTTACATAAATAGGAACCCCTTGGGTAGTCTGGGACAAAAAAAACCCAACCATGGACACCTCAACTTCTCTGTCGCTGCCACCATCTCTCTGTTCAATTCCAAAGCTATGAGGGCTACCTGGGCCTCAAGTTCCCTTTCCCTGAAGTCCAGCTCTGATACCACAGAACCTCCCCTCCCACTAGCTCTAGATGGGGCCCCAGCTGCTGAGATCACAGTGAGACAATCATCCTCCTCCTCCTAGAAGTTGGAGAGTACATCTTCCCTCTCCCTTCCTACCTCTGAAGCTTCCTCTGTCTCTTTCTTCGCTACCCAGGCTTCAAGGGACTTGACCATCACAGCCTTCCTAAGGTTGTTAGTAGCAGGTAATCCCCTCTGTCTACACAACACCCTAAGCTCAGCTGCAGTAAGTGTGGGAATGCTAGCCAGATCAAGCTCCATGGTCTCCCTTAAGTTTTGTGTCACTTAAAAAAACACATTGGCACCAATTGATTAGAACAATTTCGAAAAATCAAAAATGAAGTAATTAACAAATCTGTCCAGATTTGAAAAATCAAAAATACTTTTGCTCTAGGCCAATTTAGATGATTTTTATTTTATTTCACTTAAAACTGTAGTGTGACTTTAAATACAAGTACTGGATCCCACCACTGGGCACCATAAATGTTGGAAAAGGGATTATAGGTAAAGGCAGGTAAGTACCTACACTTAGCAATATGCCACTAACCTCCACTTAGGTCTAGTTAGGTCTCAATAAATTAAACCCAGCTCAACCCTTGGTAGCTTGGCAACGAGCAACATGTCTTAACTTAGAAGGCAAATGTGTAAAGCATTTAAAAATCACAGAACAGTAAATAAGTAAAACATAAAACATGATACAAATTCAACACCAGTTTATAAAAATAGATTATATTTTTCTCTTTAAAATGACACCAAAACAAATAAATTGGATAAGGGTAACCAGAGATATGAATTTTTAAAGGATTAATGGTTGCTGTGTAACAGACAATGTGGGAACTTTGAGATCTGGTCATGTTGTTTGCACTGTTTCTGGCATACTCAAAGCTTCATGGCTTCAAGGAGTATTTTCTGCAAAAGTGGCTGAATTGGTGGCCCTTACTAGAGCATGCTGTATTTCTGCACAGGCCAAAATTACGATTTTTACATCCAGCCAGTATGAATTTGGTGTGGTTCATGATTTTAGGCAGTTATGGTCCTAGAGAGGATTCATGACCACTTCTTTCTCACCAGTTAGAAATGGTGATAGAATTCATGATTTGCTACAAGCCATACAATTGCCTGACAAAATTGCAGTGGTCAAGTGTACCCCACATCAGAGATCGAGCGATTTCATCTCCATGGAAAATTCCTATGCAAATCAGGTTGCTCGTTTCTCTGCATTGAATTGTGTACCATGTAATGATGAATGGAAAAATGTTGGTGCAATAAATACTGATGAGACAAGACAATGTTACATGTTGACAGTAATTGACACTTGGAAAGAAATAGAAAGACTGGTTCCAGAAGATGAAAAGAAAAGCTGGATAAAATTGTGTTGCACACAAAAAGATGTTGATGAAATTTGGGTTTCAAATGAAGGGCAGGTGGTTATGCCATACTGTCTACTGACACAAATGGCAAGATATTATCATGGTCAAACTCACATTGGCAGATATGCAATGACTCAAACATTTAAGCAATCCTGGTTCAATCCAAAATTTAGACAGGCTGCTGAAGCAATTTGTCATAGATGCATTATATGTCAACAAATGAACGAGGGAAAAGGAACTGTTATTGATGTGAGTCAATTTGGAAGTGTAGGTGGTCCATTTAATAGAATGCAGATGGATTTAATTGAGATGCCTGTGTGTGGTGGTTTGAGATACGTGTTGGTGATTGTATATTTAGTCACTGGATTGAAGCCTACCCCACATGTAGAAATGATAGCTTCACAGTAGCAGAGCTGTTACTTAGAGAGTTCATCCCATGTTTCGGATTTTCAGCCTCTTTAGAATCAGACAGAGGAAGTGACTTCAACAATGAGCTGATAAAGTTACTGTGTTCAGCCTTAAACATTGAGCAGAAGCTGCACTGTAACTATCGACCTAAAGCTTCTGGATTAGTAGAACTAATTAATGGAATTCTGAAAGCTCGATTGGCAACAATGTGTGCATTCACAAATCTGAAATGACCAGATGCTTTACCATTGGTTCTAATGAGCATGAGAAGTAAACCTAACAGAAAGCCTGGACTCTCTCCCCACAAGATCTTAATGGGCAGAGCAATGAGACTGTCAGCTGTTCCTGCAAATGTGCTTGTAAACATAAAAGATGACTTGGTGCTGGATTACAGCAAGGGTCCAGCTGATATGGTTCACCCTTTGTCTCACCAGGTGGAAGCAACAGCCTTCAAGCACAAATGAGGAAGCTAAACACAGAAGGAACAGATCTGAGTGAAAGAGAGACAAGTGCATATCGAAACTCAAAGAAAAATTAGAGTTGCAAGTCGAAGATGCACAGGTCCTGAACGGGCATATCTCACAGCTGATGAATGGGAACACAAGTTTATGTCCTTTTGTTTTGACCATGAGAATCCTGGTCTACACTGTGGAACTTGAAATGGCATTTGAACTGAGTTTTGAAATCACAGTGCCAATTGAACAAGAGAGACATTATACACTTGAAGTAATAGTTAGTGATCAGCATATTATGATCTAACAAGAGACATTTGAAACTGATTTTGACAAGACTGCTAAACCAATATGTGTCAAAATTCTGGAGAAGAGTCTACAAGCTGCTGTACATAATTTTAAAGAAGTCTGAAGATTATTTTAGTTTTTTGCCTGGCTGAATACTTTACTCTATTTTTCTTTTTCTTTTCCTTTTTGATTCTTTACAGGTCATGGATACCAACCACAACAGCATTAAAAACAATAGATGTTGCAAGTGTATGTGTGTTGGATTAGCAATTGTATGTGTGTTGATAAGATTTTTGTTCATTTTAGGTATGAGTGTATTTGATAAAGTTGAAACTAATTATACACTCCCCTCTAGAGACTAAGGGGGTCATTTTGACCTCAGCGGTCTTTTTTGAAGACCGCCGAGGGACCGTCGCGCGGAAGACCGCCAGTGCAGGCGGTTTGCCGCTCAGCCTATTATGACCGTTGGCAGCTCTCCGTCCCTTTACGGACGGAGAGCCGCCAACAGCCATACTGGCGGGAGGCGGGGAAGTGGAGGTTGCTCCACCTCCACCGCCACGCCAACAGAACACCGCCCAGCGAATCACGTCCTGTGATTCGCCGTGGCGGTGTTCTGTTGGCGGTGTGGTGTCGGCGGAGCTGCCCCATGGCTCCCGTCCCCTCCCGAAGGATCGACGGACCAGGTAAGTCGATCGCCCATTAGGGGAGGGGGTGGGGGGTGTTGTGTGTTGTGTGCGTGCATGGGGTGTGTGTCTGAGTATGTAGAGGGGGTGTGTGAGTGCGTGTATGCTTGTGGGGGTGATGCGTGTTTGGGAATGAGTGCGTGTATGTCTGTGGGTATGTCTGTATGGATGTGTGCGTGTATGTTTGAATGTGGGTGTGCGTGTCTGACTGTGTGTGTGGATGTTGGCATGTATGTCGGTGTGTGTGTGTGTTGGTGGTGCCTGCATGCGTGTCGGGTGTGTGTGAGTTATGTGATGTTGGGGGTCGGGGTGGGGAGGGGGCCCTGCCACCTTTGGGGGGTGGCAGGGGTGGTGGGGGTGTAGGGGAGGGAGTCGGGGTGGGGGTGAGGGGTGGGCGAGACCCTATCCTTCCCTGGCACTGATAGTGCTTACCGCCATGGATTTCATGGCGGTTCAAACCGCTGGAAATCCACGGCGGTAAGCCGGGTCAAAATAACGCCGGCGGTATAGTTACGGCCGCCGGGCTGGAGACCCAGGTCTCCAGCCCGGCGGTTGTCTCCGCCCTGGCGGGCAGAACGGAGAACCGGCGGATGACCATGGTGGTAACCGCCATGGTCATAATTCCACAAGGTAAGACCGCCAGCCTGTTGGCGGTCTTACCGCCGGTTCACCGCCTTCCGCCAGGGTCGTAGTGACCCCCTAATACACTTTCTAAATGAGTTTAATAGGGATGAGAAATACTTACACTTAGACAACTCACAGAGAGATCCTTATTCTGATGTTTTCTATTGTTTATTGTATAAATATGCTGAGACAATGGATGTGAGAGAGTGTTATGTGTGTAACCAAATTCATTCATCAGTGCAAAAAGGAATTACATATCACAGCTCACTACTAACATATGGAATTAGCTGCAGTCTTCTGCTAACAAGATTCTATAATCAAGAAAATAAATATTTTTATTCAAATATGGATGTTGTTTTTTCATTTGTCCAATTAGCCAACATTTGAGTAGTATTGCTAGACCTAAGAATATTGACATTGTAGGAGGTTTATTTGAACCTACAATAACATTTGGTACTGCTTACGCACACAGGAACAACCTCACATGTACACTTTAACAAGTTGAGAAACTTTCCTGGATCAGACTGATGATAGAAGAAAGGATTTGAAGGAGAAGATGGAGAAGGGTTTAGAGAAACACATTTAGAAGAATTATTATGCATATTGTGTAACTAACACACAAGGGAAGCTTGCTTTAGATTATCAACATGTAGGAAAGCTTTGTGTATATATAGACTTCAATCTAGAACTGATACTAAGTTTGTGGGAACGAGTGAATGCAGACATGTATTTATGCTAAATAGACACGATCCTGTGATTTCTGGGTTTATTACTTCTGTAGGAAAAATGCTTACCATCGTCTCCCTAAGGGATGGTATGGAACATGCCACCTGGGAGTGTTTTTTCCTAAAATGCATCATGTTGACAACATAGACAAGACATGAGAACCTGAGATCAAGATCAAAAAGGTCAAGTTATTCGGAAAGTCTGAAATAGTTGGAGATATATTGGAGCAATTATTCCTTCTGTAGGTGTTGTTCTGAATGAGATGAAAATTTGAAAGCGATCTACTATTGTAGATATAATGTAAACAGATTTTTTCTGGAGGAATCATATTGATGGATACTGAAGTGGTTGCGGTACCTCAATGGTTCTTCAGACCCGTCTTGCAATAGACATTCTTTTAGCAAACGAAGGTGGAGTCTGCCTGATGATTAAAACAAAAAAAAATTGCACATTGATCCCTGAAAAAGACATTTCATTAAGAATTTGACAGATTTAAATTCAGATCAAAAAGACCTGAAAGAGCCAAGTGTATGGGAAAATATAGGCAAAAGTTTTGCTAAAGTGAAAAATTGGTTGAGACATCTTGGTCAGGGTGTTGTGGGAATGATACTGAAACCATTATTAATAGTGATTGTATGCATCATTTGCATAGTTGGATTTTGGATTTATAAATTGTATAGATTTATACAAAGACAAATGATGAAAAATGAACAGAGGAGGAAAGACATTAAAATGGAAAAGATGAGAAGCAAATACTTTCATGATTTGAGAAATTATGAAACTTTTGGAGAAAACTGAGAAATAGTAGATACTCTAAACAAACTAAGTTTTGAATTGTCTCATTAGTATTAATACAAGTATTAATAAGTATTTCTTTTGAGACAACACATACAGTCATCAGAGGAGGGATTGTTGGAGTGTAAACATTATTAATAAAATTGTGTCACTAAAACATAATGTGAAATAACGTGTATTAAAATGGATAACTGAAAGCTATGTGTTAGAAAATAAATCATGCGCTTTGAAATGTGATCATTCTGGTGTCAGCCACAATGAAGTTCGACATGAAATTAAATAATGACTAATGAAAATGTATTTTGTTTAATATTGATTAAATATACTGACAAGCTGATTATTAATATGTACTAAAAGGTTAATGGTTTAAATGTAAATGAAAGCATGTATTCTTAATGTCTAGCACATATTAAAATGCCTCATGTTTTAGTAATTTTCCAGAGGCACGATTTTTAAAAGAATGTTAACTCCTGTGTGACTTGCACAGTGGAAATTTCTGTCTTGCTCTTATTGCTGGTGTTGCATACTTCCTTGAGATAGAAACTGTAATTTTAGCAATGAGCCTCAGTGCTCCTCGTCATGTTTTTTTATGTAGCATATTTTGTTTTGTTCAAGTTTCATTTTTTGGCAGGAAGCACACGTAATGTGTTCTACATAGCTTTAAATGTAATTTTTGTATGGAAGCTGATGTCAGGAGACAAGATAGAGAATTGACAGCGTAATCCAATCCTAGCTGCAGAAAACATGAAGAGATACATCTGAAACGCAGATTATGTTCTATTGGCTGCAAAACTAAACTACCCCATAGTCATGTCCAATATAGGCTTAGTTAGTAACTTTTGGGACCTTGCAGTCCAGCTCCTCCTGCTGCTGCCTCTGCTTTGGACAAACTGACAGCCTGCCTGACTCTCAGTTCAAGGCACTCCTACGCCCGCAGGCTCCTGCCTGCGCCTCATCCCTGGTGGCCTAGTGGCCGTCTGCAAGCAAGTATCCTCTATCTCTCTCTGTCTCTCTTTACTCCTGCCTTTTACTTCTGCTTTTCTTTTTTATTTACTTAATTTTTATTTTTCTGTCTCTTTTTCTTTTTTCCCTCTTGCCTCTTCTCCCTCCTGCGTTTTCCCCGCACCTCTGCTGCCCCTTCAACCCCATTCCCCTCCCTGCGAAGCACTTTTCCCACCCTCCCTCCTCCCCGCTGACTGGACCCCCGATTCCCTCCCCTCCTTAATGGCGGCCACAGTGCTGTGAGAGAATGACTCCTCTTGCATCCTGGTCAGTGTCTATTGTCCTCCCAGTGCAGCTCCTCCTGCTGCTGCCTCTGCTTTGTACGAACTGAGAGCCTGCCTGACTCTCAGTTTGAGGCCCTCCTCCACCCGCAGGCTCCTGCCTGTGCCTCATCCATGGTGGTCTAGTGGCCATCTGAAAGTGAGTATCCCCTGTCTCTCTTTGCTCCTGCCTTTTACTTCTGCCTTTCTTCTTTTTTACTTTGTTTTAATTTTTCTGTCTCTTTTTCTTTTTTCCCTCTTCCCTCTTGCCTCTTCTCCCTCCTGTGTTCTTTTCATGCTGCTGCTTCCCCTGCGCCTCTTTCCCCCTCCCCCGAAGCACTTTTCCCACCCTCCCGCCTCCCAGCCCTTTTTAATGGCAGGTGTATTGCGGCTGTGCCGCTGGCGTGCCTAAGGCAAGCCCGTCTGCATGCATCCATACCTGTACCACACCCAGCCCCAAGGACCATTGTTCTCGCCCCGTCCGCTGGTTCAACGCCAGCACTCTATGTGCCCTCAACCCGGGAGGATCATAAGCCTGCCACCAAGCCAACCACAAAAAACACTCACGCACCTTTTTCTTGCCACGCCTGTTCGAACACCCTCCACGGACCACCCCATGATCCTGCACCAAGCACGGACAGCCACATCAAGTGCATACTCCTCAACAGACGCTCCCTCGTCAAACATGTGGTAGAAGTCTGGGACCTCCTCGACACAAAAGCCCGAACGTCGCCTTTTTCACGGAGACTTGGATCACCCCCACCGCTGCCCAAGACATCACCACGGCCATCCAAGACAGCTACAAAATCATCCACGAGGACAGAGCCGACCGACCTGGAGAAGGCATTGCAATAATCAACAAGAACAACCTTTACCTGACTTCTACCATTGAGTTGCAGTCTCAGACAACGCACGAGCACCTACACTTCTAGATCAAGACCAACCCAAGCTCCTCCCTGCATGGCACCCTCATCTACAAGCCACCCGGACCCCGACCCCAGTTCTGCGAAGACATTGCTGACCTTGTTACCCCCAAACTCTCACCTCCTCCAACTACATCCTACTCTGCGACCTCAATTTCGACCTTGATACCCTCGATGACCACAGCACCTCAAACCTCCTGGACAAACTCACAACTCATGGCCTTAAACAACTTGTGAACCACTCACAGAGCTGGACACATTCTCGACCCCGTCTTCCTAGCAGGGGACAGCATCACCATCTACCACACCGTCCACAAGTGCATCCACTTTACCTACACAAAGAACACCACACCCCACCACACCCCTTGTCCCCCCGGCAAATGCTGGGGCAAAGTCACAGAAGCACAGATCACCAATGCTCTCAGCCACTTCCTCCCACCGGATGCAACAGATGGTAAGGAATGCGCCAACAACCTACACTTCTGGCTCTCAGACTGCGCTGACAATGTAGCCCCCCTAGGGAAATCAGCAGGGGATCATTAGAGCAAATCTCTCAAGTGGTTTATGCCAGACTTTGAGGAATCCAAGCTCACCTACAGATGACTGGAATGTAAATGCAGGATCAGCAAATCCACCAAAGACCGCACAGCCTACAAAAATGCAGCCACCATGCACTACCAGAACATCAGGGGGCCAAAAAAGCTGCCTTTCAAGCACGCATCAACACCAGCATTCACAACAACAAAGAGCCCTTCACCATCGTCAAAGAGTTCACGTACTCCAAGGCAGGCACCTCATCCATCTCTCCTTCCCAAGACCTCTGCAGCGACCTCGCCACCTTCTTTCACCGCAAGATCCAGAACATCTACAAAGGCTTCAGGAACCAAAGCTCACCAGCACCGCTCAGCACCACGGACCTAACACTCCACCAGATACTGAACTCCAGGACCCCCATCACCATAGAAGACACCCAAAGACTGATGAACTCCATCCACTCTGGAGCACCCTCAGATCCATGCCCTCATCACATCCTCAACTTGGCCAGCGCCTCCATAACACCAGAGCTCTGCCGAACCATCAACCTACCCTTCACAACTGCTTCCCCTCAGACTGGAAGCACACCAAAACCAGCCTGCTATTCTAGAAACCTACCGCCGATCCTAGGGATCTGAAAAACTACAGACCCATCTGTCTGCTCCCTTTCCCAGCCAAGGTAACGGAGAAAGCTGTCAACCAGCAACTCACCAAGTTCGTCGAGACACACCGTATCCTAGACCCTTCCCAATCCAGATTCAGAAGCCACCGACTAAATAAGCATCATATTGGACGGCGGAGGCACCACTGCACTCAACCTCCTCGACCTCTCTGCTGCATTTGACACCGTCTACCACTCCACCCTCTGAGATAGACTGCATGACGCCGGCTTCCGAGACAAAGCCCTGAACTGGACCAGGTCCTTCCTCACTGGAAGAACACAGACGGTCAGACTACCACTGTTCACATCAGAACCTAAAGACACTTGCTGCGGAGTGCCCTCAGGATCCTCACTCAACCCGATGCTTTTCAATTTATACATGGCCCGCTCGCTAAGGTCACCAAACAACACAAGCTAAAGATAGCTAAAGATAGTTTCCTACACCGACGACACCCCACTGATCCTCTCCCTGTCCAAGGACTCTGCGCAAGCCAAGAAGAATTTCAACAATGGGATGAAAGCAGTCACCGCCAGGATGGAGGCCAGCTGCCTCAAGCTCAACTCGTACAAGACAGAGATCCTCGTGATCAGCTCCACCCCTTCTGCCTGGAATGACTCCTGGTGGCCCACCACTCTGGGTAATGCCCTCACCCCCACTGACCATCCACGCAACCTGGACTTCTCTCTATTGATGACCCGCCAAGTTAACGCCATCTCCTCATCAAGCTTTCACACCCTCTGTCTCCTGCGGAAGATGTTCAAATGGATTCACCCCGACATGAGCAAGACAGTCACCTACGCACTCATCACCAGCAAACTGGACTATGGCAGCACACTCTATGCCAAGAAACTTCAATCAAAGACTACAAGGAGTCCATAATGCAGCAGCCAGGCTCATACTGGACATCCCCAACACAGCCAAATCTCCTCCCACCTCAGAGACCTACACTGGCTCCCAGTCAACAAGCTCATCACATACAAACTACTGATCCACACCTTCAAGGCACTGCACAACACAGGACCAGTATTCCTCAACCACCGCCTCACTTTCTACGTACCCAACAGATTCTTCTCCTACTTAGCAGCCCAGACCTGAAACACACTGCCCCTGAAGCTCAGGCAGACTGCATCACTGAAGCAGTTCAGGATGGACCTGAAGATCTGGTTCTTCAAATGAGCAGCATGCCTAAATTCTGCGCCTTGAGACCCTATGGGCGATGAGCCCAGCTTACAAATCCATGATTGATTGATTTTGATTGAACGATGGAAAGTGAAAGATAGCATTCATCAGATCCAAAGTCTCTATGTGAGACTTAATTGGTATCAAAGGAATTATCTTAGAAGTGTCTCTGTCTCAAATCTCTAAATACACAAAAACCTCTTGTCACCTTTAGTACTAAAACTATTCTTGAATAAATATTGTTTTCTTGTTCCTGCTCTGGAACCGTCTGATGACATTCTTTGTTATTAGTGACTGAACTGCAATTTTCATTCCATCCATCTTGATCTGATTGGAAGGACTTGGATAAAAATGGTCATAACCTGTAGAGGAGGAGATGACAATTTTTGTAGGTAGACCTCTCTTACTCTCCTCTGCACTCAGTAATCAGTGGTAGACTGTTCCCATGCTGTTCGGTAATGCCTGATCTTTCCCCCTACAGGCCAAATTAGGCCATTTACAGCATAGTCAGTGTAAGGAATTGGGTTACTAGTTAGCTTGGATGTGAGCCCCGGTCAAGCAGAAACCACAATCCTAATCAAAGTAAGTGTCAGGTAAACCCTTAAGAGAGCACAATTTGGCTGTGCCATTATGCCTTCCAGAAGTGACATGAAAATGTAATCAATGACATATGTAACGTGTGTCCTAATGTACTGATATTAAGTGGTGCATCAAAGTCATATTATTCAAGATGCACTAGCAAGTGGAAATGTAGAAAGTTATATGCAGGTTTTTGTAATGGCATTTATCGACTGAAATATAATACATGTATGTATTTATAGTCAATGTATTGGGATTACGATTACAGTAATATAGTTAAACGTTATATAATCCCAGTTATTTGCCAATTATTATATTTATGAGGAGAAATGGACATATAGCCATGTACTTGAATGTGCATTACATTGTTTGTTAAATTGACTTAAGTGAAGGTCTCAAATGTTTTTCTATGTTTAACCTTCAATGTGGAGTTTTGCTCACATTTGCATTATTCTTTTTTTGCAGATGGTGTGGTTCCGAATAGTAGTGAAACTACAATGCAGAATTTCATCATCGAGGTTGCTGCCAACTGAGATGTGGGAACCTTGCCCTGTGAATAAGCATTGCGCAGTGGCAGCTCAGAAAGCAATACGTCAGGTGCTATTCACACAGCAGACAGGATGCATTGGTTCTGCTTGGAGATGTGCAGCTCAGCCGAGGTAATGCATCAGTTTGGCTCAGAGATGCGCTGCTCAGTAAAGGATGTGTCGGTTCTGCTGGAGCAAACAACTTAGTCCCACGTCCAAGGGTCCAGAATGGGGGTGGCACACCTTGGCAGGGAAGACTCACCCAGGCAGGGGAACAGCAGGTAACAGGGCAGCACAGCAAGGCAGGAGTCCAGAAGAGTGGCAGTTCTTACCCAGCACAGCAGTCCTTCTTCCTGGCAGAGTAGTCACAGCTCCAGAACTGTACTGGGGCTGTGCTGTCAGAGGTCCAGTACTTAATCCTAGTTTGGCCTTTGAAGTAGGGGAGACTTCAAAGACAGGTCTTTGAAATGCACAGAGGTCTCCCCCTTCCTGCCCTGGCTCCAGACTCACTACAGCGTGTTATGCAGCGCTTTGTGTGTGGACATGACACAGCCTATTAAGATGTGAGTGTGACTCTACCCAGCTCCCCCCTCCTCCCATCCTATCAGAGATGGCCCTATGAGACATGCCTAAGCTCCCATTGTGTTGCTGTCTAGGAGGAATACAGAAAGTTTAACTGTTACCCTACCCTAGACATGTGAGCAGAGACAGACAACAGGCACTAAATTGCTAAAGTAAGAAAATACCAGCTTTCTAAAAGTGGCATTTTCAGAATAGCAATTTAAAATTCGACTTACCATAAGTTGTAACTTGAAATTGTGATTCCAGGGGTGTGGCTAAGATGGCCGCCGTGTAGGAGCCTTTCTTCGGAGTTCCGCAGCGGGCAGTGTTGCACACCAGCCTGTGACCCCCCCATTGAGTCCCCTGTGGGCTTCTGTGGTGCCCTCTGGGTCCGTGGGGGCCCCCGGACCCAGCTGCAGTGTGTGATTGTGCCCTGGCGGCCTGTGAGGTGCGGCCCAGGGGCAAGGCGCCGTGGGCACGCGTACCGCCGGGACATCCCCTAGAGGAAGAAGAGGGCCCGAGACGTCGGATGGGGGCCGCGCCGGAGCGGGCCACAGAGGTCCATGGAAGACTCTGGACCTGCTGTGAGCACTTGCGGCCCCCGTGGATGAGGTGTGATGACTCGCTGGACCCCTCCCTCCATGCGACTGTCTCGGAGGGAGAGGAGCTGAGACGGCATGGCCTGGGGCGCCCTGGACGGGCCTTGGGGAGTGATGGCCCGGGGGCACTTGTGAGGCTCTGGACAGGTTGGGAGTCAGAGCGGAGGAGTAAGGAGAGCGAGACCGGGTTGGGCTGGGCCGTGGCACCAGCCTTAGGCCGCCTGGAGATACCGGACCCCTGGGGGATGCGAGCTAGGAGCGTCGGAGCTACACTATCTAGGGAGCAGACCTGTCCCCCTCGGGGGATTGGAGCAGCCTGTCATCCTGAACGGCCGCGAGGGGACTCTGGGAGAGCAGACGCGCCACCCTCTCATTGAGGACCTACGCACTTGAACCGCTGGGGCACCAGTTGTGGGACGAGTATCGGCAGGTGCCATCTCTGGACATCCTAGGCCCACTGTGGGCCATGCGGCGTGGGTCGGAGGAGAGGCTTCCCCGGGCCCAGGGAAAACGAGAGCCTGCACGACCTGGGGACTCGCCTGAGGGCCGCTTACGGTCCTGCTGGGTTGCACGTCTGCGATGGGCGGAGGTACCATAGAAGCTGTTGGCTTACATCGCTGGCACAGATGACGCCTACACAAGGGAAGGCGGCGATGACGTCCCAAAGGAACAATAAAAAAGAGGGCTCCCTTAAGGACCTTTTTGCCAAAACCCCTGCCAAGAAGGCCCCACCGGGTGAATCCCCAGTGATGGAGGGTGGTGACACCGGGGATCAGGGGAGCGAGGAGAGGAAGAAGCACCCCTAACCAGGTCTTCATCGAACAGCTATTTGGGGCCCTACGCAGAGACTTTGCTACTCTCAAACAAGAAATAGCGGCAGAGGTCAAAGAGCTGAAACGAGAGGTCATTGAGCTAGGGCAACGGGTATACACGCTGGAGCAAGCCCAGGAGGCCCGGGAGGAGGACTTGGACTGCCACAGGAGGGAGCTTCTGACTCTGCCGGAAATGAATCAAGAATTGCAATACCAAACTGAGGACTTGGAAAATAGGTCACGGCGCTCCAACATCCGAATTAAGGGGGTTACATCGCAGGCTGTGACAGGAAAACTGGAGGACTTTGTGGAGCGACTCTTCCGCCACGTGACACCGGACCTTAAAGGTCAGACTGTGGTGCTTGACAGAACACACAGGGTAGGCCGTTCTGCTCGCACACCGGGCCAGGCTCAAGACATATTGACCTGCCTGCATTGTTACAAGCAAAGAGAGATCATAATGGCAGCGGTCCGGGACTAACCAATAATTGACTTGGACGGCTTTCGTGTTGGCTTATTCCAGGACTTATCAATGCTGACAGTGCAGCACCATAGAACGCTTCGACCCGTAACTGACTTCCTGAGAGAAAATGGTATCAGATATAAGTGGGACCATCCTTTCCGCCTCAAATTAGTCTGGAAAAATAAAACCTGCATTGTCCGCGCGTTAGAGGAGGCACAGGCATTGGAAAGTATGCCGCCCACCTGGGAGACAAGGTGCCATCTCCGGGGGACCGCGAGCGGCGACCACGTAGCTAAAAAAAAAAAAAAGCCAGATGAACGAAACAGAATAAACCCTCAAAGGCATAGAGCTAAAAAGAGAGAGCAGCGTTGCTTAGATGTCTACGCAGCCAGTACAGTATCTCAGATGTGGACTCGGACCGGTGAGGCCCACGGACCCTTTACACTACCCCTCGCTGATGGAGAACTGCGGCCCAATGGCCAGTTAGAGCAATAGAACACGGACTTGTGTAGGTAAAGAGACAATTACTTGCGGCGGCAGCGTGGCGGAGCTCCGCCCCCCCACCCCAGAGTGGCGATCGCCTTGCGACGGCATGAAGACCGGACTGTCCCCCAGTTTGTTCTATGTTTGTTCCCAGGCGGGGAACGCTTCTCAAGTTTATACCTCACTGTCTGTTTATTCCTTCCCTATTCTCTATCCTTCTGCCCTGACTCTGCTGGGGCTACACCTTACCCTATCTCCAATCATGGGTACACACCTCAGGGCCCTCTTGTGGATGGCTGGGAGCTCCCATCGACACGGTAGTGGTAGGCCTTACCCTCTCCATGACTACTGTTCTTAGCCTAAATGTCCGGGGCCGCAATGCCGCTGTAAAGCGTCAGGCATTACTGATACAGCTTAGAGACACATGGGCTGATCTTTGCCTTTTACAGGAAACTGGAGATCACGATGGTTCGACAGACAATTCCACTCCTCAATTCCTGGGAGGCAGGCAGGCGTGGCAATCCTATTGGCCACCAGCTTCCCGGGACGGGTCCTTGGTGTGCAGGCCGAGATTCCTGGAAGACTTCTTTCCCTTCATATAGACCTTCAAGGACATAGGCTCACAATAGCTAACATTTACGGTCCGAATGAACAGCAGGACCCATTCCTAAGAGACACCCTGGGGAGGGTTATGGCAACCCCAGATGAGCACATTGTGGTGGGGGGAGACTTCAATTTAGTACCGGACACTCTGCTTGACAGATCAGCACAGAAATAGGGCCAGACTGGTGCTTTCCCAAAGGACTTCGGGGACTGGGTGAGGGCCGCAAGACTCTCAGATATCTGGCGCAGACAACACCTGACAGAGAGGGCATACTCTTTCTTTTCTGCAGAACACCAGACCTATGCACGCATTGATCTTTTCCCCACCTCACCGCGTGTTACCAATCTAGTGGCCAAGACTATGATATGTGTGGCATCCTTTTCGGATCACGCTCCCCTTACGCTGTCGCTTGCCCTACCGCTGCATGCTCCGGTTGCTAAATGTTGGCACCTTAATGCGCGACTCCTAACCTACAAAGACATCTTAGCGGAAATTGAGGTGCAGGTGGCGGGACGGCGGGTGGTGGAGCTCCAACTGCCTGATGGCACCCGGACCTGCCGGGAGGAACAAATCGTCACCCAGTTTGAGCAGTTCCACTCCGACCTGTACGTGGAGGAGGGGCTTGACGAGGAGGGGATGGAGGGTTATCTGACCTCCATCCCCCTGACTCGAATCTCCTTGGCTGCCAGTGAAATACTGGACTGGGACATCACTATAACTGAGGTCCTAGCGGCTATACAGAGCCTGCCAGCGGGTAAAGCACCTGGTGCTGATGGTTTCAGTGCGGAGTTCTACAAATCTTTTGGCTCTCTGGTGGCACCGGTGCTGGCCCAACTATATAACAGACTGGGGGTGGCTGCCCCACTTCCTCCTACGATGCAGCTCGGGATAGTGAGCGTAATCCCTAAGCTGGGAAAAGACCCGTGCCTATGCGCCTCATATCGCCCTATCACGTTACTGAACGTGGACGCCAAGATCTTTACAGGAATCCTAACCCACAGACTGAAACCATACACGCAAAGTCTGATCAACCCGGACCAAACCGGCTTCATCCCCAAGCGCTCCTGTAGTGACAACACCAAAAGGTTATGTAATCTACTGAACAAAGTGCAGCGAGCTCAAATCCCAGCCTTCTTCTCTCGATCGACATGGAAAAGGCTTTTGACAGGGTACACTGGAGATACCTCCACAAGGTCCTGTGGCATACTGGGGTTGGCCCTAGATTCCGCGACTGGATATGCTGTTCCTATGATAAGCCTAGAGGAATGGTGTCTGTAAATGGCAGATAGTCTCAGCAGTTTGCTGTTTCTAGAGGCATGCGGCAGGGTTGCCCGCTCTCGCCCCTACTATTTGCCCTATATATGGAGCCCTTTGCTGAACGTATACATAAAAATCCTGACATAACTGGCCTTCCGATGGGGGGGCAGATCACATAAATTGGCTCTTTATGCGGAGGATGTGCTACTCCAGCTCTCCTGGCCTCAATCCTCCCTGGTGGGGATCATGACAGTATTGGTGACATTTGGTGTAGTATCGGACTTGAAGAATAATCTCGCTAAGTCATCAGTCCTGAACTTGACCGTCCCAGAAGCGGAGAGGTGCACTCTGGAGGCCAGGCTTCCCTTCTCTTGGGCCGCACAAGACATTACATACCTAGGCTTGAAAATACACCCAATGCCTGAAGCAACGGTGGCATGTAACTATACGAGGATATTAGACTCTGCCCTCACTGAGCTGGTGAAGTGGCTGGCTTACAGCCTCTCCTGGCTGGGCCGTATAGCGGCGATCAAGATGACTCTCCTACCTAGAATACTCTAGCTCATGCAGACTCTGCAGCTGCAGCCGCCACCCCATCTCCTAGACAAATTGCAGGCGCTTATATGGGAGTATATTTGGAACGGTAAGAGAGCTAGAATGTCGAAGGGCCAGGCCTATCTACCCCAGGCGGAGGGAGGCCTGGGTATCCCACACCTGTTAAGCTACTACTATGCAGCTCAACTGAGGTACATGGTTGAATGGGCCCGCCCACAGACGGAAAAATACTGGTGCTTTATCAACCAGGCCATAGCAGGAATGCACATATGGAAAGTGCTGTGGCTCCCTATGAAAGCAGTGCACGCCCGGAGTGTATGTTTCCCCAGTCCTGCGGGCCACACTGGGAGCATGGGATAGGGTACAGATGGCAAAGGGACTGTCCACCCCCGTTTCCCCAACCACCGCTCCTCAGTAATCCCGATTTCCCTCCTGCGGTCAGGAAACGAGCGTGGCAGGATGCACAATGCAAAAGATTCGGAGACCTTTTTGATGAGAAAGGGGTACTGACTTTCACCAGATTACAGGTGGTGCATGGTCTCCCTGACAGTGCATAATATCAGGCTGTCCACCATTGGGTAGTCTCCCCTGCAATACGTCCCCATGCGAGCAGACTCCTGACCCGCTTCGAACAGTATTTCCAAATAAGTAAAAAGCACTCCTTGGAAATATGTTGAAGCTGTTTATTAAGTCACCAAACAAGGACCCCTGACTGCAGTCTTCATCAACTGTCCTCAGTCTCCCCCTCATGGAATCCTCCCTCCGGTTACATTCTACATTCCATAGCTTGTCAGGAGCAGTACAATGAAAGTAAAAGTACATAGAATAGATTGTCATTTGA